>NC_081826.1:20331666-20634696 GCF_030867095.1 Alligator mississippiensis
GGGGTGGGGGCTGGAATTGAGAGAGAGAGAGAGAGAGAGAGAATGAGGCTGGAATTTAAGATAAGGAAAGGACTGGGATTCAGTAAAACAGGACCCAACTCGGGGTTGCAAATGACAGCGGTTTTATTGAACTGGGGAGATGGTGACACAATGTCTTATTGGTTCCCTTGCACCCACCCACCCACACACTGGCAGTAGGGGTTAGAGAGGCTTGGTGTAGGGGCTGAAGTCCACTGAAGTCCAGGAGAAGAGAGAGAGAGAGAGAGTCCAAATTGTAGGAGGAGGTGTGCAGGTAATATCTACCTATCCAGGCTGGAAAGGGGTCCTTGTCCAGTAGATGTTGTCCAGAGGGGGGTCGCTGGCAGGGCCTCTGGCTGGATAGGTGGTGTGGCATGGTGCTGGTCCAGATGAAAAAGGCATCCCACTGGGTCTGTCTTCACTGCCCCTTTTTATAGGGGCAGACCTTGTGTGACCCTAGTGACAAGAGGCATGCCCAGGCAAGGGTCAGCCCCTGGCGTACTGAGCATGTGTGCTCCATGTAGGGATGTGCAGTTTCGGGTGTCTGCTGCAGGGTCTTTTGTCTTTCAAATGCTGGTCTCGTTTCTGTTCCTGGGTGAGGTCCGTGGTTCCTGGGTGAATCAATGTGAGATGATGGTCCAGTCATTACAGGCCACTTAGTAGAGGCCTGCTACCATTGTATTTCAATCATTCCCAATCATTTTCATTCATCGGGGAACCAATTTACATGGGAGGGGTACAATGAATCATATTGTTGCAACATGGGATGCCCAGGCAGAGGACACAAGATGGAGGTTTGACATATAAAATGGAAACTTGACATCACTTTGGTTCACTTACAAACACTGGCCTAAACCATACAATATCCATATAAAGGCCATCGGGTTGGTCAGGCATGACTTCCCCTTGGTGAATCCATGCTGACTGCTCTTAATCATCTTTTTCTCCTCCAAGTGCTTAGAAATGGGTTCTTTGAGGACCTGCTCCATGATTTTTCCAGGAACTGAGGTGAGGCTGAGTGGTCTGTAGTTCCCTGGATCCTCCTCCTTCCCTTTCTTAAAGATTGGCACTATATATGCCCTTTTCCAATCGTCCAGGACCTCAACCAGTCACCATGAGGTTTCAAAGATAATGGCCAGAGGCTCTGCATTCACATCAGCCAACTTCCTCAGCACCCTTAGATGCATTACATCTGCCCCATGGAGTTGTACACATCCAGCTTTTCTAATTAGTCCCTAACCTGTTCTTTCACCACTGAGGGTTGCTGACCTCCTCTCTCAGCTGTGCTCCCTGGTGCAGTAGTCTGGGAACTGACCTTGCCTGTGAAGACCAAGGTAAAAAATGCCTTGAGTATTTCAGCCTTTTCCTCATCTGTCACTAGGTTGCCTCTCCCATTCAATAAGGGACCCACACTTTCCCTGACCTCCTTCTTGTTGCTGACATACTTGTAGAAACCCTTCTTGTTACTCTTCATGATGCTTGCTAGCTGCAACTCCAATTGTGCTTTAGCCTTTCTGACTTCCTCCCCACATGCCCAAACAATGCTCTTTTACTCTTCCCAAGTCGTTTCTCCAAGCTTTCACTTCTTGTAAGCTTCCTTTTTGTGCTTAAGCTCACCAACGAGTTCTCTGCTAAGCCAAGCCGGTCACTTGCCACATTTGCTAGTCTTCCTGCACATCAGGATGGTTTGTTCCTGTACCCTCACTAAGGTTTCTTTAAAATACAAACAGCTCTCCTGAACTCCTTTCCCCCTCAGACTGGCCTCCCAAGGGATCCTGCCCATCAGTTCCATGAGGGAGTCAAAATCTGATTTTCTGAAGTCCAGGGCCCACACTCTGCTGGTCTTTCTTCCTTTTGTCAGGATCCTGAACTCACCTGTGTCATAATCAGAGATCCAGGTTTTCCATTTCCCATAGGAAAATTGGGAAAAATGCAGATTTTCCCTTTTAACTGAGAAAAACGCAGGTTTCTCATTTTAACAGAGAAACACATGGATTTTGCACTTTTGCAAAGAGCTCTCTGCAGGCTGGTAGAATTCCAGCCTACAAGGGGCTGGGAGGAGCAGGAGGTGGGCAGTCAGGTAGGGGGTGCAAAAGCACACAGGTGGCCAGGCAGCCTGGAGAGCAGCTCCTGCAGGTAAGTCTGGTGGTGGGTAGGGGGATTGAGGCCCCCATAGGGAAGGAAGGATAGAAGGAGGGACAGAGGGATGTAGGGAGTTGGACAGGGCTGGGGCTGCTGCCCAGCCAGGTGGTGCATGGGGCTTGGGGCTCAGGCTGGAATGCGCAGCCACAGGGACCCAGTGGTAAGTGGGACAGGGCCATGGGCAGCTTGTCTAGGGGCTGGAGAGGCTGGCTCCCTGCCACTGCATGTATTCCCAGGTGAGGCTGGGAGGGCACATGCTGATCTGTGTGCAGTATAGGCTGCTGCCCCAGCATATGGGACCCGGTATAGCAGGACAAAGTGGGGCTATTCAGGGAAGCTCCTTGCCACTGCAAGCCCCACACTACCCTGGTGATGTGCCCCCTGCCTGCCCAGCAGTGGTGGGGGCAGCAGTGGGGGACCGTGCTCTTCATGATGACAGGCAGGCAAGGGGCACCTCACTGGGGTGGCATTGGGCTTGCAGCAGCAAGGAGCTTCCCTGCCTAGCCCTGCTCTGCCCTGCCATGCCAGGTCCCACCCACTGGGCTGTGGAGACCCAGGGGAGGGCATCAGAGTGGAGAGCCCAAGCCTGCAGCAGGCAGCCTGATCCCACCCGTGCCGTGGGCTTTGCTCTGGTTGGGCCACGTGTGGGAGAGGGGGAGGTGGGCTCCGAGCTCTGCTACCCATTTGGGCCGCATCAGCTGCCGCCTCCCATGGTGGCAACCAGGGCATGGGTTCCGCTTCAGGGGGCAAAGGGTGCAGACCCAGGTCCCTGGCTCTGTAGCCCGGGCAGCTGTGGGCCCCCTCTGGCAGGGCTGGGGAGGGCAAGGGGCTGTGGATGAGGATTGAGAGGCACCAGCAGGGCCAGGGGACTGTAGGTGCGGAGTGAGGGGGACCAGGAGGGTTGGGGGGCTGTGGCTTGGGAGTGAGGGGCCTGGACCTGCATCCTGATGCATAAAGGTGGCAAGGGAAGCTCTGATTTTCCATGATAAAAAACCCAAAATCAAACACCAAAATTTATAGGCATTTAGAATTATTTTGTTATAGTGATTGAGGCACCGGTAGGCTTCCAAATTGTTTTATTCATATATTTACAATTTTAAAGCATTGTGTTCAACTGACACCTATATATTTAGTGGCATTTCATTTTAATCACAGATTTTGTGGGGTTTATCAGAGAATTTGACATTTTTTATCAAAGAAAACCAGGATCCCTGGTCATAACAGTCATTGTTTGACAGCTTTGGCTGATCAGGAGAAATAATAACGTTAGCCCTAAGAGTGACAAAAGGATCACAAGAATCCTTATTGCTCAGTCTTCTGCCAAGGGCAAAATCTTTGAGGGTCTCGCATATAACCTCCAAGCAGCACACCTACAAAGAAACACTCAGTCCATTTACCCAATATAGATGGTTTCAGGACATATTGCCATTATGCTAGGCTCTCATTCTTCTAGCTGTGCCAAGTTTTCCGGTGTCAGTCACTTTATTGCCAATCTCCAGGCACATAACTTGCCCCAAACACAAAATCCCTTCTTCTAACACTAAACTAGGACTCCTTCCAAACATGTTGGGGTTTGAAAGGGAAAGGAAGAGGAAGGGACCAATCATGAGGCCACAGCCAGGGTCTGAATGGGCAGATAGACAATGAGTTATTTCCAAACGAGTAACAGGGTACTGCTTCTAATTAATACAGGTAAGCTACATGGTAGTACTTGAAAGGTGTGGTAGGATGCTTCGTTAGGATGCAAGATTTTTCTCCAGTTGGCTTGGATAAGACCCCTCTAGAAAACTGCTAACTCACTGTAAGAGGTGAAGCCCATAAATATCATCAAGCCCATGGTCAGGCACAAAGGCCTACAGAGACAAAGCCAGGGTTGGGAAGAAAGCTTTCAGTGAGATCCCAGAGGGGATTGGACCCCATACAGCTATTGTATACTTCACTTGGAGCAGGATGAGAATAACAGCTGGTTATAGTACCTAGCAGAATAAAGTTTTGTAATGTATTTACTATATGGGAACTTGTTACCATTGAGGGGATGGGGAAAGATTCATAGATGTTAGGGTTGGAAGGGACCTCAATAGATCATCGAGTCCGACCCCCTGCATAGGCAGGAAAGAGTGCTGGGTTTAGGTGACCCCAGCTAGATGCTTATCTAACCTCCTCTTGAAGACCCCCAGGGTAGGGGAGAGCACCACCTCCCTTGGGAGCCCATTCCAGACTTTGGCCACTCGAACTGTGAAGAAGTTCTTCCTAATGTCCAGTCTAAATCTGCTCTCTGCTAGCTTGTGGCCATTATTTCTTGTAATCCCCAGGGGTGCCTTGGTGAGTAAAACCTCACCAATTCCCTTCTGTGCCCCCATGATGAACATATAGGCAGCCACAAGGTCGCCTCTCAACCTTCTCTTGCGGAGGCTGAAGAAGTCCAGGTGCCCTAGTCTCTCCACATACGGCTTGGCCTGCAGGCCCTTTACCATACGAGTGGCCCTTCTCTGGACCCTCTCCAGGTTATCCACATCCCTCTTGAAGTGCGGCGCCCAAAATTGAACGCAGTACTCCAACTGCGGTCTGACCAGCGCCCGATAGAGGGGAAGTATCACCTCCTTGGATCTGTTCGTCATGCAAGGTGGGAATTAAATTTAATATCCAGCCATTAAAAGGATTGTCAACAGAAAAAAAAAAAATCACAGGTTTACATTACAAGCATGTACCTGGACCTATTTTAATACATAAGACCACACACACTGAAACATGGATAATAGTCATTAAAATGGCCAGCTTGATGCTATTTGCTGAGTAAGACATCTGACAAATAATGCCATCATCCATCAAAGAAAAGCTCTGACAAAAACTAGTTACATTATTCAACCAATTTCATGGCTGGTTGAAAGATATAGCCAGTGAAAAATGAGTTCTTCAAGTATGTTATCAGAAATTATTTTATCCAGTAATCAAAGAGCTCTATTCACAACGATAATTATATGAAATTGCCTCAAATCAGCAGGATTCCCTATTTAAAAAATTTCAAGATCCTGATATATGCAGGTTCCCTAATAATAATAATCCCTTTTTCTCTGATCCAGTTTGTGTTACTGAAAGGTGGAGTAGTACTGAAGTGAAATACTGACACCCACAGGGCAACTATAAATTTCCACACGTTGATTTCTTAAAATGTTCTGGACCGCATTGTGCATCATTGCCCAGCATAAGTTCTGATAAAATAATGGCAGTGTAATTTCAACAATTTTGGAAATATTAAATTTAAAATATTACTAGACAATACCTCTTCCCTTTTTCAGGGATTAGGAATATAGGACTAGAAAAGGCCTCACAGGTCATCGGGTCCATTGTGCTTGTCCAAATGAACCGAGTGGCTCAAGCCACATACGTGGGGAAGACACTGCCACGCTGGCCAGCACGGAATACATTTTGAACATAAAGTAAAACTAAGAATTAGCTGCCATCAGCAGATTTAACAAACAAAAAGTTAGGTCTAACGTCCCCTGTGCCACATTCAAATAGCCCAGTCCTGTGCTTGCAGCTACTGTGAATTGCCACAGAGGCATAGCCTGCCAGGACTGCACCCAAAGGAGTCCCCCTCCCGAGGCCCCAGCAGCGAGCAGCACGCACCAGCAATCGTTGGATTTCTCTGCTGCTGAAGGGAGATATCACCTTTTTTTGCCGCACTTGTCCCATTGAGTGCCCCAAAACCCCCTGTTTTTGGTGGCAAAAAAATTGGGTGACATCTTACCCCCAGCACCAGTGAACTCCAGCCTCTGTCACTCAACAGGACTGCATTTACCAGAGCGCCCTTGTAGCAGGACCAGGCCCCAGCAGTGGCTGTGATTCCCCATGGTGGGCACGTGGCTCCTGCCCCACTCTGGCTCCCTGGGATACCCTCCCGTTTTCTCTATCTTGCCTTAATTAATTATTTTTGTTGTAGACAGGAGGTGTCCCAAGGGCCCTGAGTGAGCTCTAGCCTGCTGTGGGCCAGTGGGTCCCTCCTGAACCCAGCTGACCCCCAGGCCCCCCATTCTTTATGACTTAAGTGAAGCCCCCCTTGTCCCTGCCAGTGCCTCAGGGCACCAGTTGGTTTAAGGACTATTTGTGGCCTCCTTCCACCTTTACAGTGATGCCCGTGCCTCTCAGATGTCACTCTGTCACCAGTTACTTCCTTGTAGAGGCTTCAGCTTTCTTAGCCTTCGCCTACAGATTACTCTGGCTATAGATAAGTAGCCTAGGCCTACTGACATTGGCCTGGCCTTTCAGTCTTCAGCCTCTTGATAGCCCCTGGCTGCCTGTGTTGCCTCCTCTGGGCTCAGGCTCCAACCTTCTCAGCCCCTAGCCCAGAGGTTCCCAACAACCAGGCCACAGCCTGGTACCGGGCCATGAAGGGTTGGCTCCTAGGTTGTGGCATGGCAGGGCAGCCCCAGGAGTGAGGCAGCTGGCTCCATGTGCCCCGTCCTGCTCTCACCACTATGGCCACATCGGGTGAGGCACTGCCTGCACTGTAGGTACCAGAGCCTGCAGCTGAGAGTGGGGGGATGCAGGTGGGGAAATGCCCAGGATGGAGTGTGGGGAGGTGGCTCCACTGCTTGCTCCTAGGGAAGGCAGTGGAGACCCTTCTTCCCAGGCAGCCCTAGCTGGGTCCCTCCAGGCTACCGCCTGCACAGCCCCCTGCCCTGCAGGGTCCCCTGGTACCCATGGCTGCAGTGCCCCAACCCAATCTGATCTTCACAACCTCCCCCCCACATAAAAAATCAAATTCAAATATGTAAATTAGATACCAGGTCTGCCAAAATTCTTTGAGTGAGTTTGCAGTATAAAAGAGGTTGGGAACCACTACCCTAGCCTACTGCATCACCCCCTCTGGGATCAGGCTCTGGCCCTCTTGGTCCCAGGTTGCCTCAGGGCCCAGGCTCTGCCTTCTGCTTCAGCCTGCCTGTGCCCCTGCCCCTACCCCTGGCAGGGCTCAAAGACTAGTGTGTCCCTCAGGCACCCCAGTGCCCTCCTGTCTCCCCCTCCAGCCACATATAGTCCTGCGGTATAAACTGAAACAAAAATCCAAGCAGAACAAAATCCTGGCCTCAGAGGCCCAGGTTTATATCCCCTGGGCTTCTCCCCTTCTGGCCAGGTGCTCCCATGACCAGCTGCAGGTATATCCCTCAACCTCCATGGCAACCTAGTGCCAGCACCCTTGCTGCCTAGCCACAGATGCTTACATATGTGTCCTCTAGGTCAGGGATATCAAACATATGGCCCACAGGCCACATCTGGCCAACAAAACTGCCCTACTCTTCTACTGCTAGGCAGCTAGCCCCACAGCAGGCACTTGTAGTCTATGGCTGGGGACAGAAGTTACACATAAACCAGTTTAATTAATCCAAAATTGGTTTAAACCTGTAACAGAACAGACTCTGTGCACATAAGCCAATTTCAAAATGGCTGAAACTGGTTTAAGATAAACCTGGTTGACTTAATTGATTTGGGTCAAACTGGTTTATGAAACTTCTGTCCCAGACCCCTTCTAGTTCAAGTTAAATTACAGTCCCCCAGCATGCTTTCCAGCCCTGGGCTGTGCTGGGCTGTCTGCTCCAGCTGAGAAGGGTTGGGGGGAAGGGGACCCTGGAGGGCTACTGGGCTTGTGTTTCCCAGGGTGCGCAGAGCCAGAATCAAGCCCGTCCCTGGGTGGTGGCAGTGTTACCCCCAGGCTAGCATGTGTGTTCCAGGAAGGGGGTCGGCCAGACGGAGCCTGCAAGGTGGTTGGGCACAGTGAGGTGGGTGGCTCAACGCACAAGCACCCTCTACTGACCCGCCACACCTGGCACTGCGTCGCATGCATTTGTATACCTGGCAAAATGCACGTTAGTGCAAAGAAAATGGTGGCAGTGCGCTTTTGAGCTAAAACAACTTTGACATATTTTAGCTCAAAGTGCGCTGCCACCTCAGCGCCATTTATACAAATGCACATGCTGCAGTGTTGGGCACTTTTAAAAGCTCCCAACGCTGTGGGGCATACATGTATACAAATGCTACTTGAGGTGTTGTTGGCACATATGACTTTGTAAATGTGTTACTTTGTGCCTGATTGCCTCTGTTGTGTTGCAAAAACCCAAATGAGTTTCCCTTGAGGGGACTGATATTTGCAATGATTATCTGCATTCCTAAGGAATGCTTATCTAGTTCCTAAGGACTGTTTTCCCTAAAAGCAATGCTGTATATATATGCTCATTAATACACTTTAAATTGGCAAATTCAGACTGCCCTAGTCTGCATTAACTTTAATCCTTATTCAGTGAGGATTAGTTAATTCAGACAGGACCCTATTTTAATTGAGATTACAGACATCAATATGTATATAGTGACAGCTATAGTCTAGATTAAACCTAGAAAAATGTAATGTCTATGAATGGCCTAACATTTCAAAGCTACCACTCAACTCTTGCCTAGCCCTGTGGGGTGCCCAAATTTCCACTGGCAAAGCAGGTGCCATATAAATCCTGATGCTGCCGCCCAGCCAATGAGCAGCTCAGAGCTGTAGCTCCAGCCAAAGCCCCAGAGTCCCTGAGCAAGTGTCCCTCTAGCCAAGCCTCATACCATAGACCTGTGCAGAGCACAGCTACCATAACAATCACTTGACTGCCTCAGCAATGAGGTGCATTTAACAACTGGACATTCGTTAGGGCACAATGGAAAAAGTATAAAATCGCAATGGGCTGGATAATGAGGACAAAATAAGACCAGGCATGCTGCTAGCTTAATACCCCTTTGAAGCAGAGCAGCACCCATCTAACTTCCAAGACATGCTTCTAAAATATTTTGAACCCCAGAAAGTGTCATCTGTAAAAGCCAAGAGTTGGTCCAACTGCTTTTGGGCATCACACAGGAGGATACTGTGATACCCAAAGGCTTGTCTATGTCCATGCCAACCATACAGTTGGTCTAATAAACGGTATCATGCACAAGAATTCTTGCCTCTTGTGTCTCTCCTGGACCATCACAGCAAACTCACCTCATCTGCAAAAAGTATCTTTCCAAAAGATCTGGCAAGACAACAGATCTGAACATTGTTGAAATGATCAAAATATCCAACTTATGCAACTAAAACAATTTAGACACCCAGGCATCTTAGAAGACGAAGTAATTTGAGATAGATTAGTAAGAGACACAAAAGGCACCAGAGTCTGAATGAGAAAGCTGTGGAACCCCACACCAACTCAGCTAAGAACACTAGACACAGCAAAGCTAATGCCTGAATGTACAGCATACATGGAACAGACAGAAAATATTCACCAGGTGGCACAGGGAATGCATAAAAAAAACCCAGAGCCCTCAAGGCTCTGTCCTTGGGCCAACACTATTCAACATCTTCATTAACGATATAGACATTGGTATCAGAAGTGGACTGGCCAAGTTCACCGACAACACCAAACTTTGCGGTAAAGTGTCCACAACTGAGGACAGGAGGGCAATCCAGACTGACCTTGACAGGCTCAGGAAATGGGAGGACAAGAACCTTATGGTGTTTAACACCGAAAAATGCAAGGTTCTCCACCTTGGGAATAAAAACCCACAGCATGCTTGTAGGATCGGCAGTGCTACGCTGGCTAGCACTCTGGACGAAAAGGACTTGGGGGTCATGATTGACCATAAGATGAACATGAGCCTTCAATGCAATGCTGCGGCTAGTAAAGCGAGCAAAACGCTGGCTTGCATCCATAGATGCTTCTCAAGCAAATCCCAGGACATCGGTTTCCCATTGTACTCAGCCCTGGTGAGGCCACAGCTGGAGTACTGCATCCAGTTTTGGGCTCCACAATTTAAAAAGGATGTGGAGAAGCTTGAGAGGGTGCAGAGGAGAGCCACATGCATGATCAGGGGTCAGGAAAACAGACCTTATGATGACGGGCTGAGAGCCATGGGACTCTTCAGCCTGGAAAAGCACAGGCTCAGGGGTGATCTGGTGGCTGCCTATAAGTTTATCAGGGGTGCTCATCAGGATCTGGGGGAATGTCTGTTCACCAGAGCACCCCAAGGGATGGCAAGGTCAAACGGTCACAAGCTCCTTCATGACCATTTCAGGCTAGACATAAGGAAGGACTTCTTTACTGTCTGAGCCCCAAAGCTTTCAGACAAGGGAAAAAAAGCACCATATCACAAAAGCAAACAGCAACTCAGAGAATATAGACTTTTGCATGTGTACAGCATTAACGAAGCATAAAACAGCAAAAAATAAATTACTTGTAAAGCTCAGGCTACCAGCAAATGCAAAGACAAAGTAGCAACACAAACAAACAGGAAATTGAACTGCAAATAGACGGCTTCGGCAAATACATTAGGCTACAATGGCTCTCTCAGCTTTATCCAAGGCAAGAAAACAGAGTTGCAACCAACCAAAGCCAAATTAAAAATGATATGATGGCATTAGCATAATATTATGGGGGCGATGTAAATTACAAACAAGATACCAAGGAAAAAGCAGATAGACTGAAATTTCAAGTACAGACAGCACAGAACCTACTGCTTCCAACTAAAACAAATGCATTCATTAACCTAAACCTGGGACAAGTGATTTAATAGTGTAGACAAATTAACAAAACAAAAGACATACCCAGAAAAGGCAACATATGGTGTCATTCCTGCAGCAAAGCTATTTACCATGATGTTTTGGAAGGACCCAGTTGTTTTTCAGGCACATTACACCCAGAAAGAGATCAAAAGATTCAGTCAGCAGAACACCTGCCTAGCAAAGTAGTCCCTGCAGGAGGAAAAAGTTAAATATAGGAGCAATACAGTGAATGGAAAAATAAAAGGCATCATTGCAAGGGTCACAGGGCCTACAGGTTGGAGAAGCAGCAGAGGTAGCTGTATGCATTTTTGTATAGGAATATAAATCACCAAAAAAAAAAAGCATGCTGCCCACAACTGAGGAAATATTACAGACTTGCCAAAAATGAAAATCCCCTTGGTACTTGAGGCCAGAGATGGATATTGGCAAGAGTTGCTGAATTTAAAAAGTAGATTCCCAACCACATTCTGCTCTCTATCAGGTACATACAACTGGCTAATCCCAGTGAGGATCAAATTGGCAGCTGAAGAGTACCAGCACCAGCAATTTCATCTCTGGCAGTATTCTGATAGAAACAGCATGGCAAGAAGCAGTGACAGATCAACCATAACCTCCTCTGCCTGCTAGAAAGTATTGGAGAAGTACATACACAATTAAACAAAGCTGAGATTGCAACTGACTGCAATAGCAGGTGTCCCATGGAGACATCCTGGCCATAATAAGGGGTTAGCTACCAAGTATCCTGTATTGAAATATCACACTGTGAATGAACAGATAAACCATAAGCATGATGCAGATGAGACAGGGTTTAGGGCATCAACTAGAACAGGAGACCTAGTAACTTCTTTTCCCCAACAGAAGAAAGCTAACCCCAACTTGGAAAGAAATCTCCCTAGTGTATTTTCATGGGGAAAGTTCAAGGTTAGTAAAACATCAGAACAAAATTGATTATAATAGTAAAAAGTATTTTTGAAAGGACATTGCTAACAGTCCTGAAATGCCTTCAGTGCATGCTACCAGAACTGCAGCTTTATACTTCAGACGCACATGAGGAAGAAGCTGAGATGCAAATAGTTCAGAGCAGTCCAGCTGGTGGCCTAGGGGTTGCACAAAGCCCACAAGGGGTTAACATATGCCCCCCCTCCCCCATTCTTCTGGCTGCTGATGTACCTAGGGTCTCTAGGATGCCCGCACCTCCTTCCCTTTTGCTTCCTGCTCCTGCCCCAGGGAGTGGGGTGCCAGAGCCCACGGCACTAGGAGAGCCCACAGCATGGTGCAGTGGTGGGGAGGGGAGCCATAGAGCTGCTGTAGAGGGGAGGAATGAGTGAATCCTACTACTCTTGGGAAATCAGACTGAGGATAGGGCTCATGCTGTGGTCTGTGGGGAGGAGCCATTGCATCCTATGAAAAAAGGAGACATGAGCAGTCTATAGCAGTGTGTGTGGGGCAGGGGGAGAGGAGAGAAAGGGGCAGAAAGGTCCCCATTTACTCAACAGGGAGTACCAGGACTGAGCAGCTGTCCCCTTCCCCCAGCTCTGAAACCTTAAAAAACCTGCTGCAGGGCAAAGCCAGTTTTGGAGGTAGAGACACTGCAATTTGGAGAAGACAAACAGCTATAGGAGGTACACCTATGTCCTGAGTGGGAAAGGGAATCCAGCCAGGCTGCATCCTCTACCCTGAGCCCAGACTCCCCTTGTCCAGACCCAGCTCAAAGAGCACAGGCTCAGCCAACATGAGAGAGAAAAGCTGCAATGGCATACTGACATTCGTCCTGTTGCTCTGAGAAAGAAAGTCCATTTTAAACCCAATTAAAACCCCTGCTCCCTCATTCCCTCAAGCACAAATCCACCTATTGCTTCTTCCCCACCACAAAGATGGATGAAGTGAATTCAATTTCTTCCCCCTTTCTGCTCTAGGTTGCCATCTCCCTTCCACATGCATCTCACTGTCTCTGCTCTCACACTGCACCCTCTTTACCATCACCCTTGTCATTGCCCTGCTGGGCTCGGGTGCCATCCTCATCACCATCTCCAGCGTCCCCACATTCATCCACATATTTGCCAACCTTTCTCTTTCATCCTCATCTCCACAGCTGCCCTCATTACCATGAGCACCACCGTCACTGACCTCATCAGAGCACCTACTTGCTGGCTCACCCTCCTCACCCACTGTTTTTGACTCTCAGCTTCTGCCCTGCCCACTATTGCTGACTCCAAATCCTTGATCACTACCATCATTACCAACCTATGGGTGAGGGCAGGGGTGGCCAAGCCACGGCATATGGGCTACAAGTAGCACAGGCAGCTGTTTGTGGCACATGTGAGATCAAAGAGGAAGCAGAAAGTGGATCAGATTGGGTAAGGAGCACAGGACAGAGCAGAAAACACAATAACAAAACAGGGAAGGGAAGGGAATAAAAGCAGCTGACCTCAGGGATGGGTCAGGGCTTCACCTGTGGCATGTCTGCAAACAAGGTTGGCCCCACTGGTCTAGAGTTATGCCATAATCATCTGATCATGCCACAATGTCCAGTCATGCCTATCACTAGCTGGCTCTGGGCTCCTGTCGCTACTGGTAACTTCCATCCCTTCTTCAATGCCTCCTTGCATCACTGCCATCATCTGTTCTTCCAGCTTCCTCATCACTTCCATCTTGTGTTTCCATTCACATAATTATTGCCCTGCTTATTGCTATTTTCCCACTATCCAGGGCAACTCTGCCCACAGCAGTTCCTTAATCAACTCTGGGGTGCTTGGGGCTGCATTATCACCTTTGGACTTGACCTCTATCAATTTTCATCAGCTGCTGCTTCTTCCCGTGTCTCTACACCACATTTGACCATTTGGTTACACATGCTTGTGCTCATTTATCATACTTTGTGAGATGTTTCATCGTACACATACCTTCAAGCAGCAGGCAGTGCAGCAGGTATTGCACAGTCTGAGGCTCTGTATCATGGTCACAAGTGGTTGAACAAGTGGCATAGCCCCACTTCTTCATTACTTCCTTGGAGCATCTGACTCCTATGCGGAGGTGGTTGAGACATCACCACCTTTGCCGTGGTTTGTCAGCCCCTGGTAGTAAGGACTTGGCCACCGAAATTTCCACCTTTTTGTTTTCAGGTATTTTCTTTAGCCTCTTGTTCTACATCTGTACTGATGTCTCCTTGGGTGTGGCATCAAGAGGCTGCATGCTAGTAAGGAAGCGCCTGTGTGACTTCATACACGTGTGTGCTGCAGGATGGTTGTACAAAGGGTGGCTCGCATCAGTTTCTCTCACTTGTTCTATCCTGCTGGCCACTGCTCTTCTGAGGTCAGGTGGAGTGATGCCAGCCAGCAGGTACACATTTTAAGCTGCCATCACATTTCCCTCTCACCTGTCCTGTGCCATCAACACCATGGTTAGCTTCATCACCTCCTTCAGCTTCTCCATCCTGGACTCAGTCGCCACTTATACCATTGCCTCCATCCTCTATTCCACTGCAGTTATGTGTCACTAGCCTGAACTCCTTTATTTCCATTGTTCAGAGCTCTGAAGCCATCACTGACTTCTTGGTCATGCCCCCTTAGGCTTCTTTCTTGCCACCCTGATCTATTATCATCAGCTTTTAATCACTGTCAACCTGGACTTCACTCATGCTCTCATTTCTAGGTCTGCTGCTCTCATAGGCGTCTCAGTCACCGCAGCAGTTTGGTAATGGAGCCACTGACAGCTCTGACATTCATCACCACTGCCCTGCTTTTCACCCTCACCTAAACCCTGCCATCCTAACCTCCATCGGTCCTAGTCATTCCCCTGGCTTCACTGCCATCAGCAGTAACCTTGTCACTGCTGTAATTGGGCTCATTATCCTACTTCATATGGCAGTGATGGAGGCATTGAGAACACAATCTGGCTGATCTAATGTTTCTAGTGGAATATGTTTGATGAAGGTTATATCAAGCATATGACAAGATTGTGTTTCATTATTCAGCTCGTTTTATGACTGGTAAATTATACATTCCACAAATACATGCTTTATTTGGATGTCAGTTAATGGATAATTTTGCCCAAGATAACTGCATTTTTTATCTGCAATTCAGTCATGATACGCTTAGGATCTCTACAGGAAAAAAAAGAGCCTGTGCTACTCAAAGATTAAAACAGGCATGACAGTGAAGTGACAAACCCTACAGAACAGCAGTCCTAGTATAAAACTTCCCTGTGCCATTGCTGCAGCTGGGGAAGTTCAGTCAGGCTTATTCTGGCTGAATCAAACCACCCATTGGCTTCAGTCACTGGTTTTTACAGAATATGGAAATACTAAAACAGGGGGAAATCAACTGGAGAGTTAGAACAATGTTGTCTAAAAACAAAGTGACAGGAGATGCAGGGAAGTTCAGCAGTAGCATATAAAGTGATGTGGGTCTGCTGCAGCAACACTCGTTTGATCACCGATATCAAATTACTAACCTGATGTCCTTATTTTAACTATAGTTTCTAACATCCCCTCAGTATCCCCAGTTGCATAGCACTAACTCACCTTTTTGACATCTTATAACAAAAGATGCTATAAATGCAGAAACTATCTTTTCATCTAAAAGTCCCTGTATCGTTGGTAAAGAGAATATTGCAAGTGTGTATATTAAATGAGTGTTTCCTTTCAACTGGACATGCATGGATAAGCAGTACTAAGACAACACCAGATGTCAGCACATTTTGCAGTAAAGCTAACATGCACACAGAAACTACATGCTTAAATCTTTAACCCAGCCACATTTTAAATAGGTTTTCAAAGAACTGACAACATTGGGCCTGCATGCCTGCAAAAGTCTAGTTTAAAATCCCCAAAGGCATCAGTACCAAAGCTCTCACGTGCGTTGGTGGTTCTTTACTTGAAAATGGACAAAAGGGTTTTTGTTGTTGTTTTTTTTCATTTAAGCTAGAATGTAATTTTGAACACGACTCTCCTGCCTCCAAATAGTGAGCAGAAACTGTTCGTGCTTCCTTTAAGAACAGTAGAAAGAGTCTGTATGCATATTTAAAAGTATTTGCAGAGGTACAATTACATAAACTTCCACAGGCGCCTTAGGCACACAAAGTATCATGCCCTAAAATAAAGTGTACCAGAGACTGCATAAAAGTGGTGTTAAGCAGCAGTGTAGAAGAGAGGGGGCAAAAAGAGTGATCAAGCCTCATATTTACCATGAAGCATTGTTGTATTCTTTCCTCTTCTGCACCTTGCTGAAGTATATGCACGACATCAAATTCACGCATTGTCCATGCAGTTATATTGGCTTTGGTAAATTCATTCAGATCCCTGGCCATGGAGATTACTTTATTCTAATCACCCATTGATTTTAGTTTAAGGACAAGCTGGGCATTCTCCTCTGCTAAAGACTTAATAGCTTTGAAAATGTTTGAGAAAGCATCTCATTTTCTCTCTGTAGCTGCTATGTAAATGCATTTAACAGTTCACCCCAGAATTAAATGAGTTCAGAGCATCAGAAATAGGAAGCAGGAGGTAATGGCCTGCCATAAACACTGAAAGAGACCCTGAGTGATTCTATTGGGAAGAAGGCTTTACTTTGCTGAGGACACAAATACACAGGCATCACTTTTAAAGACCTGTTGGGGAAGGCTGGGAGCAAGGGGAGAGGGTGGAGAAGAGGGAAGAGCTACTGCTCATGATGATATTCTAAATTATTTAATCTGGAAAGATCATGGAGTAAATCCTCAAGGAATCCACTGTGAAGCATCTAGAGAACAAGGTGATCAGGATCAGTCAGCATGGCTTTACTATGAGCAAGTCATGCCTGAACAATCTGATTTCCTTCTACAATAAATGGCAGGCTCTGTGGATGAGGGGAGAGCAGTGAATGTGGTACACCTGGACTTCAGCAAGGCTTTTAACACCGTCTCCTGAGACAGCCTTATTACCAAGCCAAGGAAATACAGATTAGATGAAAGTACTGTAAAGTGGATACATAACTGGATGAATCATTCTATTTTGCTAGTAGTCCTCAATGCCTCAACATCTAACTGTGGTTCCTCAAGAGCTTGTCCTCATAGTGGTATTGTTTAACGTCTTCATTAATGATTCAGATGATGGGATCTAGTGCATATGTAGCAAGTTTGCTGATGACACCAAGTTGGGTGGAGTTGTTGGACACACCGAAGAGCAGGACTAGTTTCCAGAAAGACCTGGGTAGACTGGAGAAATGGTCCACAACCAACCAGGAAAGATTCAACAAGAGCAGCTATCAAGTCCTGCACTTGGGATGGAAAAATTGTATGCACAAATGGACTGCAAAAGGACTGACAGGGAAAAACTAAGCCTAAAGATGAGAAGGTTGAGAGGGGACTTGATAGCAGCTTACCGCTATATCAGGAGTGCATCAGGAGCTCGGTGAACAACTGTTCACTAGGGCACCCCTGGGGAAGACCAGGACCAATGAATATAAACTCCTGGAAGGCTGTTTTAGGCTTAATACCAGGAAAAAATCCTTCACAGTCAGGGTGACCAGACTGTGAAATAAACTCCCTACAGAGGTGATGCAGTCACCTACCCTGGAGGTTTTCAAGAGGAGATTGCACAGTCATCTCACTGGGGTTACTTGACCTCAGTTGGTCTTCCTGTCTAGAACAGGGGGGCTGGACCCGATGATCTGCAAGGTCCCTTCCAGCCCCTTACAATCTATGAAACTTGGCAGTCACAGTGGACCATAAACTGAATGTGCCAGTATACTCTCGCTGCTAAAAAGGGCAGTGGCATATTCAGTTGTATTAAAAGGGGTATCTTTTGCAAATCAAGGGAAGCAATTCTTCCTCTCTGTTCGGCACTGGTGAGGCCTCCCCCTGGGAGTACTACAATATACTGTATTTACTTGATTGTAAGACTAGGTCTTCTCCCCCACCCCGCCCACTTAACGTAGGGGGAGCTCCTTGTCTTAGAATCACATGCAATGAAGGCGAGGAGGGGGAGCAGGCAGCTGCTGTGGCTCAGGCTCCAGCCCCTACCCAGGGTTGGGGGTGTAGCTGCGGCTGCTGCCTACCACCCCACCTGTGCTACCTCTGCACCTTGCCATCCCCCACCCCTATCCCACAGCTTCCTCCCCTCCCCCACATAGCCTCTGCTCCCATGCCTGCCCCTCTCCCTTCCCCACCTTTGCCTTGCTCCACACCAGCAGACTGTGCACATCGCAGCCTGGGACACCGAGCTCAGCCACCACAGCATACGGCCCAGCCTGCACTGCTGCTACAGGGTTGGGCTGGGGCCATGTTTAGTGCTCCAGACTAAAAAGGGGACAGAGCCTGCTGGAGCAAAGCAAGTGTAAGGGGCAGGGAACAGAGGCTGAGGGGGGAAGGAGGGAGGAAAGGAAGCAGATGTTATGGGAAGGGGCAGGAGAGGAAACAGAGTTGGAAGAGGAGGCAAGCAGGCAGGGACAGGCAGAGGTGGCAGGGGGCAGTTTGCTTGACCTCCCTGCCACTGCCTGCTTCCCTGAAGCAGTGGGAGGGATTAATTAAAAAGACAACTCCCCAGTAATTAGATTCTATACAAGGAAAATTATAACAAATGCATAATTTTGTCTATGTACAGAATCTAACCATTGGTGGCAGTCTTAAATTCAGGTTCCTCTTAGATTCAAGTAAATACAGTACATCTAAGCCCTAATTCTGCAGTTCACTGGTGTTTGCCAAGTTGACATCTTGTGGAAAACATTTATGGGGAATATTGGGCCAAAGTTTGGCCTCAGCCTTCCTCTGACACTTGAAAGAACTGTAGGGGGCTGCTTCTTGAGCTCCAGTACTACTTTCCCTGGCATCTATGGAGAACAGAGACTTTAGGAGGAAATTATAATTTAGGGTGATACATTCAATTGGTGTCATAATTCATTTCCATGTCCATAATAAACATTTGAAAAGGGAAAAGCATTTTACACAATGGTTTGATCTACAACACAGTTTATTTGTAAACATTTATGTTACATGTGCCAATAATTTAATTGAACACAAGATTTTGTACATTTCAAAGTATACTATTAACAATGTCATACTAGAAGACAAAAATCCCCAACTGTATTTCAGTTACAGTTGCATTTTTAAACTTTAAAACTTTCAAAATACAAACCATTAGAAATGCACTGAACAAGAAAATAAAAAGATCTGAGAACACAGGCTGAGAGAAAATATGAACTGCTGGATAACAGTAACAGCTACAATAAAAGCTTTTTAGTTGGTTCCAATTACTCTCAAGAGAAGTCCAGCTAAAATACTGCTTAGGTCACTCCAGAGCATGCTGGTTTTAAGATATATTTTTATGAACGTCAGATACCTAAAAATACCTTTAAAATGTTACCAAATGATTTTTCCATAATTAATAGAATCCTTAGAAGAGGAAAGAATCTTGCATTACATGGACTTTATTCATAATGCTATACAAAATAAGATTCTTTTGGTCTGAATGGAAGTCTTTCTTTTTGTTTATACTATGTCTGAAAGAAAAAAATTACATACTTTGAATAAAGCCCCTGGACCATACCAAGTATTAGGTTTGCAATCAAGTTTAGGATTTTTTTTAGTCTCTCTTTGGTAGTCACCTAAGGTGCCTATACATGAGTGTGGAGGCTGCTCCGACATGCTAGAATTCCAGCACGTCGGAGCAGACTCAATTCATCAAGTCTGCTGGAACGTAGCAATTGCTGCACTCCAGCAGCCTCCTCCATCTCGTGTATCAGTGTCCCCGGACTTTAAAAACGTCAGCAGGGGTGCCTGAACTAAAGCTCGAACGAGTTTCAGTTCAAGCGCCCCACCAGCATTTTTAAGCGTGGGAACGCTGATACAGGAGACATGGTGGCGCTTTAGTTAGAGCGGCTCTCAGAACTGCTCTAATTAAAAGTGCTGCCAGTCCCCCCCCACCTTCCGAGCACGTGTAAAAGTGCCCCCCATTAAGTAAAACTTTTCAAGTCCGTAAGTATAAAGTTAGGCTCCTAAATTTGTGTTTAGGCACCTAATAAGGATAGTTCATGGTCAGACTTGATTTTCAAAACCTGCAAAAGTTCCTGATAACAGTAGCCAACTGTTTTGAAGACCAAGCTACTTTTGTTTAGGAGCCAATTCTCTTTTTACACATTCACTTATAAAAACTTTAACCAATTACAGTGAAGGATAAAAAGCATTAAAGAAAAAAAAAGCCTTGCATTAAACTTTAGAACTCCCAGATGACTAACTTTTGTAAGAGTTAACATCATGTACAATCTTATATACAATGTAGTGGAGACAATTAATACAAAATACATAGCTAATTAATCTTCTAAAGCTCACTGCAGCATTTTAAATAATGCCTACAGTACTGAAACAAAAAGCCGCCACCTCCAATGGAGATCGTCACTCTGCTGGTCATCAGAATTAAAACTCTCCATGACAGATATTAACTTGTCTGCATTCTATGCTATTTCTCTCCCTCCACTAATATCTGGTAGGAATATGCAGCATTTATCCTTCCTCTTTAACATTTCCTTTGAAGGAAATAAGGCAACCAGTATGATTTTTAAAACAAAAAGATTTATCCACTCCCGATACAAGGTTAACCTTTTATTGTTGTGCAAGTAACCAACACATTAGGCCAAGCTCTATAATATGGGCAGAACAGAAAAGCTCAGCTGCTGCTGGTAAAATGGAAAAAGGCAAATATAAGGAGAGCAGCATTGATCATACCAAAGTCCAGTTTCTCAGCAGACAATGGACACTATATTTACACTCAGAGGAATGTATGTTAATGGGATGTGAAACCAAAGACGACTGGCATTTTCACAGTTCTAACTCAAATGTCTTATATCACGAAGCATCTTCTCCTATTGAAAAATATACAAATATTTTCTTATCCCCGCACAGAACAGGATACAAAATTAACTTTTATCATGAACAGTTTCTAGTATTATCTGTGCCAATATGACCTAGACTACCACATTGCAAGGGTTGTATTCATTTTCAAGACAGAATATTTAAATAAATAGCCCCAATAAAGAACAAAGAGGTCAGCAGAAAAATTCAGATGCTAATCTTTGAAGCCTTATCATTTTATATACCTTATTTTCCTAGCGTACTAAATTGAATGAAATTTGGCAGAAGCCATCTCACAGAGCTCATAGAAAAACCAAAAATAAAGTGATGCTGTACAAATTCCTGCCCCTTTCTAGGAATAAAACTTTGATACATTTACAGTGATTAAGTGGACCATTTCAATTAAAAACATTAACATTTTTCAAAACAAACAGCTGACAGTTCAGTTTTGGGGAAAAAAAAAACATCTGCCTGCAGGTCTCTCTAATTGCATTTTTCCCCCTTGCTGGCTATACCCACAATTCCCAACAGCTCTGTTCTTTTAGTCTACTCCTGTTTACTCATCTTCACCACCTGCCACTCAAATTTGCTGTGGAAAGCACTGATGCCACAAACCAATTAGTTACAATGTCACAAATACACCCTAGCAACCGTCAGGTAAGGAGGCCAAAATGTTCAAGGAACAAAGATCCTGCTTTTCTGTAAAAACATTCTAGTAAAGAATGGGCACAGCAAACACATCATTATATAGGTAAAGGATTTTGCCAGAGGTAACCAAATTAATCCCTGGTGTAACTCAAATTTCACCATGAAATTATGCCAAAGATGAAACTGACCTTAACAAAGTTTGCCTCAAGTCATCAGCATGGCATCAAACCTTGATGAATTAGATTTTTACATAAAAAGTAAACAGCAAAAATTACTTGTACTGTTTTGCCAAACCCTCAGTATCAGACCGATTTAAATAATTTACAAACAACAGGCATAATTCTTAATGCCCCATAACACCATCATGATACTGGATTTTTAATATACAATACCACCGAGCCTTTCAGAGGAAGAGCCAAATCTCTTCCCTTTTACAGAATAGGTATTCAGTAATACAATACAAAACTAAACAGGATTTATGTCAGAGTAATGAACATATAAAACAACTATTGCAGTATTTTTGTGGTGAGAGTTTAGAAATTTAACAATTTCAGAAAGCCTAGAAAGGGTGTGTTTAGAATTATAAAAGAAAGATTGTCTCAAGATAAAAATACAGTGCTGACAGCTAAAAAGCTCTCTGTTGCAGCAGGATATGCAGTAATGAGTAATAAGTTCTACACGGTGGAAGCGTTTCCCCAATACTGCAACACACCACACCAACACTACTGTAATATGGGTTATGCTGCAGCAGCCTTGTACCTTTTAGTGGTTGGCACTATAAATTAATTGTAATTGATAAAGAAAAGGCATTAAGTGAACAACGCATGGCAAATCCAAGCTATTTCATCTGTTCTTTAGGTATGCCCGAAATAAAAATTGAGGAAGGCAATCGTCCGTTCCATTCAGATAATGCACCTTCTTTGAAGATCAAATTCCTGGCAGGAAGAGGAACGCACATATCAGCAGAAGGGTGTGAAAGCAAACTTGAATTAACATCAGAGAGCAGATCCAATGTTGAAATACCTTCCTAGAGACACAGGGGAGAGAAAAAAAAGGCATCTGTAAAACAGGAACAAAGAACATGGTTTACTAACAAATGGAGTTCCATTGGGCTTACATTAACCACAGATTAGCACACAGGAGATTCTGCAAATTACTTTAACCCAAGGGAATTTCACCTTCTGTAGATAAATACATTCACCAACAAAAACATCAAACATCACTTGATGCCTCTGCACACTTCTTTCTGTGAACACTTGTACAAGCCCTTTCAGGTCCAAAGGAGCCTTCTGGAGAATCCAAAAAAACTCGTGAGGTCATCTAGTCCAGCCATTTCAAGGCAGAATCATCTCAGACAAGTGTCCATCTAACCTGCTCTTGAAGATTTCTAGAAAGTTTTCCCAGGCTGACTACTGCTTTAAGAATAACCTTGTACCTGAAGTCAACAAAAGATAACCAATCTCTGATCCAAACTTCTCTAACTTCCTTTCTACCAAGAATGAGCAATTTTTACCCCATTACAGTAAAAATGGCTATGACCCACCCCAAAAAGGTCTTTTCTAGAAGAGAATCAATCATGCAGAGCACTTTGAGCTATGTTAACTATTTAAATCTATCTACTTCTCAGGGTTGGGATCCTCGCACCCTTTGTGCCTCAAGCACTGATGACAGCCCTATGTCATACAACCAGCAACACAAGGTTGGATGCATTTATTGACCCATGTTTTGGATACTTAGAATTCCTCCGTAAGCAGTGTTCTTCAGCTTCAAACATGCAAAGATCTGCTTCAAGAATTGTGCGCATCATTTCTGATTCTCTTTTTCATTTCTCATATCTTTTCCATATCAAAAGGAATCAACAAGTTCTTTACTACCAAACTATAGGTAAGTACATTAAAAAAATTCTAAAGCACAATGCAGTCATTTTTTCTTCTCTGGCCCATCCTACATCTCTCTTATAAATATCAAAAAGAAAAGGGTTTATAAGTGTGTTGCATAAAACAAATTTGATCTTTCTGCACCTGTTACGCAGCAAATTCCAGTTATGCGGTACAGTGAGATGAGATACTAAGTGATGGAGATCGTGTTCTTACTGGATTTTGAATGCTCGCTTTATTTTTCTGAAGAATTTATTATACTGCCATTCTTCACCTTGGTCCTAAATTTCACCCTTTCTGATTATGAACCCTTCCTAAAAGTTTAAAACAGGGTTTTAAGAGCAAGAGGAAACCATAACATTCAAATAGGCCTCCAAGACGACATTTGAGCACTCTGTAAATCACAAGTCTTCCTTTTTCCATTGGTCCATTAAGTCAGCCCATCAATATCAATGTTCTGATATGCGCTACTGGCTTCCAAAGGGCTTCAAAAATTACTTGCATTGATTCTACTAGTGACTGGACTGAATTTAATTCACTGAATTAAATTACTGTTCGATGTTCAAAGAGGAATTTGGTTTCAACTATGAGCAGTAGTTGCTTTAGTAATTTCAGATGTTGCCTCATTAGGCAAAGCTGACAACAGCATCTTAACTATTACATGCAAAAGTGTTTTTTGCCAAAACATGGAGACTATATGACCCCGTAGGTGTGCTATAATAAGTAGAGGTCTACCCAACTCGAGGAGGCAGACAGCCTGCTTAGTGGGTACAGCATGAGGCCAGCTGCCATTTTTGAGGGCTTATCAGGCTGTGTGTGGGGAGCCAGCATTTTATTTTAAGTAAGCACCCCCCACCACCACTCCACCCTGGATTTTGCAGAGATTGCTCAATTTCATGATTTCTGAGCAACAGTGATCTGGATAGGTTCCTAATAACAAGTCATTAAAAGGGTCTCAAATGAGAAAAGAGAGGCTATTTCTCAGCTGCATGGTGTCAGAGTACAACTGGACACAAGACATGTAAGGGGAGAGGACCTTTAACAGATTTCATGTTGACAGATATATGGCTTCCATGATATTCTTAAGGTGAGGTGGTTTCTTCTCGAAAGCAGCAGGCTTAGCCTTATCTGGTTAAATTACCACTCCCTCTGACAACTGCTAATCTTATTTAAAAAGGTGGAACTACTGTATTTTCTCCTAGAACATGCACCTTTGCCCCAAAAATCAGCACCCCAAGACTGGGGCGTGTTTTAAGTGGGGTAAGATATTTTCTTTGCTGGAAAAACAGCACACCTGGAGACGCTGTACACGTCATGCAGCTGCCAAGACGGCTACCACTTCTGTCTGCTCAACAAACGGAAGGAGCAGAGTCCTGTGTTAACTCCCTCGCAGCTCTGGCTACTGGCCGAGTACTGTATCTCTTGCCCAAAACAAGAAGTAAGCTGCTGCTAATAGCCTGAGGCATGTGACGTGGAAACAACACATTACTGTAAGGAGCAATTTATATATGTTCCTGTAAATAAAGTAGTAACAGTAAGTAGCAACAGACCCCTTTGCAAGGATCTGGGGTTCTACCTTGGATGACAGAGAAGTCCCCCTGGAAACAAACAGCAGAACGTGTAGCACTGCAGGAGACAAATGTGACCCACAATGTGGTCCAAGTGTGGTCCTGACGCCACATTTCCTGGACACTGCATATCGGCCATCCATGACACTGGAAGTCTTTTTTCTCTACATTCTACCATCCAAAAGCCAAGATGTACGTTTTATTTGGGGATGTACGATATGCAAAAAAATATGGTACATGGAACAAGCAGCATGGACACACATGTAGGAATCATGTTTAGTTATTTTTATATGTAGATATACATATATGCACAAAGAGCCCCAAGGATTCAAGAAGTGTTCACGCAGCAACTACGGAATTTTTGAGGCATAATGGAGGTTACTCCATGGTGACCACAGATCTAGCCGTCACTGCAGTGTTTACTTTAAAAAAAATAGTATTTAATAGCTTTTCATCTGCCACTCTGACTGCTAAATGTACGTGTTGAAGTTTTACTTAAAATTATCAAAATGCTTCTAAGCCAGCCAGTCAGAACTTGAAATCTAATTAATATTTAAAAATCAGTAGTACCTAAAACAACTTCTGTCCAGAATCCACCTACAAATATTTAGGATTTTTCTGAGCTCATTTTCCTACCTATATTCTCTCTCAAGACCCCCGCAAACAGGAAAACCCATTTTACACTAAGAAATAAAACCCAACAACAAAACTGAATGAGATCAGACAAGAAAAATATTCTTCTAGTAATATTTTAGAAAATACTGACTTTTTAATTTGACAGTGCCTTTAAAAAGGATCACAGGAAAAGGGAAAAAAAAAACCCAGAAACATTTTGATTCCTTCCGCTTACCTGGAATGAATGAACAAAGTTAAGGACCTGTAGAGACAATTTTCTACTGGAATGTAAGAGTTTCTGAAGGCTGTCAAAATGAACAAAGTGAAAGCTGGATAAATATAGCAAGTAAGATTAAAAGGACATATACTCAAACACAGACTCTCAGCATTTTGCTACAATTTATGAGAGTGCTGAAGCAGCATAGGTCACCGTCTTGAAAGTATCCTAACATCACCTGTCAAAGCAGAGCTCTAAAACAAAAAGCAAAACAAAAAACCCATCACACAGAGCTTAGTGTAATACTATTATCACTGCATCAAAAGGTAAGTTGCTAACTGAACTCCAACCCTATCTGCTCTAGACTTTAGGATTTGTTCACTCCAGTAAAACGAATACCATATTTTCTGGCAATCTTTCGGTTTTGTTACTACAATACAAACTGCAGCTAAACAAGTTACTGAACTGCATGCATTAACAGCCAGTATTTTTTATCCTGGTCATAAAGCCTATCATACGCTTAAATCAGAACTGCCAGACAGCTCATCTTTGCTCTTATACTACATTTACAACTTCAAAATGTCAGGTTTTATATTGGCAAAACACAGATAAGGTTACATATACAACAGCTGTGGGAAAAGAAATCTCACCTTTCTTTTCTACACAGTCCATGAGTGGCAATTTTTCGGCAGACTTTCCGGTTTAATTCTGAACTAAAAAGCGGAATGCCAAAGCACAATTCCAGGGGAACCCATTCCAATTCTGTTGTGGGTACTACAAGAGATATAGCACAGTCTACTGTAAAGAACAATCAAATGGGGGGGGGGGGGGGGGGGGGGGGGAAATAAAGGAGAAATAATACATGAGGTGATTTCCATCTCCCCAAAATTAAAAAAAAAAATTAAACGAAAAAACAACAAGAATCAGCTGTTGTTTTGAACAGTTCAGTTTCCATTACCCATTCTTTCCAAAAAGAAAAGGTAGAACATTTGAAGAAGAAATCCTACCAATGCTAAGAGATTCTTTAAGAGACGTGCATTAAAATGTTCTATTATCCTATTGTGCTCTGTCAACGTGCAGATGGTCTTTAAAGGTGTCCTGTTTGTTTAAAAGAGCACAGCCCAGCACACTAGTACAGCGTGCACAAAGACTAGATGCTTCTGTCCAGTAAGAATCCAGTTTTCCACCATGAAACAAATACAGGAAGATGTTATTTTTTTACCTTCGAGACTTTGCTTAGATGAAGAATCCAGTGAGCTCTCCTCTATTACCATTTCAAATGATTCTGTGCTCCCATTTACATCAGATCCTGATGCTAATTCAGTCTCACCTAAACATAAAGATATTTCTTAATATTCTATCAAACATTAGTTGCTTCCTAATGTTCAGAATATCATTCAAAGTTTTACTCCATTTCAGAGGTACTTTATGTTTATTATCAGTACACCACATCAACTTAAGTTAATAAAACAAATAGTCCAATGGCATTACTTGGACTAGGTTTGGGCTTAAGAGAGAATTAAAAAGAAAATCTAGAATTTAATATTCTATTTAAAGAGAATTTTTTTTTGTTTTCAAACTACAACCACATCTACCCTTTAATGCTTTAATAAAAGCTTGCATTTCATCCTTCCTTTGAATGTTCAAATTCAATATGCTTTTACCATTTTCTATTTAAAAGATGACATATTAATTCAAATGAGGTCTTAAGCAAAGACTAGTAGTTTTCATAGATAACTTACCTCTTCCATCAGAAGCATCACTCAGCTTTCTGTTTGCGTGTTGACTAGAAGGGTTCAGCATGGTAACATAGCCACAGAAATGCTGCAAATCTACTTTGTCACTCAATATCTTCAAAGCCTTGTGAACACCCATGTTCACACGAGAAAATTCTATTGGAAAATGAAAAAGTATATACACCAGTTGGCCCTTTGCCATCATAAGAAATGGATGCAAGTGTGGTTCTACTGCAGTCTACCTATAGGTAATGATGGGTAAATTTCTAATTTGGAGGTTTGTTTGGGCATGTGTAAAATTTCCCTTCTGCCTGTATCTGCGCTGGAGGAGTTAGCATACTGTTGTGTGGTACAGGAACCAAGATAAATCTGTTCTCCAATGAAAAAGAGGGGAGAGAGAGGAGGAAAGCAGGGAAGTGAGCAACAGAAGTACAAGGTTAACAGAAATACTTCCCCTTATTGAGGTGGGAGAGGAAAAGGGCAGCAGGCTCCTATGCGGTGTCTCGGTGACACCCATCCTTTTCACTGAACTCCATTCTCAAACTTGCTCAGTAAGCGAGTTAAGAGGTAGGTGCAACAGGCATCGTGAGGTACATGAGAACTTCAAGCACGGCAGGATTTGAGTCTAATAATGAAGAACCTATTGGCTCTTCACATCCAGCTGCAGATGGTAAAAGGACAGGAAGGGTTGAGAAAGGACCCTGTGGCTCTCTTCAAGCTTTTTCCACATGAGAATCAAAATTTTCTACTAAAACTCCAAGAGGACAGCAGGTGAATATGGGAAATAGCTCATGGTGAACCTAAAAATAAGGGGATTCAATCTGGTCTCCACTTCGTTAACTACCAAACAATACAGATTCTGATATAAAATTTCAGGGCTCATACAAAAATTTCAGCATGGAACTATAGAAGCTTAATTGGTCCTTCCTTGATCCCTCCTTCAGTATTCAAAAACTTGCATCCTAATCAATCAATCATTAAGTGGATTTTCAAAATAGTTAATTAGTTTACACTTTATTGAAGCCAAACTACTCCAGCCTTGAATACAGAGAAAGGAGATGTAAAGAGATAGCAATAGCTTTTAGAAAGTAATCCAGAATCAAAACATTACATTGACGTGTTTTCTATATTGCAGAAATGCCCATGAGTATCCGTCACAATAACTTAGTTTAACGCAGAGTTAAGCTTACCAAATACCAATATTTTTCTACCGCTGGTGCTCTGTAAGAATCATAACAGCAAGGCAAGACTTACAAGATGAAATGAAGGAGGTTTTACACAAAAGTAGAATTATACATTGTTTCTATAACTTTGTGCCAAGCATAAAGAGAAATTTGGAGAAGCCTGTACCAAAAACAGTGCTAGGCAATAATAAAAAGTTAATTCCATCCTGTAACAGGGAGCCAGAAGGCTCCTCTTACTTTAAAAGGAAAGTATAGCAGGCTAAGCTGAATCAGGGAGGACTGGCAGCTAGGAAATAAGCTACCTGCAAACAAACTGGCTGCCAGCACACAGACAGACCGCAAGTCACAGGTAGAGGCTAACCCTGGAAAGGAACTCACCCAGGGAATGGAAGTAGAACAGTAAATGCACCAAGGGCAGGCAGGAAGGCAGCTAAGAAGCAGTGGGCTGCAGACAGATAAACTAAGTCCTAGTAGGGAGAATAGGTAGGTCATCAGGCACAGACGGGAAACTTCTGCGAGTGCCTGCAGTCGCATGACCAGATGGGTCTGGGCTTACGAGACTCATAATGCCCGTTCCCGAGTCCAGGCAGACAGCACGACCATCCTAGTGCTGTATAAAGAGTTCCCTTCATAGAAAGCTGCAGTGGGAAGGTCTGCTGACTCCTAGAATGCCCTGATAATACCAGTAAGGTAGCTGGATGCTTTCTGCAAGAGGGATAGGACCCAGGGCAGGGCAGAAGCTTGCTAGACAGTTTGGAGTTTTGTTAGAGCCAGAGTGCTTATGTTTTGGTTTGGTTTGGACCCGGAAGCTTGCAAAGAAAGACTTTTTGTGCTACTATTTAGTTGGTCTAAGAGGTATTGCCTCTGGCCAGGGGCAATGCGTAGGGGATGCATGCAGGTGCACGCGCATTCCTTGAGCATGGCGATGCGCTCCCTACAAAAAGGTGCAGCTGACACTGCCAGCAGTGCCTGCAAGCAACTGCCGCTCGCCACCCCACCACTGGCACTGCTGGCAGCATCTGTGGGAGGGTTGCAATCCCTGCTGGCTGGCGGTGGCTGCACGTGGTTGCCAGCCTTTGGTCAGTGCTCGCCCCCCCACCGGCTGCCAACAGCACTGGCGGTGTCTGTAGGAGCTCCCCTGCTTACCACTGCCATGGGCACAAGTCATTCATGCATCTGGCCCAAGACTTCTGTTTGTCTTTATTTCTTAGACCGACCCAGCTACAACATATATCCCCGAAATATGTTTTGGTTTGAATTTTAACTGGTGGTTAGTGTTTTGGATTCCTGAGGAGGTTGAGGTCCCAGCCATGTCCAAGGGACACGACTGCTTTGGGCCCAGCCAGGGGTGGGTTCAAATCATGAGAGAAGCAGAGACAGTACTTGGGGCCCAATGCCTGAGCAGGATGTGAACCGGGGTCAGGGACCTGCAGCCTGAGAAGGGCAAAACAGGTGGCCAGCAGGGGCAGGAACCAGGGTCAGGGACCCATAAAATGGGAGGGATAAGATCAGCCCAGAAGAGCAGAGACCAGGAGCTTAGCAGCCCTTGAAGTGTGAATTTTGGGGCCAGGGGCCCAAAGCAAGACACAAGGGCCACAGGCCCAGAGACGCTGTTCACTGACAGGGCTGAAGCAGAGAAACGGACCTGAATCCACGGACCAGGATTGGAGGCTTGGAGCCAAAGGAAAGGGAAGCTGAAGCCAGGAGAACTGAAGCCTCTACAAGGAACAAAACGGTACAGTAACAAGTGTGAGGCACGGGCACAGCTGTAGGGGAGGTCAGAGGCCACAACCAACCTATAAGCTGATGAATGCCCTGGAGCACATACAGACCAGGAGGGCCCACTGGCAGGAATAAACCAAGGCTCACTATGACCCACAGACAGCCTCCCTTTCTAAATTTATTAACAGTAAGGCATGGCAGGAAAAGGGAGGGGACCTCAGAGACAGCAGGGCAAGAAATGTATGGTCACTGGGGGCACCACAGCCACCCCTGGTATAGGAACCTGTTACATAGGGAAAGAAAGGGAGTCGAACACATTGGAAGTTGGAGGGACATTTATAGGGATGAAGTTTGCAAACAGCCTTTGAATGCAACATTTAAGAGATGTATGCGACTTTCACTTCAAAAGTTCAAATGAGCAACTTTGTTGGCTCTTGTATTAGCAAGTGGGTTTCAACAGGATTACTGCAAACACCTGTGGCAAAAGTCATATTAAAAGATAGTTACCTCCTTGTTGCTCTACTTCATCAAATGGAAAAGGTACATGCATTGTTTCCCCCATCCCGTGCATTCCATGTCCCTAAATACCAGAAATGTTAAAGGGGAAAAACAATTATATAGTTAATGCCACAGTTTGTTGTTTTCTAAAGCACAAACAGAAAATGAGCTCAATAATGTTTATGTAACAAACAAGCAGACCAAAAAGAACATGCATACATTAAAAATTTCTGCTAGCCACAAGCTTTAAACAACTATTATTGTAAAGGAAAAAAAATGACACTGTGGTAAAAGAGGACTATATTTCTAAGTTTTAATATGCCCAGCTACAAAAATTTATCATTGCTAATTAATTTCCAAATATCACTAGCATGGGGACAACCATCCAGAGCTGTACTCAAATAATTGCTTCTCTTTTCATTAAGGCAGATTTAGTCAGAGCTGTTTGTATACACAGCATGAATGCTACATAATATGATTAACATTTGCTATTTGACTTACTAATTCTTTTGGTCACTTCAGTGGTTTAACAAGTCAAGATGCAATTTTCTTTGTTCACACCTAGTGTCACAGTAGTTTAATGGAAAAAAAAAGATTCTGAAATTACTGACATCAACTACATGTCAGTAGTATCACTAAAGAACTTTTATTTCAGAGGTTTAAGAAGAATAAGAATTCTTTCCAAATCATATGCAATAGCAGTTTCTCTTAGCTACAATCCACTCTCTCACAAGTTGGGGGGGAGGGGGGGGTTGTTATTATGTTTTGTTTTTTTATAGACAGGAAGGACAATCACAAAGCTACTTTTCATATGCTATTACCCCATGCTGCTCAACCATGTGGGTACCAAAGATACTGCCAGGGGACACCCTGAGCAGATCAAAAGCGCACAAGACTCTGGGTGCACAAATGAAGGGGACAGGGGCTCAGGTGGTATTTTCCTCAACCCTTCCAGTCAAAGGGAAGGGCCCAGGCAGAAGCAGATGCATCCTGCAGATTAATGGCGTCACTGCCAGGATTTGGCTGCTTTGACCATAGAATTTTGTTCCAGAAAGAAGGTTTGCTAGGAAGAGACATGATCCACCTGACAGAGAGGGAAGAGCATCTCTGCAGACAGGCTTGCTAACTCAGTGAGGAGGGCTTTAAACTAGGTTTGCCAGGGGATGGAGACCAAAGCCCTGAGGTAAGTGGGGAAGTGGGTGACTGGGAAGAAGCACAAGCAGGAGAGGACAACAGGAGAGGCCTTCTCATTCTTCCTCAGAAAGTAGGGCAATCAGCTGGTTACCTCAGGTGCCTCTACACAAATGGGATACAAGCAGGAAAAATTGGAAGTCCTTGCACAGGCAAGGAACTATGATGTGATTGGAATAACAGAGACTTGGTGGAATAGCTCATATGACTGGCGCACTGTCAAGGATGGGTATATACTGTTCAGGAAGGATAGGCAGGGGAGAAGAGGAGTTGAGCTTTATGCAAAAGCCATATGATTGCTCAGAGCTCCACTATGAGCCTGGAGATAGGCTTGTTGAAAGTCTCTGGGTCAGGGTCAGAGGGGAGAGCAACAAGGGTGATGTCATGGTGGGGATCTGCTAGAGACCATGAGACCAGAAGGCTGAGGTGTATGAGGCTTTCTTCAAACAGCTGGTGGAAGGTTCCCCAATCACAGGCCCTGGTTCTCATGGAGGGCTTCAATCATCCTGACATCTGCTGGGAGGGCAATACAGCAGTGCACAAGAAATCCAGGAAGTTTTTGGAGAGTGTTATGAACAACTTTCTAGTGCAAGTGCTGGAGTGACCAACTAGGGGCCATGCTCTCCTTGACCTGCTGTTCACAAACAGAAAAAACTGATGAGGAATGTAGTATTGGATGGCAACTTGGGCAGCAGCAACCACAAGATGACTGAGTTCAGGACCCCGGGGGAAAAGGAAGGAAGTAGAGCAGCACAGTATGCACCCTGGATTTCAGAAAAAGACAACTTCAACTCATTCAAGGAACTATGGGCAGGATCCCCTGGGAGGCCAGTCTGAGGGGAAGAAGAGTCCAGAAGAGTTGGCTGTACTTTAAAGAAACTTTACTGAGAGTGCAGGAACAAACAATCCCGATGTGCAGGAAGACTAGCAAGCGTGGCCAAAATGCAACTGGGCTTAGCAGGGAACTCTTCAGTAAGATAAAACACAAAAAGGAAGCTTAAAAGTGGAAACTTGGATAAGCAACTAGTGAGGACTGTAAGAGTACTGCTCAGGCATACAGGATGAAATCAAGAAGGCCAAAACACAACTGGAGTTGCAGCTAGCAAGGGACATGAAGGGTAACAAGAAGGTGTCTACAGGTATGTCAGCAACAGGAGGAAGATCAGGAAAAATGAGGGAGGCAATCTAGTGACAGAGGATGCAGAAAAGGCTGAAGTACTCAATGCCTTTTTCACCTCAGTCTTCACAGGCAAGGTCAGCTCCCAGACTACTGCACGTGGCAGCACAGTCTGGGGAGGTGAGTAGCCAACTGTGGTGAAAGAACAGGTCAGGGACTATCTATGATGAGATGACTGGCTCTGTGGATGCAGGAAAAGCAATGAATATGACAACTTGACTTTAGCAAGGCTTTTCATATGGTCTCCCACAACATTCTCACAACCAAGCTAAGGAAGTACAGGCTGGATGAATGAACTGTAAAGTGGACAGAAAGCTAGCTGGATTGTCAGGCTCAAAGAGTAGTAATCAATGGCTCAATATCTAGTTGGCAGCTGGTATTAAGTAGAGTGTCCCAGGGGTCAGTCCTGGGGCTGACACTGTTCAATATTTTCAATGACCTGGAAGTTGGGATGAAGTGCACCCTGGGCAATTTCACGGATGACACCAAGCCGGGGGAAGTAGTGGATATGCTGTACGGTAGGGCTAGGATTCAGAGAAACCTCGATAAATTGGAGGACTGGACCGAAATAAATCTCATGAGGTTCAACAAGGACAAGTGCAAAGTCCTGCACATAGGACAGAACAATACCATGCACCGGTACAGGCTGGGGACCAACTGTCTTAAGTAGCAGCTCTGCAGAAAAGCACCTGGGGTTTACAGTGAATAAGCTGAATATGAGACAACAGTGTGCCCTTGTTGCCAAGAAAGCTAATGGCATACTGGGCTACATTAGGAGAGTTGTCAGCAGATAGAGGGAAGTAATTCTTCCCCTCTATTATGCAATGGTGAGGCCTCATCTGGAGTACTGTCTAGTTTTGGGGCCCCCACTACTAAAAAGATACAGACAGGTTGAAAAGAGTCCAGCAGAGGGCAACAAAAATGGTTTGGAGGCTGGGGCACATGACTTCTGAACAGAGGCTGAGGGAGCTGGGCTTATTTAGTCTGCAGAAAAGAAGACTGAGGGAAGATTCAATAGCTGCCTTCAACTACCTGAGGGGCGTTCCAAAGAGGATGGAGCTGGACTGTTCTCAGTGGTGACAGATGACAGAACAAGGAGCAATGGGTTCAAGTTGCAGCAAGGGAAGTTTACTTTAGATATTAGGAAAAACCTCTCATTAGGAGGGTGGTGAAGCACTGGAACAGGTTACCCAGAGAGGTGGTGGAATCTCCATCCTTGGAGGTTTTTAAGGCCCGTCTTGACAAAGTTCTGGCTGGAACAATTTAGTTGGGGCTGGTCCTGCTTTGAGCAGGGGGTGGGACTAGATGACCTCCTGAGGTCCCTTCCAACCCTAATTTTCTATGATTCTTCTGTGGCCTTCAACCCTAGTGGTATCCTTCTCTTTGAAATGGTCTTCTCCTAGATCTGCGATTCCCACTACTTCGTAACACAGCTTAAATGCATCACACACTCAGCCCCTCATGCTGAAATCTGTCCCCCCATTCTCACTGTAACTGTTGCAACTCCCTTCTATAGGGCCTCAAGTTGGATGCATCCGAGATCTTTAATTCAGTACTCTTTTTCACGTGCTTCTCTGGATGTGCTAACAGCCTTATTTTATATACTTCAGCAAATCTATATCACTAAAAGCTTTTAAGTTGCTTGAGTTTATCTTCCCTTTCAGGAGCTAATACAAATAGAGTAAGTCTTAAAAAGGAGTTCAGTATACATTTAGCTTGAAAGTTAGTGGACAAGAAGATGCACTGAGCATGAACACCTTAGCATAAAAATTGTGCTAAAACTAAGGTATTTGGAAAAATTAAAAAAAAAAAAAATATACACACACACGAGTTTTCAGTAAACACCAACCTTTGAAAAATGTGACATCGACATCCACAAGTAGGGTAATTTTTTGATCACATAAGTTCTGGCTGTATTTTATTGAACAGCAAGCATGTCAAACTCATTTGGCTTCATGGGCTGGATCTGGACAGTGAGACTTCTCACTGCTCCAGTGGTGGGGTGAGTAGCAGCAATGTTAACCCTCTGGGTGCTGGCCCTGCTAATAGTGGTACTGGTAGCCACAGGGATTAATGTAACTGCAGAACTGCATCCCCAGCAAGGATTTTAACCCAAAAATTTTGTGGCAGGGCAAGTGGTGGCAGCATTTACCCACCCTGGTGTTGCCCCTGTTGACACGCACAGTCTGGCCACTGTGGGGCAGAGGGTTAAAGGTCACCACTCACCACACCACATGGGAAAATTTTCAACACCATGTGCTGCATTTGGAGGTGTGTCGTCTGCGCTGCAAAAACCCCAATGCGCCAGATGCCCCACATCTGCAGGCTGTGTGTCTGACACCCCTGCTACGCAGATTATGTTTGAATCCTTATGACTGTGTATAAGTGACAAACTTAGGGAGGTTTTTAAAATTAGTCTGATAGAGCAGCACAGATTATACAACAGAGTTGGAGTTATTTTATTATTCACAAAGAACATTTTATACCTGAATTAGCACAGCAGAATGTGTCAATGCATCATTCAACATTGCGAGCACATTTGAAGTTGGAACTATTCCTGGGTCGTGACCCCACGATGTTATTAATAGGCGATCATAACCCTACAAAACAGAAGTTAATGAGCTATTTACAGCAGTAATTCATTAGCCATGTTTATACAAGTAACATATATAAATTAGGTTATTCATGAATTTTACAAGATATTACTGGCAGTAAGTACAGTTCTCTAGTGGTGTATTGTATCACTACTTGTGCTCATACTCCCCCCCACTTTGATAGAGACAGAAAATCCCCAAACTCAAAGATCTTAGATGCTAGCTTGTACAGGATACATCTGAAGAAAATTCAGATTCCATTTTAAATGGGGGGAGGAAGAGGAGGAAAGATAACATACCTGAAAAATATCGGGAAGCTTTCGAAGCCTTGTTCCTTTAGATAGCAACATAGATGGTGGTCCTTGTCCGGTAATATGGTAAATATACAATTTGAACCAGACTGAGCTAATTTCTGGTATAGCTGGTCCAATATGCTGGGGAAAGATTACCCAAAAGGTATGACAGAAAAGTATCACTTAAATTGCAGCTATTAAGTGTACAGCTACAGTTAAGAAGTCTGATAGGTCTCAGATAGGTCTCACACTGCAGTCAAGTGCAAAGATAAGCCAGTTGGTTTGACTGTAAAAAAGTCCAGCTACCCCAGAGAGCCTAGCTATGGCAGCATACAGCTCTCTGTATGGGCTACTTTAGCCTGAACGAAAGGCATAATCTGCAGTAGCCATTTCTCTACTGTTTGGTACACCATAACAGCGTTCCCTGCTAACAGATTACCAGCAGCAGCAACATCATTTCACTATCACATGGCAAACCCAAGCTCAAATCTTCAAGTCTGGCTGGTCCCCTGGGTACAGCAAAAAACTGGAAAGACACATTTGCTTAAAATACTGGATTTGTTGAACCTCCTACAGAACTAGTCTGCACACTGCTACCAAAAGCCATATAACCTTTGAATAGTCCTTCTTAAATCCTAAAGGGGCACACCCAAGGGTTTGGGAAAGAATAGCATACAAAATGTAAGCATTTGCAGCAATTAGGTGATCCTGACTACTGAAATAAATGATAAAATTCCATTCACTTCAAATGCTGCAGGGTTAGTGCTTTAATTTTCTAGGATTTCTTCAGGCTAGATATTCAATATCTATAATTATCTGCCGTGAGAAGGAATCACCACGCCTTTATCATCAAGTTCCTTCTGAGATATTTGGTATGAAATTAAAACGGATTTTTATCCCAGGAAGAAACAATGCTATTGTAGAAAACAAAATTAAAGAGCTTTATCATGCCATTGTGCTTTTAATTAAGTACTCTTTTTATTCATGTTGAACAGCATGCAGATGTGGTGGACATAATCCTAAAGTACTCTGCATTCTGCCAAAGTAAAACAATTTATTTTATTTCCTGGTATTTACACAGAGAAAAGATAAGGCCATTGCCAAAGAAATCCTATTGAGAATAGGAATTTAAAACACAAATTTTGTTATTTGAACATCTGTCACTGCATTTCTTTAATTAGAGAGTTCATTACTCTGAAGGTATTAAATAAAGTTGACCTTAATGATGAACATACATATTATAAATTCAATGAACTCTGATTTTTATGAGCTAGAATATTGTCATACATGCAAATAATTGGAATCAAATGTCCCAGTGAAGCTATGTTCAATTAAGAAGATCCAGGTATAGCTTCTTTAATATTAAAAGGTTTAAAAGCAAAATGCAATAGACTATCTTTGAAATGTGTTCACACCTGGGGAGTACAGCTGCTGATGGGTCGGATTTCATTGGTAAGAGGTGCCATGGAGACAAGCAGGGTATAATTTTTATTTAGCACTCTGCTGCAAGTAGCTGGATCTAAGCCAAGCAAACTCTCGCACCGTAAGAGATCCAATGGGTAACCTAGGTTAATAAGGTCAAAAAAAAAATTAGCAGTTAGGTAAGTAGTAGCTTTTATGACCTCAGAAAAGCAGGGTTGCAAGGGACCTCAAAATAATCTAGTCCAGCTCCCTGTTCAAGGCAGAATCGTCCCTGACTAAACCAGCCCGGCCAAGTAGCCGTGTAACCTGCTCTGAAAAACTTCTAAGGATAGAGATTCTACCATTTTTCTTGGTAGCCTGATCTAGTGCTTGACCACCCTCAAAGTCAGAAAGTTCCTCTTAATCTCCAACCTAAATTTCCCCGGCTGCAGCTCGATTCTATTGCTTCTAGTACTGTTGCCTACAGCCACAAAGAAAAGCCAATCTCCATGCTCTGTATAATCACGTTTCATGTAACTGCAAACTATTACCAAATCCTCCCTCAGTCTGTTCTTCTTCAGACTAAATAACCTTAGCTTTTTCAGCCTTTCTTCATAAGTTATGCTTCCCAGACCTCTAATTATTTTTGTTCCTCTCCATTAATTTGTCCACATCCTTCCTGAAGTGTGGGGCCCAAAACGGGACACAGTGCTTCAGGTGAGGCTTTACCAGTGCTGAACAAAGCAAAAAAACATTTCCCTTGATTTGCAAGTGACACTCCTGGTAATACAACCCAGGATACTGTTGGACTTCTGGCAAAAAAGAGCACACTGTTGGCTCAAATTCACCTTATAGTTCTGTTGTAACCCCCAGATCCTTCTGTATAGTACTGCAGTCTCAGTCATTCCCTAGTCTGTATTTGTACATGCAATTATTCTGTCCTAAGTGCAGGTCTTTACACTTGTCCCTGCTGAATCTCATCTGGTTGATTGCAAACCACGTTTCCATTTCTATGCAGGTCATTCTGGATTCTAGCCCTGCCCTCCAGAGCATCTGCAATTACACCCAACTTGGTGTCATCTGGAAAATTTGCAAAACATACATTTGATCCCATCATACAAATCTTCAATGAAGACGTTAAACCAAGGATGGCCTGCAGGCCAGCTTCAACTAGCCAACTGATTTTATGTGGCCCACCTGTGGGTGGCGGCACCATACAGCAGGCCCTGGGCAAGCTATGTTTAGGCCCTGGCCTCTGCTGGCCAGCAGCACTGAACTGCATGTCCCAGGAGCCACAGCGGATGCTGGGGAGAAGCAGCCCTGTGGCAGGGCTGTGTGGCAGGCCCTAGGTGAGCTGTACTCAGGCCCTAGTAGCTCTGGCTCTTGCGCAGCGTGAGGAAGGGCTGCTTCTGTCCAGCAGCTGCCGAGGCACAAGCGCAACTCGTCCAATCCCTGCATGTGCGTGTGTGCGTGCAGCCCTCAACAGCTCACCAAGACTCATTAAGTAGCCCTCCAGGCCAAATAATGGCCCACCCCCATGTTAAACAATACTCGACCCAGGACAGACCCCCAGGGGACCCCCACTTGATACCTCCTCCCAACTAGACACTGAGCCATTGAGATTACTCACCATGTAGGATGATCCAACCAGTTACATATTCACCTTACAGTACTTTCATCTAGCCTGTTTTTTTCCTAGCTTGTTAATGACAATTTTGTATTAGATTGTGTCAAAAGCTTTGCGAAAAAGTCAAGGTATACCACATCCACTGCTCTTCACCTCATTCACAGAGGCTTTACCATAAGAAATCAGGTTGGTACTTCACCAGTGGACTCCTTGTTTCATGTTGGGCTCCGGGAGCAGTGCGAGACACACGGGTGTAAGCCCATCATACCCCTGCACCCTGAAGCCCTCCAGTGACCCCCAGCAGCCGTGGAGCATCCCCAACTGACCCAGCAGAGCTGGAGGCGAACGGGGCCCATGGTTGGAGGGGTCTAGCACAGCTGCGGGAGTCAGCTGAGAGAAGCTGCAAAGCGTATCACCCCACCCCAGGTCCTACTTCGCTTAGCCCCCCCAGGGAGCCATGCAAACAAGCACGCTTGTCTGCCCAGCATGCTAGTTAGCATGGGAGTTTGCACAGGAGGGCCCGCGGCTCCAGGCACTGAGCTGTAGCCAAGGGTCTGTATAGTAGTAACCAGACTACTACAAAGACCATGGTAGGTGGGACACATCACACTCCAGGCTCCCCACTGCACCTGGACTCCCCTGCTTTGACACTACTGGGGTGGGCACAGAAAGTACCATCTCCACCCAAATGAAGCCCATGGTTTTGGCCTGTACCAAGACGGAGCCTGCAGTCCCTGCCCCGTCCTGGAGGTCCTTGCAGTCCCTGACCCTCGGCCTCCACTCAGACAGAGCCCCCAGCTCCTTGTGGAGACTGCCTAGCAAGACTGCAGGCAGCTGGGATTGGGGGCACTGATACCACCCCTTGTAGGGTGTGCTCAATGGTGGATGCCCTGGAGTGCCAGATTAGGGAACTCCAAGCGACAGTCCAGCGACTGCGCTCCATTAGGGATGCGGAGCAGGAGCTGGACTCTTACTTTCAGGCTCTCTATCCAATGGCTCATGACGGAGTGACGGAACCTAAGAACCGCTACGAAGTCCAGCCTGAGGTTGCCTGGACGACGGTCATCTCCGGCCCAAAGAGGTGCAGCACCAGGGTCACTGCTCCCCGGGAGCTGCACAACCGCTTTGCACCTCCCACATCAACAGAGCCAGCCATCCCGCCGGCTCCAGCCTGTGAGGACGCAGGGCCACCAGCACCTGCACCTAGAAGGTGCAGAGTTATCGTGGTGGGCGATTTCCTCCTTAGGGGGACTGAGGGAGCAATCCGTCAACCTCACCCACTGGCCCGTGAGGTCTGCTGCCTGCCTGGAGCTCATGTCCGGGACGCGATGGAGAGGATCCCCAAACTCATCCGGCCCTCCGACCACCATCCCATGCTCTTCATCCACGTGGGGACCAATTACACGGCACGGAGAAGTCCGGGCTGGGTCGTGTGTGACTACAGGGCTCTAGGACCTGGGGGCACAGATAGATTTCTCCTCAATCCTCCCTGTCGCAGGACATGGGCTCCGGAGGGACAGGTGCATCGGGGAGGTGAATAGACGACTCCGGCGATGGTGCCATCGCGAGGGGTTTGGCTTCCTCGACCACAGCCCGCACTTCAGGGAGAGAGGACTGTTGGGAAGGGATGGCCTGCACCTCACCTGGAAAGGGAAGCAGGTCTTCTCGGCCAGAATAGCTGACCTTCTTGACAGGATTTTAAAAATTGAGACTGCTGGGGGACAGGCAGTTTACTAACAGTTTTACCCCAGGTCATGTCAGCTGCACTACCAATACCTTGGGCAGCCTATGAGATCCCACCCTGGCGGCAGCCCAAGGAAAGGCCCCTCATAACCCCTTAGGGAAGCATTGGGCTTCACATGGCAGACTTAACTGTATGTACATAAATGCCAAGAGCTTGGGAAACAAGCATGAGGAACTGGCCCTTCTCCTATGCGATAATGACTACGGCCTTGTAGGAATTACCGAGACCTGGTGGGACTCCACCTATGATCGGTCGGTGGCAGTCGAGGGTTACACTGTATATAGGACAGACTGTGTGGGGAAGAGGGGTGGGGGTGTTGCTCTCTACATCAAAAATCAGTTCACCTCTCTGCAGATTGAGTTTCCAAACCAGGAAGGGCATCCTGAGACCCTCTGGGTCACGATAAAAGGAGAACATGGGGAAGGTGACTTACTTGTAGGAGTCTACTATAGACCCCCCACCAAAAGGAAAACCTAGATCAGGAATTCGTTAGGGAACTGGTCGAAGCCACACACTCCTGATGCTTGATCATCATGGGAGACTTCAACTTCCCTGACATCTCTTGGGATGATCGCACAGCCAAATCTGACAGGTCACATAGTTTTCTCACGTGAATCTATGACCTCTACCTAACCCAGGAGGTCTATTGGTCAACTAGGGGAGAGGCATTGCTGGATCTGGTCCTGGCCAAAGGGGAGGACCTGGTGAGCGACCTGTGGATCAAAGGGAAATTTGGTGACAGCAACCATGAATTGGTCGCCTTAGTTCACCGAAGAGCAGGGAAACCCCTCAGTAAAACAGAAGTCCTTAACTTTGGGAAGGCCGACTTCTGCAAACTGAGAGAACTGGTCAGTCAGGCAATGAGAGGCCATACCCCCACAGAAAAGGGAGTACATGATGGTCATCACTCAAAAACATAATCTTTGAAGCACAGGCCAAAGCCACCCCTTTTCGCAAGCAATGCAGTCAACGAGCAAGGAAGCCCCTATGGCTAAATAAGGAACTGTTGAACCTCATTAAGCTCAAAAAAGGAGCCTACACCAGCTAGGAAAACAGGAAGCATTACCAAAGAGGATTACCCTGTACTCGCCCACACCTGCAGAGAGTGGTCAATAGAAGCGAAGGCACAAACCAAACTTAGGCTTGCTACAGGGATCAAGGACAATAAAAAGTCCTTCTTTAGATATGTGGGAAGTAGGAAAAAGAACAAGGACAGCATTGGGCCCCTGAGAGATCCAACGGGACAACTGACATCAGATGCCCAAGGAAGGGCCAATCTCCTCAATGACTTTTTCACATTTGTTTTTCACCCTCCCACGAGGATCACACTGCCAGGAATGGCACAAACCAATTTGGGAGCGGGTGACTGGCCCAAAATTGATGTAGATCAGGTGAGGGAACACCTTGAGAAACTGGACATTCACAAGTCCGCAGGCCCAGATGGAATGCACCCAAGGGTCTTGAAAGAGCTAGCAGACATCACTGCATCCCCTTGGCAGGAATATTTGAAAAATTGTGGTGCTCAGGCAAGGTCCCAGATGACTGGAAAAGAGCCAACATGGTCCCTATCTACAAGAAAGGGAGGAGGGATGAGCCAGAGAACTATAGACCAACCAGTCTGATGTCCATGCCCGAAAAAATTCTGGAGAAAATTGTCAAGGAACCCATTAACACCAGAATAACAGAAGGCAAGCTTCTGAATGCCAACCAAAATGGCTTTGTGACTGGCAGGCCTTGCCTGACCAACCTCATCTCCTTCTATGACCAGGTAACATTATGCCCTGGATAAGGGAAATGATAAGTACATCATTTATCTGGACTTCAAGAAGGCCTTTGACCTAGTTCTCCATGATGTCCTCATGCTTAAGCTGGGAAACTGCGGCCCTAGATCATCATACGGTCCGATGGCTAAGCAACTGGCTACAGGGTCGGACCCAAAAAGTACTAGATGAAGGGAGCAAACCAACATGGCACAGTGTTACCAGTGGAGTCCCTCAGGGCTTGGTACTCGGGCCAGCACTCTTTAACATTTTCATCAATGATCTAGATTTGGGAGTCAGATGCAAACTGGCCAAGTTCGCGGACAACACCAAACTATGGGGGAGGGCCGTCACACCGCAGGACGGGTTGGGAATACAGGCCCATTTGAACACAATCTCAAGGTGAGCAGACCAAAACCAGATGGCTTTTAATACAGAGAAGTGCAAGGTGCTGCACCTTGGTAGGAAGAATCCTCAACATACTTACAGGCTCGACGGTGCTACGCTAGCTAGCACCACAACCAAAAGGGACTTGGGTGTCTTGACTGACCACAAGATGAATATGAGCCACCAATGTGATGTGGTGGCAGGCAAAGCTAACCAAACTCTGGCATGTGTCCACTGATGCATCTCAAGCAAAACCAGGGAAGTCATCCTCCCGTTTTACTCAGGCTTGATGAGACCGCAGCTAGAGTACTGAGTCCAGTACTGGGCCCCCCACTTCAGGAAGGATGTGGAGAAGCTTGAGAGAGTCCAAAGGAGAGCCACTCATATGATCCAAGGCCTGGAGGGAAGGCCGTATAAGGAGAGACTGAGGGACCTGCGACTCTTCAGTCTGGAGAAGAGAAGGTTCAGGGGGGACTTGGTGGCAGCCTACAACTTCATAAGAGGGGCACATCAGGACCTCGGAGAACATCTGTTCACCAGAGCTCCCCAAGGGATAACAAGGTCTAATGACCATAAACTCCAGGAAGGCTGAATTAGACTGGATATTAGAAAAAACTTATTTGTGTGTCCAGAGTCTGGAACAAACTCCACCCAGAGGTGGTGCAAGCACCTGCTCTGGATTCCTTCAAAAAAAAAAAAAAACAGCTGGATTTATTTTTTGCTGGGGTCACTTGATCTCAGCTGACTTCCCACCTATGGCAGAGGGGCTGGACCCAATGATCTCTTGAGGTCCCTTCCAGCCCTAATGTCTATGAAATCTATGAAATCTTTCCAGGCATTGAGGTCAGACTGACCAGTCTAAATTCCCCAGCTCCTCTTTTTTCCCTTTCTTAAAGACAGGCATTATGTTTGCCCCATTCCAATAATCTGGAACCTCACCCAATCTCCATAAATTACAGAGGATAGCTAATGGCTCTGAAATTACCACAGTCAACTCCTTCAGCTTTCCACAGACTAAATATTTTAAGGGGCCGAGCCCTTCCAGCTCGTATGTATAACTAGCATGGCAGATAACACCTGGCAAGATCAGTCATATGAAAGGAAAATACTGACTACAAGTCTGATGATTTAGCTTTCATTTAGATGCTGTGCATTTAAGCCTCCTCCAAAAGATAAGCAGCTAAGGCAATAGCAAAATAAAATCACTGGATTTCATTTTGAAGATGGCTACTTGCAGTTAAATAAACCTGGAATAACATTTTGGAAGAGTGGGATTTTCCGAGACATAAAAGGGCAACAAGCCATTTAATGCCTTTTTAAAAACAGAGTTGTACCCAACTCTTTGGAGCCTTTGAAAATCTTCTCTTTAGTGCATTTTTGCATGAATAACTATACTCCTTAACTGTTCTTCAACGTTTAGTCAAGAACCAATTCCCCCTCTCAGTCCAATTTGTCTTTAAGTCTTGTAATGAAGTTACTCAGTCTTTCTACATAAGACCACTGCTATGCAACTGATAGATGTCATTCAAAATAAAAGCCAGTTACAAGGCCAAAAAACAAGTAGTAGTAAGTTCTGTGGCCCCACATCAGGAAAAGCTTCCCTGCTAAATAGGCTGCTAAATTCTTTCCTGAACAGAAATTTAATTTGGAAAAGTCTTCATGCTTAAAATGAACAAACAAGAAGTAAACATGCTTAACTCTTAATAGATTGGACAGATCTCCCCAACAGGAATTTTCACTGTACCGTTATTTGGTTGTTCAAGTTGTGCAGTTTGTGGCACTAGGTCCTTATTATGCCGCAAAAACAGAATTGTGTTTCTCAGGGTAAGTGCATGATCAAAGTATCTCTGTGCCTCCCCTTCACCAGTGCTTTGAACCTAAACAAAGGATATGAATGCGCTTAGTGAATTGCTTAACTTTTTTTTTTAAATCATCTTCTGAAATTGTCATTAACTCATTAATCTGTAATTAAATGATACAATTTCCAACAAAGGGGTTTAAAGCAACCACAGTGAAGGAGTTATCAGGCAAAGCTTGCCAAATACCAAAATACACACACAAAAGCAAACCATAACCAGCTGGGTGAGACTGCCAGACTTCAGCCCTAAAACAGTCATTTGTATTCAAAAGCATAATGGGTTGACAAATAAAGCCACAGCAATTACAGAGAGTTTGCAAGTGTAACTTTACAACCATCTTAAAGGACATGCTTAGTTTCTTTATGCTGCTTATCTACCCTAATTGAAAGGCTTATTGTTTATACCCTCCAATCTTTAATGGCCACATTTTCAGCACTGTGTGCACAAAGTACATGCTTGTTTATGAAGACTCAAATTCAGCAGAGAGAAGCAAATAACTACCATTTATTGGGTCAGATGTGTCATACAATTGCAGAGGGCAGATGCTGACCAGGAGAGTGAACAGAGCATAACCAGGGTTTTTTTCCCCCTGGTTCCTTTCTCACTTGCAGCCTCCAGCATAAGGTCCAGGAAGTTCTGAATCAGATTGCCACCACAAAAAAAGTCAATAGCTGTGTGCACGTACAGCCAGGGGTTGTTTGCCCATCAGGGATTATGATGGGTCAATCAATGTATTTGCATGTCATCCCTGGCTGACTACACTTTTGCACGTACACATTAGAGGTTCACCGATACATCAGTGCATATCGTATTGGCACCGATAAAAGAAAAATTGACATTATCAGCAATCGACTTTTTTTGGCTGATGTGCCCGATAATCACTAATAAATGCCACATGCATGCGCGCAGGCGCAGCATGCACACAGCCAGCACAGCAGCTTAGAGAGCAGCATCCAGCTGGTAAGTCTGTTGGTGGGGAAGGGAAGGGAAAATCAAGGCCCACACAGTGAGGGAGGAGGGGAGCTGGGGCTGCCAACTGGGCAGGACAGGGTGCAGGACAGAGCTGTGAGCAGCTCATCTAGGGGCACGAGGGGAGAGGGGCTCCCACTCATGTGTACACCCCCAGGGGAGGCATGGGCTGCCACTGTGGGCTAGAGCTAGGGGTTGCACCAGGCTCTTCGGCGGCAGCAGCCTGGGCCAGGCCTGTGTTTGAGACAGGCAGCAGCAGCGCTGGGAGGGGTGCAACAGGGGGCTACAGAAAATTCTGGGGAATTCCTCTATCTGTACCCCCAAGCCTCCCCCTCCTCCCCCCACCCCCGCAAAGAGACTTACCAGCCAGATGCTGCTCTTCATGCTGCCAGGCTGCATATCAACAACTGAATTGGTTCGGGCCGATATGGCTCGTTAATAAGTCAGCCATCGGTATCGACCCAAAAAATCTTTAATTGGTGCACTCCTAATACATACCCAATAACTTGGCCCTAAAAAAAAGTCGCTACTGACATAAACACCTAGAATACACACTACCCTAATGGGCAAACTATATGGGTCAAGTATGCTCAGGGATCCATAAAAATGGGCTCCTAAATAAAATATAAGGCTGCATCCAGACAAAAGCAGACTTTTGGTAGCAGTGGCACACCTGGGACAAGTAGCAGTGGCATACCTGGTGCATAGCAGGTTACTCGAGGTGGGGTAGGAGAAGCTAGGACCAGCAACTGTGCTGGCCCCAGCAGCTTTACCTGGGGTCCTGGGGACTAGGGAAACTGAAGCTGCAGCACTGCCACAGTTGGGAGCATGGCTGACAGCCAGTGTGTGGCTCCGGCTGGCCAGGCTCCAGTTTTGGGAGGCACGCGCTGCCACCATATGTACCACCCCACTCTTTTTCTGTGCAGGTATTTTTTAACCCCGGGATACCCTGGGGTTTAAAAAAACCAAACTCCACGCTGCAAAGAGGTAGCACAGCACCACATAACACACTGCCAAGTTTGTCTGGATGGGTCACAATCAATGTATTTGGCCTCTTTGGCCTCAGAGGCTAAAATACATTTTCCAATACCAACAGGGAAAAAAGGAAAAGGGTTAAAACTTTGAAAAAAAAAGCTTTTGACCCTATATCCAAAGCAAGTTACCTTCTCAAGTTCCACAAGAAAACTGTCTAGAGACTCATCTGATAATTTTCCAACTTCAAACATGGTGACTGCATGACTTTTCAAGTTCTGTAGCAATAAAATCCACATAAAGTTAAAACAATTAACTCAGAGGAAAAGAAAGAGGGGAGAGCAAGCGATCTAATACAGGCATGTCGCATCTTACACAGGGGTTAGGGGTCAGAGGTCAGTGCGTAAGGTGAAAATCGCGTATAGTCAAATCGCCAGGAATCTGACTAGCGGTGACTACCTCTGCCTCCAAAACCTCCCGCCACCACCACAGAGCCGTGCTTGGAGCTGTGCGGCCAACAGCACAGCACAGCACGCGCCGGGGAGTGGGAAATGGATGCGTGCTGCTGGGTCACCACCACACTGCCAAAACCTCCCGCCACCGCCACAAACTCAAGCCCCGCCCCCTCCCACCCCGTGTATAGTTAAATTCGCGCAAGTTAAATGCGGGTATGACACGACTGTACCATATACATTTTTGTTACATTAGCAACAGACTTAAGGCATCCAAACAAACAAAAGATCAAACAAATACAGAAAATTCTAAAATAGTCAGAGCAGCATTATACTAAATGCCATAAAACATTTAGTCTTAGCATGGATAAAAGAACAATTTCACATACTGGTGAAAGATTCCCCATCATCAAAAAGGCAGTGAGAGTTGAATCGAACAGGAAGGCAATACGCTTTGTGTGTCCACTGGACATACTCAAGCTGCTCACGCTGGCTGTGTCAGCTAATAAAATAAAGAGAGAAAAGTTATTTTGTTTATTTTATTTCATAATAAATTTCCTTTAAGCAAGTCTTAAAAATCACAGAAATAGTGTAGTTTTTTCAGTATATGTATAGATCTAAGTATTATATACACTTCCTCATTGTTACTAAGCCACTATATATCATTTTAATTCCAAAATTAAAAAGTGGTCAACTTAATATTTCATTAGTCACATCTTCTACCATTCATAATGCAGACTGATTAAAACAGTAACTCCGGGGGAAATAAGGCAGGGAGAACTGAAAAAAAAAAAAATCAAAAAGGAAACCCAGGGTATCCAATAACAATTGCTCTCATAATCAGCTTCTCTGTCCCCCACCCACTCAGCTATAAAAACCTCCAGAATATAGAGAATCTCTCATAACCTCAAGACATGCTACAAGCATTAACTAGTTGATCCTACTGCATTATATTCACCATCAGTGCTAACCTGGATCATCTTGACTGTTGGTGTCAGTATCTGTAGCTGATGACCCAGCTTCCTGTATAGGACTCCTGTTTTCCCCACTGTCCCATGAAAGCAGCATCTTTTGTGGCTCCAAAGTACTCCTATTAAATGTGAATTAAAGTCCAAATCTATTGTCACTGTTACACCATGGAAACAGCTCTGCCAGCTAATCCCATAGTACTCCTTCAACACTTAGTGACAAATGGTGAAAACCACTGCAGCTCCTATCACAGCTGGTTCAAGTGTTTCACAACGTTCTTGTGAGTGGCAAAATGTAGGGAAAGGATGAACAAGTACAGACTGCTCCCCTACACTAGAACTGGCTAGAAGATCAGGGTTTTCCATTCAAATTCAAATTACTTTTTTGTGGATGTGTGAACCTGAGTTTCAGTCTGAAGATTTCTAAATAAACAAGACACTCCCAAAACCACACTGCTGGTCTCATTGCTCTTTCTGTCAGTTCCAGTGGTAGTAACACCAACTTCAGTGAATAAGAGCAAGTGCTCCTAGGGTCCCAGCCCCACCTGGGAGGTGCATCCTGTAGTCTCCATGGTTATGAGCAACCATAGCCCTGTGACAGGCCTTACTTAAGAACCCTGGCTGGATTTGGCAAAGGCTGATCAGACCCAACGTAATTTGAAACTAAACTCTTTGGGCTCCTATACATGTGCAGGGAGCCTGCTCCAACACACTGGAAACTCAATTAATCATGAATGATCGAGTCTGCTGGAGCACGGAAATTAACATGCTCCAGCAGACTCTAGCATCATGTGTATCAGCATTCCTGCACTGACAAAGTGCCCTGCTGCCATTTTAACTAGAGCTCATTTGATGAGCTTTTAGTTCAAAGTGCCCTGTCACCATTTTTCAGTGCAGGGACATTGATACATGTGATGCTCGGACACTTTTACTTAGCCCAGCTCACTAATTATGTGTCCGTCCCCCCACACAGAACATGCAAAAATGCCCTTCAGGTTTAAAAAATATGATAAAACTATAAACAAAAAATAAATAAAAACCTGTTTTACTGGGTTATTTCTGACTAGTTCTAATCTGCATCGCCCAATTGGTGGCTACAAGAAAGTTCAAGCAGTTTTTTTTTTTTTTTAAAGATAAAAGTTACCAAAAGCCGAACTCAACATGCCCCCATGAGGCACATGTAATGCAAGCTATCTTCAGCAACCCAAAGAAGCACATCACTGACTAGGATTCAGTTCCTAAATTCAAGCTGTTCAGTAAAAAACTGCTACGCCTATAAAGAACTGCAATGCCCAGTCACAAATCTACAAAGGACAATGACAGCAGTATTAAAAGGTGCTGCTGCAGTACTAGTATGGTAACAGCTATGTCTAGTTAACACCTACGCACGCACAGGAAATAACTTAAAAGTCCCTGAAGAGTGAGTTCAAAATATAGTAGTTACAAATTGACAGCCATATATTTTGAAGTGGGATGTGTTTACATAAAACAAAATGCCAAACACCAAATAGTGCTATTTACATATGTAGATTTTTAATCAGATTAGGTCATCACAATTAATCTTCACATATACCACTGAAAAGTATGCACGATTTTTTATCACTTGATAGTTTAGAAAAATATTACCTGCCTACATTATTACCAACAACAGGAAGGAAGGTCACAGTACCAAAACTATATTTGGAATTTAGAAGCTCTCCCCCAGCTCTTTATTCCATAATCAAGAGAACAGGCTTCTGAGAATACTCACGGGACAAGATGAGATACTTACTTCAGTCTATTTATAGAGGGAACATTCCTCCAAGAGGGATGAAGATTATCTAGATTTATCACTTGGCCTTTCTTGTGGGCAAAACCCAATCGACAGTACATGGACACAGCATTCTGAAGAAACAGAAGCATGAGAGAGATCAATTTAAACCAGTAGTCTCCAACTTTTTTAAAGTAGGAGATCACCTTTGGCATTGAAAAGCAATCCAAGATCTACTATGTGCCGTTGCCACACCCTGCCCAACAGATTTCATAGACATTAGGGCTGGAAGGGACCTTGGAAGATCAAGTCAAGCTCCCTGCCCGAAGGGCAGGAAGTCAGCTGGGGTCATAGAATCCCAGCAAGATAAGCATCCAATTTTTTCTTGAAGGTGTTCAATGCAAGTACTTGAACCACCTCCAACGGCTGGTTATTCCAGACCTTGGGGGCTTGCACAGTAAAGAAATTCTTCCTTATGTCCAGCCTGAAATGGTCTTGCAGTAGTTTATAACCGTTCGACCCTGTCATTCCTTGGGGTGCTCTGGTGAACAAACGTTCCCCCAGATACTGGTGGTCACCCCTGATAAACTTATAGGTGGCCATCAGATCACCTCCTGAGCCTGCGCTTTTCCCCATGGCTCTCATCCCGTCATCGTAAGGTGTTTTCCTGACCTCTGATCATGTACGTGGCTCTTCTCTGCACTCTCTCAAGCTTCTCCACATCCTTTTTGAACTGCGGTGCCCAAAACTGGAATTTAGAGTCTCTCAAGGCAGAGGGACAAAAAATTATTTGGGGGCATACCTCCCCACCTGGCTGGGGCTCCACTCAACTTACCCCTGCAGCACTGTTCCTCACTGTGAGGGCCTCAATCTAGCCCCCACACCTTCCCTCCCTCATGAACTGACCTGCTGCGCTAGGGCATGTGCGTGCATGCACGCGGGAACTCAGCCCCCACCCCTGCCTTGGATCAACTCCAAGAGACTCCGAGATCTACTACACGAGGCTCTGAGATCTACCAGTGGATCGAAATCCACTGCTTGATGACCATTGATTTAAACTATTACCTTTCTTAATAGAATTTCAACATTCATTTATGAAGCCGCATACAAAAGCAAAACAAAACAAAAACAACTGAAAGGTTTCACTTTGGGCAATGGAGTATTCAGACATACCTTTACCAGCGATAGGTCAATCTCTAGGACATTTGCAAGCTGAAAAACAAAGAACTGTTAATACTCATTTCCGAAACTCACTGCCCCTCTTTAAACAGGCTTTTTCTAGCTCAAGTTGCTAAATCAGAGAACACTGTACAAGTGGTTAAGGGAAAGAAAGAGCAATTCTGAAACCTCAGTCCAATATTCCCTTCTTGAAGTAACAGAATAATGTTCCATGCATCCCTTCAGCTACAGTCACTTACACTCAAAAGGCTACGTACAAAAAGAAATCCAATACGATTGTTCCAGCTATTTATTTTAAGCATTTCACAAGTCCAATACACAAGTTTAATTACAGAAGACCTTTATTCGTCAGTCTACAAAAAACAGCAACTCATCAGTAACTGAAGTTCTTGGAGATGTAATGCCTATATGCACACAGTCTCACTGGTGTGTGCATCTCATACTCTGCACTTCAACAGAAAAGTTTTACCCTTGCAGTGTCCATACAGTGCACTCTAACCCTCTTCTCGCATCCCCACAGTGAGGGGATTAAGGAGAGTGTATGCTATCTGCTCCTTAGTTCCCCCTCAGAGTTGTATATGCAGGAGTCTGAGAATGAAGGGGGAAAAGGTCAGGATTCAAATGTGTATAAAACTGCTACTAGGTAATTTCTTTTTCTTCTTTGAGTAATTGTGCACATCCACTTTGCCACTTGTAGGGGACTCCACAGCGGTGGCTCCGAGTCCCCCAGGCAACGAACGATTTGGAGGGACACTGTGCCAAGTGCAGCCATAGAGACTTATACATTGGCATCCTTTTTCAGGAAGGTATGAATAAAGCAACGGTGGCTTCCCATATCAGTCATGGCACCATAGCCTAGGCTCTGGAAGAATGCGTCCTTACTACTGATGGCAGATCCATCCTGGCAAATCTAGTAATACAACTTTGTACAGCCCAAGATCCATGTAGATAACCCCTGAACTGATGCTGTGCTGGGATCTCCCTGCTGCAGACAGATGGGTGAGGCGACTTCCTGAACAGTTTAGTTTTGTGAAGGTAACTGGCCAGTGCTCTCTTCATATCTAGTGAATGCAACAAAGCCACTTCATGGGAGGAGTGAGGTTCTGGGAAGAACATTTGCAGGCTAACCTGCTGTTCCAGGAGAAAGTCTGAGACAAATTCAGGCAGGCATCTGTGACGAGTTCTCAGAAATACTTTAATCTGGGTGAAAGGTAAGGAAGGTACATGTGGGGGTGGAAATCTGCCGTGAATGCCTGGATCTCACCCACTCACTTTGCTGATCTACGTGCTACCAGGAATGCCATTTTCACAGACGGGTGTAGAAGACAGCTCATTGCCGTTGGTTCAAACTACCCTGGATATCTTCAAAAAAAGCTTACCTTGCTGGGGTCATCTAACCACAACAGTCTTTCCTGCCCAAGCACAGAGGGGCAGGACCTGATGATCTTGAGAGGTCCCTTCCAGCCCCTAACATCAAGCTCTCCTCACAATGCAAGGAAGAGATTCAAGATCCACTGCAGGGATTGAGGGAGAGACCCTAGAAAGACCCTTGAGGAATCGGATGGCTTCTGGGTGGGAAAAATAAAGGCTCTCTCTCAACAAGGAGGGGGACAGAGACTGCTGATAGATGGACCTTAATTAAGCTAATGGACAGTGCTAATGGAAAGGTCTTTACTTTCTGGACTCAAAGTGTAATCTATTGTCTCTGGAATGGCAGACCTGCTAGGTTAGTATTTCTTGACTGGCATAATGATGGAAATGTGATCCATTTTGCAGGTATGCATACATGATCGAGTCCTTTCAACTACAAACAATCATCTCTGACCTGGGTGAAACATTCTTACTTTGATAATCATGCAGCACCCAAGCTGTAAAATGGAGGGAAAGAAGGTGCAGATGGAGAGCCTTCCCTCCTCCCTACATTCACAGGTCTGAAATCACCAAGGCTGCAAAGAAACATGGACGCTGTGCCCCCATGGAAATGTTTATGGGGGTACGAAAGTCAAGTGAACAGACATCATAGCCTTTTGTTGCACAAGTGCTTACATTTTACAGTGCCAAAAGGCAGTAATAATTTGTGCCACCTTTTTGCAGCTGATGTCTGTTCACTTTTCACAGGCGACTGCAGGCTGCCACTGGCAACTCTCAATCTCCCACTGCCCCAGGCATAAACTCGCTTGGCCTTAGGGTCCCAATCCTGGGTGAAAAGGACCCTGGATGCCCCACCCTGACATGGGGCATGTACTTGCTAGCAGGGAAGCCCTCAGTTGCAGATGCAGACCCACGTCAGGGCATGGAGGAATCCCCCAGCAGGGAGGGAAAAAAAAATGCACTGGCCCGAGTGTGCCTACCATGCTACCACTCCCAGGGTCATGGTCCACAAGCAAGCAGAGGGGGGAACCCCTGGGGGAGTTCCCTGTTTCACGCTTTACAGACTGTGCAAGGGGAATCATTCAACCACACACAGGTCTGCAAGTGCAGAGGCTTCCTCCTGGACCTGCACACCATGATGAGGGAATCATTCTCCTAGTACAGGTCTGCAAGAGCACAGTGCGGAGCTCCTCGATGAGCTCCCCCCTCTCCTTGCACACGGCTTCCAACTCAGGGGAGGAAGCCTGATAGGCACACTGGTGCACTTTTCTCACTATCACCCATAGGTTGGGGCTCTATGTCCAAGCAGAGGGGAGCTTCCCACTCCACACTTTAATACCCTGTTGAGGGATTTCCTCATGCCCCAACATGGCAGCATATCTGCAAGCAGGGGTTTCTCACTTGTAGACCTGCAACCCAAGTTGAGGCAGGGCACCTAGAGCCATTTTCTCCCAGGGTCAGGTCCCTGAAGCCCTGGAAGGGGCAAGGCACCAACCCTGGGGGACAAAAACCCCAGCACCATCTGTTAAAACATCCACAAAACAACATATCACAGCACAGCTGATCACGTTTCAAAGAGGACATCTGCTTCAAGCTCAAAAGGAATAGGAGATCAAGATACCAAAACTGGTCTTAGCCATACCACCAAAATAAGTATTAACACAGTCCAGTGCTGAATCACCTTGCAGAGGACTGATGGGACCAGAGGGGGGTAGGATTGGGGATGCATACGGAAGGCTCCTTAACCCCCAAATCATGAACACATCTAAGAGGAAACTAGGCTAAGCCTTCCCTTTAAGGGAATTTAAATCAGGCACACTCCATAGATCTTTTACAGACTAGATCAACAGCGTCAGGTGACCCAATTCTGTGAATATGGAGTACAGAGCTCTTGATATCCTCTTAATGACATAGGGGAGGTCACTCTGTTTAGACAAGTGCACTGCTGACAGGTGTACCTAGTGCTCTGTGCCAATCGAAGTCCAGGACACGATACGTGCCCACAAGTGAGAATGTGTATGTGTACAATTACTCATAGGAAAAATGCACTTTTTGGTCTCGGGTGCAGTTCAACTATATGAAGTAACCATGTAGATGCGACTCCCTTACAAAATCTGCTCCATGTTCTTTCATTGTCAGTGACAAAAATAAGAAAGTAATAATTGTTACGCATGTTCACAAAACAAAACTAATCTAGTTGCAAGAACAATTTGGCTCCCAAAAAAAAAAAAAAAAAAAAAAAAAGAGAAAGGTAACAATGCTTCCCCTCCCCACACCTTACTTCTCAGAGTGGAAAGCCACCTGTAAGTAGAGACAAAGTAATGAAGCAGACAATAGTCTACATATTAAATATACACCATACACCTAAATATCATTGCTGTGGTTTCTTTCATCCTGCTCCTAACGCTTAGTTTTACTATGGAAATTAATAGTTGTGTCACAATTATAGCTTAAGCCACTAGCAAATTTCAGAGACTACCAAAAAACATTTCAAGTCTCTTCTCAGACCTCTCGCCCAAATTAAGAAATACCTTCAACCATAGCAGAACTTAAAATATTGCACAAGCCTTCCCAGCAAAACTTCCCCATCCTCTGATGCACAAGCACCCAAGAATTACTTACCTCTGCCACATTGGTATGTTCATCTATTGAAACGAATATTTTGTACAGTAGAGTTTCAAAGTAATCACCTTGCACTCTGTTCATTACAAATCCTTCCAGTGGGGGGACTGAAAATAAAAGTTATTTTTAATACTATGGTTTTCACTGCTTAAAACCTTGATTAATTTTAAAAATCTTTCAAATAAACTTTGTTGCAGGCCATGCTATGTGATGATTTACAACTTTTCCCTCTGAGCTTAAATTAATTCATTTTCTTTAGTGCCTCTTTAAAGCTAAGCACTTCCCCGAAACTTCACACTTACAAATCTATAAATGATCTATGCAATACACAAGTTCATGATTTCCCCCAATAACTTATTTTCCCATGTATACATTATCCCTACATGAGCTAAAAATGTTTGTAAGACTTCCCCATATTATCTTGTACAGTCACTAACCCATCCACTTGTAAAAATAAGCCTCCCTAAATATCTATGAGATTGGTTTTGTAGTATGGCTATTAATAAATCATCTGGGCTTGGCAAAAAAAGGAAGACATGAATTCTAGAGCTGATGAGCCCTCACAGAAAATGTCTGACCAATAACTCTTTTATATCAAGGTTGTTCCTTGCTTACCTAAGCTCAGTTGGGACAGCAAGAGAGAGGCTTTCAAGTAACCAAGTCCCAATCCACTTAGAACTGTAAAAATTAAATCTTGACTTTTAACTCCAATGAAACCCGTAGGAGTTAAATCAGGTCCAGGGTGGAACTGATTTAAATCAAATCAATTTAAATCACTGGTCGGGAAGCCTCAGTTTAATCATTGTTTTCAACAAAAAGTGCCTTTTTGTTGTTTGATATCCTCTATTCATTTAACTTTTTGAAACTGCACTTTCAGAGAAGGGTAAAGGCTTGACTTTGTGTATACAAACTTGCAGAGAGACAACGGGGCTGATGGGAAGGTAATCAAGTCTTATCTCTCATCTCCATATACTGCTTTTAACAAAGATGTTATCACTGGAGACACAGATCCACAGTTTGAAAACTGAAACAAAGTATCCAGAGATGCTAAATGGGATCTTCTAGACTGAGTACTGAATCCCACTGGGTAGAGTGGGTTTTCTTTAATTTTTACTAATCTACAGAGGAGCCTCTGGGAACCCCATAAGATTGGGCCCCTAATATAGTCCATGGCCTGTTGTGACATATTTATAAAAAACTTTCCTAAAAAGGTTACATGAATATATTGTCTCAAGTAGTGTATAATTAGAAGTTATAATTCCTATTCCATAATGATATCTTTGAGCTTTAACGTATCTGAAATTAAAACCATCTTTACATAGGGTGATTTTTTTTTAAAGCATCTTAACAAAAAAAATATAAAAATACGATTAAATAAAAACTTCTGATAAAAAAAAAAATCCATTCTTTAATTTTTTTAAATCATTAACTTTTATCCACCCTGATCAGGTCTCCAAGTATCAGCCACACCCTGTTTGTGACATCACTTATCCGGTGGGCTAACCACATTCTGGGCTAACCAAGTTGTTCCAACATATAAGTGACTGCACTCTAGGCTCCAGACAAGAGACATGAATAAAAGTGTTACAAGCCTCAACTAGAAAAAAAAAAAAAACAAAAAAAAACAAAAAAAAAAAAACAAAACACGTTTTTGCCTGAGCTTCTAAACTTATTTACTGGAGACACAAAAACAATGACATCTGTTTAAATTATGCTTTAAACAATGGTTTCATGTCTATGTACATTTAAAGCAACTATGACTTTAGATATGTACAAACATAAATATAAGTTGAAAAGGGCTAATTTTAGCATGAGGAAATACATTTTTCAGACAGCTGTTATAGCCATATTACAAGAACAAGAGGTGCTTAAGTCAGTCATTTTCACGCAAACACAAGCAGCACCCAAGTCAAGGGAACATAAAGGTAACAAACTGATCTCCAAGAAAACATAAGAATGATTACTAAGATATATACTCACCAGCTATACAACTGTCATCAGATATTGGTACGTCAAGGTAAATAAATCCTTTGTTATACAAGCCTTTAGAAAGAAAAATCATGTCAGATTTACCCAGAGTAATAGTGACACTAGTAGAGGCAAGGGGGTTTCTTTTTTTTTTGGATAGTGTCTTTTATTACACCAACTGCATAGTTAGGGAGGAGATTTTAGATAAGCTTTCGAGCACAAGGTACCTTTCCCTCAGGTCATCTTCCACCCAAAAACCATTAAGAATCTTTTTATGCAGTTTGCCTAATATATATATTTTATTTTTATTGGACAAACCACGTAGAAAGATTCTTAAAATGGTTTTCGGGTGGAAGATGACAGGATAGGCATCTGGCTGGGGTCATCTGAACCCAGCATACTTTCCTGCCTATGCAGGGTTCAGGCTCGATGATCTTTTGAGGTCCCTTCCAACGCTAACATCTATGAATCCATGACCTGAGAGAAGGGCACCTTGTGCTGGAAAGCTCATCTCCCCCCAACTGTGCAGCTGAAGAGAGAAAAAAAATCCTTGCCTCTTCTGTACGTCCTAGACCATCTGGATCATGGTTACAATTTAACACCAACACTACCACTACTAGAGGCTACATTTTTTCATCATTCTCCCACTATACCTGGACCAGAATATCAAGTAAAATAGTACCCAGACATTACATTAAAAAAAAAAAAAACCCTCTAGATTTTGTACTTGCACTACAAAGAGAATGTAATTTAACCCAAAGGTCTACATTCACTTCAAAGACAACAGGAGCTGGGAAGTTAACAGGGTGTGAGGGGGTAATCAAACAGACGCAACTATGTTTACTGCAGGAAAAAAAAGGAGCATGTGTCTACATTGCACTATTAACCAAAACACTTACAAAAGTTAAAGGCTTCACACCCAGCACTGCCCACACAAAGAAATCTAATCCATAGTTCAAGGTACTTTAGACCTGGACTAGTTCAGCCAGCTGGAGATGCGGGGTAGAACTAGGTTATCTGCCCACTTTATAGCGAGTATACAGGCTAAAAATTATTCAAAAGCTGAGACTCCTCCAATGCCTTTCCCACAGGATGGGCAAGTTCTTCTGCAACTGACTGTAACAGAATCCTACAGCACCTTGGCACAAAGATGCACAAGTGTGCCCCAGATACAAATAGGCAAGCACAGAAACACAGGACATAAAATGGATAGGCCTTTGTAGTAGGAATGCTCACACCCAGGCTAACCTAACCTGCCTCAGATCCTGATATTATCATGCAGGTTAAGCGTGCAACATAGACGAAGCTAGAGTAGGAAGTTGAAGGACAAGAACCAGAGAAAACATGTTTCAGCATAATTTCCTAAGAGTCTTATCTGTTACCTCTGTGCAAACTATATTCTGACCTAATAAAACACAAACCTTGATGATCCAGTATATTTTGTGTCTGACTCATGGTTTCTCTGACCTTAGACCAGACAGCTCATCTATTTCAAATGCCGCATAGCAAAGAAGAAAACTTCAGCATGCAATTTTAAAGGAATTATTTAACTGCTTAGTCTCGAGTCAAAGGGTTTTATTAAGCCAAGGATATGGCCTCACAGGAGGGCAATGCCCTTCAATCATTTTAATACTTTTTGGCATTAAAGTTATAATAAACAGTAACATTTTTTCACCAGTGAGGTGCCAAGCCAACAGCCTGCCAAGCATACAAGCTTGTTCCCACAGTTTTACATTGCAGGAGTTTGAGTTGCAGCTGCACATATTTTAGTAATATGGGTTTAACAACCGACTTCAGACTGGACTCATTGTTTATGTATGTTAGGAACTGCACTGCCTTCTAAAAATGAGATACACACAGTACACTATGGGCAATATACTACCAAGCCTGCACAGCATAGGCAGCAACACGTACCCAGACAGGCTGTTAAGCACATGTAGTCCAAGAGAGCCTGTTGTCACAGGCCAGGATGACACATGGCAAGCTGACAGCCCACTGTGGGGTGCTTTTTACTGCTGCTTTCTTCAGATGCAGTGTTCAGAGCTGGTGCAGTCTCTCATTGCTATGCATGACAGTACACACGCACATCAGATTTTGGGCCAACCACCCCCTTTTCCCACAAATTTCCATCCCACTTGTGATCCACTGCATTAACTGTCCACATCTTTTTTCTTCCCTTGGGTCAAACAAGATCCCCATGCAAACCAAGACTAGACACATTGCTTTTGCATAGTGAGCTTGCACCTATCTCTCCCCTCAGACACATTTAGCCTGTAACTCTATATTCATGAAGAGTCAACATTAAGGGTGCACCAATAAAGATTTTCTTGGCCAATACCGAAAGCCAATTATTAATGAGTCATATCAGCCAATACTGATGTGATAACGGATTTACAGGAATGCAGCTGGGCAGCGTGGAGGTCAGCATCCTGCAGGTAAGTCTGTGGGGGTGGCAGATTGGTGAGGGAGGGAGTGGGGCAGGAGGCACTGCCCAGTCAGGGGGGTGAATGGGACCCGGGGCCAGGGTAGGGAGCAGGAAAGATCACCCTGGTGGATCAGCATCTTGGTGCTTAAAAATGGTGGCAGGGGCACTTAAACTAAAGCTCAGCGAACGAACTTTAGTTCAAGTGCCGCCGCAGCCACCATTTTTAAACACAGGGACGCTTTTAACCAAAGCAGAGCCTAACGGGGCTAGGCCTTCCCCAGGGGGTTCATGCAGCAGCAGGGAGCCACTCCCCCCACGCCCCCTGGATAAGCCACCCACAGCTCCATCCCACTCCCCACCCTGACCCTGGGTCCCATTCATCAGCCTGGCTGGGCAGTGCCACCAGCCCCTGCCCCACTCCCTCCCCAATCTGTGTGCCCTTCCCTCCACAGACTTACCTGCGGGGAGCCGATCTCCACGCTGCCCAGCTGCATTCCTGGCCACGTGCATGCATGCAGCCGCACACATGCACACAGTATCCGGGGGCCCGGCCAGAATTAACCGTATTTAAATCGGTGAACATTACTGTCTACACTGGCCAAAAAAAGCCAATAAAGTAAGTTTCCCTTTTATTGGTACCAAACCGATATGCAACCAATATATCAGTGCACCTCTAGTCAACGTCAAGTAAGTTCGGTTAGTTTTAAGCGCTCCGTGATGGAGGGCCTAAAATTACTCTCACTCCTCCTAGAGCTTTTGTTCTATTCAATTTAGTAAATGCTGAATATCTTCCTACATTTATTTGATGCACATTGATGTCAGCCTGCTTCACATGCAAACTGGTTTACCACCTGCACCAATTTCATCAATATTTTAGTTCTAATCTTAACAGAAGAGTTTGTTAGTCATCTTGTCCTCATGGCAGCAGAGGGGAGCACATCTCAAAGTCTTCCTGGCTAAGACCTACCCACCTGTGAGTTTTACTGATATCAGTATCTGCAGGAGCACTCAACTGTACCATTTCAATAGCAAAGAGTGATAGTTAATCAGAAATATACGTTGCTAAGGGGATCAACAATATTCTTTCCATCTATTGTTTATAAACCTAATTATAAAACAGCTGTCTATAATTAAAACGCATCTTCCCATGCTTAACCTGCTTTATTTCCTATTCTTTTCCCCATCTTTTATGCATATATAATGCTCTAACACTCTGCATTCCTTTTACTCTAGCTTTGAGATACTGAGAGGAAAACCCAAGGACTAGTATATTCTACACCAAGCATAATGCATATATAAATACTTACTGTGAACTATATTGTAGTCTAGCAAACCAGCAAGCTGAGGCCCTGAGTCAATGATCTTATCAATAGCAGACTTCTCAGTTGTAGTACATATCTATGTAAAAGAAGAGAAAATGAAATTCAAGTATCTGCCTGGGCTTTCACATGCAGTCACTCCACGTCTTTTCCAGCTTTAAGTTGGTGAATAATAATATGCAACTTTTTCCAAAAAAGAAAGCCATGGGATGTTTCTTAAGAAATGCGCAAAAACCCTAAAAAAAAAGTATAAAGAAAGCCACTGATTTTTTAGCATACTTTTTCTAATTCTTGGTGGTGTATAAGCTATCCCATCACAAAATTAGGCATATACAATTCTAGAAACAGTACTTAGCTCACTGAATACCAATAATTCAACAAATAAAGTTTGTGTTAAAATAAGTGTTGTTTATGAATGCTTGGTAACACCCATCCAGGTGCAGTAATTCAAAAACATAGGTCAAATGTAGAAGATATAGATTATTTTAGGGTCATGGAAATATAAATCAGAACCCAACATGCTCTAGACACTGTTCAAATAAAACTGAGCTCCCAATCTATAATATTTCCCTGTACTCTTAATGCTTATGAGGGTTAAATCAATTTAGCACACAAATGGTATTAAGGTTACCTTAATGTCATCTTCTGTGATGTAACCAGCTTGCACCACCCACCAAGCCTCTATAGCAATCTCCACTGGCTTTACTGGTAGCAGATCACGAGCAGTTTTCCTTCTGAAAAATTTCTGCAGTGGTACAGTCCATTTGAGATTGTACACATTAACATCTCTAGTAGTAACCAGAAGCAAATACTAGTTCCTTTTATACTATAAAAACCTTATGTCTATGAAAGCTTATTCTCCAAGTATTTCATACTCAAGCATTACCCAATGCCATATACTAAATTTTTACCCATACTCTCATAAAAATCACTGAATGCACATAGTAACATAATCTTTAATACACACAGAGCATTCTCTTCCCTCCTCCCTCAAAATAAGATCAAAACAGAAAAATAAAAAGCAACAGTTACTGTTAAAACCTTGATGAAAATCTAAAGTTTCAATAAACAAATTTCTACTTAACCATGTCAACATTAAGTTCAGGCTTAAACCACTGAGATTGGATTAGTGTTCTATTATTTTCTCTACATGGCAAGAGATTAAAAAACAACTGAATAGTATACATTAAATAAATGTTTTTGTAAGAAAAAGTTTTAAAAATTATTAGGCAACGCACTTTAAAAAAGGTGGCCCATTAATTTCAATATGGAACGTCTATATTGTATTCTCAATAGTCTATGTTGTATTCTCAAGGATGCTCTGAAGCAACTATAAACTTCAGTTCATGAAAGAGCAGCTAGAGGGTACTGTTGTATTACTTTTATTCTTCTTGCTCTATACCCATAAACTTTCTGATCCATTCAATCTACACTAAATCTCAGGATCTGGGGGAATGTTTGTTTACCAGAGCACCTCAAGGGATGACAAGGTCGAATGGTTATAAACTACTGCAAGACCGTTTCAGGCTGGACATAAGGAAGAACTTCTTTACTGTCCAAGCCCCCAAGGTCTGGAATAGCCTGCCATCGGAGGTGGTTCAAGCACCTACTCCGAACGCCTTCAAGAGAAATTTGGATGTTTATCTTGCTGAGATCCTATGACCCCAGCTGACTTCCTGTCCCTGGGGCAGGAGGCTGGACTCGATGATCTTCCGAGCTCCCTTCCAGCCCTAACGTCTATGAAATCTTTATACTTTTATATACCAGATTTTGGTCAAAGTGGCTATGCTAACCCAGTGAGTAAGCACCAATGGATTACTTACTACAGTCTCAAAAAAGAAACTATTGTTGCAACCTCAGCTCCAAAAAAATGTATCTAATCAAGTAATCATGTAGCTATCAATCACAAGTTTTTCACCAAGACCTCCTGGATACTAGAGATCATGGACTAAATATAGACATTGGATTTTTGACACATTATAATCTGCCTGGCAACTGACCCCCCAGCCCAGCCCCTGGCTTCTTTACTTTTCATTCCATCCAGGAAGAGCACATACCAGTTGCTGAAACTTCCTTAGCCTGAGGAAGGGTTTTTGAACCCAAAAGCTTGCTTAATAACTATTCTCCAACTATTTGGGTTGGTCTAATAAAAGATATCAAATTCACCCAAGGAACCTTGTCACCAAGACTACACACATAAAAAGTCTGACCCACAGTACAAGTCTTAAAATGCCAATAGAATTAATGTTAACTACTTGATTATAACTTAATGAGGGAAGTTCAATTATACTAGTATTTATCTGACATAATTCACAGAAGCCAATGGAATTAGTCCAGATTTATAAGAGTCTGAAAAGAGTTCAGCTCTTCTCTTAGTAACTGGATAGAAAGCTTTTGCCAAATTGTAGCACTGAACAGTAGTCTCACTGAATAGTAGTAATTATAAAAGTAGGGCATAAAGAAGGAGAAATTATTTTTGTATTGCTTTTTCTTTCAACTACAATCGAAGCATATTTTATCTTAATAGGTTCAAAAGAAACAGAGTGTTAAATCATTAAAATACTGCATTACATCTGATTAACCAGATTTTTAGACTAGAGGCCTTCTCATCCCAGTCTTAAAACCCTCATCTAAAACAGCTTTTTAAAAAGTCAAGATCAGGAATGAAGAAGCAGGAATACAGGGAAGAGGAAGTCGAGACAAACTTACTTTTGATGACCTACATTGGTTCATTAGATCAATGTACTGGTTTCTTCCTATGCCAAGTAGCCTTAGACCTGAAAAGTAAATATTGTTTGAGTTCCCTTTAGAAAAGTGCAAGCTGAAGATGCGAGAGCCTACTCTTTTAACTTTTAGTAGTTCTGAGTCTCTCAGGATTGTTTTCAATAGTTTATTTTTTCTAATTAGGGAGAATATTAAGTGGCAAATGGAGCTCTTATTGATTTTAATAAGACCCATGTCTGTCCAAAAGCAGAACTTGATTCCAGTCATTTCCTCTGCATGGATTAAGTAAGCATTTAAGTTAGCATTTCATAAAATAAACACAGAGGCCGTGTCCAGATGAGCACAGACGTGTGGTATGTGGCACCGCAGACCCATCTGCAGCACGACACACTGTACATGCAGGTGTTTTCCACACTGTTACTTTGCAGCATGGTGGGTCAAAAAAACCCAGGCTGAAAAAAAAGCAGAGCGGCACACATGGCGGTAGTGCACGACACCTAAAACCAGAGCCTGGCCAGCCAGACTTCCTGCCATAGCTACAACCCAGGGAGGCTCCCATGTAAGGCTGCTGGGGCCAGAATAGTTGCTGGCCCCCCACCTCCCCAACCCCACCAGGGTAACCTGCCACACGCCAGAGCACCTATGGCACAGCTGCTACTTGTCCCCTGTGCTCATCTGGACACGCCCAGAGGTGCCAAAAAAAAAAAAAAGGTCCCCAAGCAATTCTATCAGGCTTTACAGTCAACTGACAGCAATAAACTATGCCAGTACTAAACACTAGTCATGTGTTTCTTTTTAAGAAAAGCTAGAAGTCTGGACATTAAGAAAACACAACCACAAAAGTTCATTTTATCTGACCACAATCAATCCAGCAATTCTTACACGTGAGATAGCACCAATATATTCAGGACGGCCACTTGCACAGAAGGGTTGCAACACTAGGTATCCTTGTACTAGATACTTTCCAAGCATCTCTTGCTCTCCTTGTAAACCACAGTAGTTACTACTCCTTGCTAAAACCTAATAGCCAAGCACATTCTATTTATTCAGCAATACAATTAGAAATAACTTCCTGATTTTGGTTGGACATAGGGTTGGAACATTTTACATTAATTCCTTGGATCGCATTTTCCAGAAATTCTATTCAAACCACAGAAATGCCCCAACATTTGGAAGCCAAGTCTCCTATATGAGATGCAAAGAAAACTTGTTAAAGAGCAACGAAAAGGCACTTTCATAAAAATAAGGCACAGAACCACAGGGTCAGGATGAACCTCACAGGTCATCCAGTACAACCCCCAGCTGGGAAGTCAGGCTTTGAACCTGTAATTTCTCCACTGCCAGGTCAACGTACTACCACTTGGGCTATTCTCCTGCACCCAAATACAAGTACAAGTACAAAACAGAATCAAACACAAAAATCGGTTGTTCAGTGTTAATGTTTTGTACAAAACCTCCATAAGGAAACATTACATATAATTAGCTACTTTTACAGAGTCATTGAACTAAAACTGTTTCTAAAGTAATCCATAGATTTTTTGGGTCCAAAACTCTAGAATATCCTCTTTTGTACTTCAACATGACAATGCTCCTTCCATGAAGGAACTGAAAAGCAGCTTTTCTTTAACCCAATGTGATATATGAGCAGTTTGGCAGGTAGCTGGTGTTATCCATTGACCCCTCAACGCCATGTCACGCTGAAGAGGAAACGTATACAGAAACAACTGGGAAGATGGGTAACGAAAGAAACGGTCTTGCACTTTTGTGTGTGTGTGTAAAAATTAGACTTAGCAGAACCTCCAAAACATATATCATATCATACATCTTGTAGGCTGAGATTTCACTTCCTCATCCCCTTCTGGCTGACTTTCACCTTTCAGTGCACTCTCTTTACCCAACAGCATTCTTTTAACCTACAAGCTATAATCATAATTTCAGAATTAATCTGGGTTCTTGGGTATTGCCTCAACACCCTGCTCCTACTCGCACACAAAATTCTCTCTCCTGAGATCAGTGGTGCTTTTCACCTAGGCTAGCTAGCATGTCTGGGAGTGTGGTTAGAGCCTGAATTCCACCTTTTACCTATTATCTTGTCTAATGCTAGAGTGAGGACATAACTTTACTTCAAAAGGACTATTCAGCTATAAAGAGGCTGTAGTCTTCAAACAGATAATCTGCAGATACTGCACTTTAATTCCCTAAAAGTAAGAATACATCAGGTAATACTCACAGTCAGCAGCAGTAAAGTTGGGTAATGAATCATAGCTTTTTTCACTGTTCATTATATCCTTTAAAAACAGTAAGAAAAAAAATCTCACTTGAGGTAGGCAAGCTAGTGTGTGCATCTTTCCAACCCAAATCAAAAGGTAAGAATTAGCCATTGGGGGAAGGACAGGGAAATGCAGCCTGACAAATCTGTTTGCTCTTCTGAAAGTTCTAAGTTCTTATTTGTACATGAAGCCAAAAATTACACACTATTTCATGGTCAGATTTCAGACTTCTGTTGTAAAAGTCCCAGAAAAACCTGACAAGCAAATTACTAAAGGTCTAATTCTAATTGTTTATGAATTTTCAGTTTCAAAAATATGGGATTTTTCATTCCAGCTTGGGACAAAAAAAAAAAAAAAAAAAGGGGGGGGGGGGGGGCTTCAGAAGAAAACTGTTTCCCCAACAGGTCTGTTTTTACAAGGTTATTTGGAGGTTAGACAACACAGGTGCCAACACAGCCCTGAAGAAACTTTCCTTTATGCTACTCATGAGCAGAAGCTGCAAACCATATTGATCACAAGACTCTTGTAAGAAACAGAGGTGCACCAATACATCAGTATATCAGCACGAATACAAAGAAAACTGATAGGGGTACACCGATACAGATTTTTTTGGCCAATACCAAGGGCTGATTTTCAAGGAGCCATATCAGCCAATACTGATCAAATTCCAATATGCATCTGGGCAGCTTGGAGATCAGCGTCAGACTGGTAAGTCTTGTGAGGGAAGTGTGGGGGAGGGGGCAGACTGAGGCCCCTGCAGTGAGGGAGGGAGTGGGGCCGGGGGAGGCACTGCTCAGCTGGGGCAGGGTGTGGGACAGAGCTGTGAGCAGCTGGGGGGGGTTGGGAACAGAAGGACGACGACACACGACACTCCAGCCCTGCGAATACCCTGGGAGGCATGTACTCTCAGATCTGTGTGGGGCCAGCTGCCACTGCAGGCTGGGACCGGGGCTGTGCCAGGCTCTTCCAGGCAGGGGGGATGGACTGGGGCTGAGCTTGGAACAGGCAGTGGTGGTGATACTGGGAAGGTGGACTGGGGGGGGAGGAGGGGGCTGTAGCCACCCCAAAACTCACCATACCCCCCCACCCCCCAGGGCTGCCATGACCCACTCTGAGCGCAGCCTGGCCCAGCCCCACCCCAGGAAGAGCCCAGAGCAGCCCTGGCCCCAGCCCAGTGGCAGCCTGCACCGTACCAAGTGCAGATCCAGGGCATACACCCCGCCCATACCCTCCTGGGGGGCATGCGGTGGCAGGAGCTGCCCCCTCCACCTCCCTGACAAGCCACTCACGGCTGCATCTCATGCTCCACCACAGCTGAGCAGCACTGGCCCCACTCCCTCCCTCATCACGGGGGGCCTCGATCTCACCCCCCCCCACCCTCTCCCTCCCTCCACAACAGGCTTAACAGTCACATACTGCTCTCCAAGCCACTGGGCTGTGCTCCTGTCCACGTACATGCTACGGCTGTGCACATGCACAGGCTGTTCATCGGCCATCAGGCAAAAAAAAAAAAAAAAAAAAAAAGCCAATTTCAGATGCTGTCAATTTTCCCTACGTCAGTGCTGATTCGATAAGAGATTGATGTATCGGTTGTAATCCTCTAAAAATTGACATCATCAACAATTGGCTTTTTTGGCTGATGTAGGCAATAATGTTACCGATAAATGCCACATGCATGCATGCAGACCAGTAGCTTGCAGAGCAGCGTCCAGCCAGTAAATTCGTGATGGGCACATGCAGACAGAAGCCCCCACGGCGAGGAAGAGAGAGCGTGGCTGGGGCAGGGGCATAGCCGGAGCAGGGCGCAGGATGGAGCTGACTTGTCAGGGGGCCAGAGGGGAAGGGACAGTTCTTGCCGCTGTGCACCCCACAGGGAAGGCATGGGGGGAGCACATGTCCCCTGGACTGGGGCAAGGACAGGCTGCCACTGCGCACTGCACCAGCTTCTTCCTGGCTCTCTGGACTAGCTGCAGCTCCTGCGCCCCACCTGCCCCTACCCCACTCCCTCCCTCACTGTGAGTGCCTTGATCTAGCCCCCGCCCCCCCTTCCCCTCAACAGACTTACCAGCAGAACACTGTTTTCCAAGCTTGCGTCCAGTTTTGGGCGTCCAGTTTTGGGCTCCACAATTCAAAAAGGATGTGGAGAAGCTTGAGAGAGTCCAGAGAAGAGCCACGCGCATGATCAGAGGTCAGGGAAGCAGACCCTACGATGACAGGCTGGGGCTCTTTAGCCTGGAAAAGCGCAGGCTCAAGGGTGATCTGATGGCCACCTACAAGTTTATCAGGGGTGACCACCAGTATCTGGGCGAACATTTGTTCACCAGAGCGCCCCAAGGGATGACGACTAGGTCGAATGGTCATAAACTACTACAAGACCATTTCAGCCTGGACATAAGGAAGAATTTCTTTACTGTCCGAGCCCCCAAGGTCTGGAACAGCCTGCCACCGGAGGTGGTTCAAGCGCCTACATTGATCACCTTCAAGAGCAAACTGGATGCTTATCTTGCTGGGATCCTATGACCCCAGCTGACTTCCTGCCCTTTGGGCAGGGGGCTGGACTCGATGATCTTCCGAAGTCCCTTCCTGCCCTAATGTCTATGAAATCTATGAAAAGCTGCCAGGCCGCATATCAGCAATCGGTTTGGTATCCACAATACGCTGGTTAATAATCGCTCACTGGTATCAGCCCAAATCTTTACCAGTGCATCTCTACTAAAAGCTTTGTTTTAACTATGTCCCCAGACTCACCTCCATTATTCCCGTGTAATAAGAAAACGGTGTTATCCTCAGACCTTTCACCATGATGTCAGACAAATGATAAGGATACAACATGAGATGATCTCTACTGTATTTTAAGAGGTCTTCATAGTACTTGCGTTCATCTTTCTTTACATGCTTAACTGAAAAAAAAGAAAAGATACATATTAATATTCTGTCACCTTGTTGTCTCAAATGGTATTACATTAACTGAAGAGGTGCTAAGCAACCACAACCCTCATTAACTTCTGTAAGAACCATGGCTGCCCAGAACTTCTCAAGATCAGGCTGAAATTGGAGATTGTTATATGAATTTAATAATTAACCCTACCATGAGCAAAATTTCAAAAGAAAATGCTGAGCACCCAAGTATAATAATTTAAAGTCAACTAAAATATAACAATAAAGATTATACTGTAAAAAACAATTCTGTTTACTCTGCAAGGATAAAATTAGCCCACAGTTCATTTTCCTAGAGATCCAATTTCAGCAGAAAGCACGCTACTCTACTGCAAACAAACCCCAGAGAGGATAAAATAAACTAGGTAAATGTAGATGCCAGCAAAACATCTTTCCAGCTGTGGAAGTTTTGCCCATTAAAAAAGGAGGAAGTGAATGAAGCAAGCACAAAGCCAATGGGAATTCTAAAACAGCATGGACCAAATAGCCCAGAAATGATCGTTCAAGGGGTTTGGAAGCAAGGAATTCTCTTTCCTGTGCATCTCTGGGCTTTTTCTAGTGGGAGGCAGCCTTTTAGGGCCATGCTGTTACTTAACTCTTCCATTAAAACTCCAATACAAGGTTGGTTCTTACAGGGCAGCAGTTTTCAGTGACATACTTTTAGAAGCTATTAAAGATCACAAGATGTACGGAAAGACGTACAGAGTAGAATGAGTATCTATTTAAAGTTGTTACACTATCATACTCACCTAAATTATTTCGGAATCGTAGCTGATTGCGAATACTATAGAGTACAACCTGCTTTTCGTATTCCTTCTGAGAGTTTCCAAGACCCTAGGAAATACAAGTCCTTTTAGTCAAGCCACTGGTACCAGAGATATACACTAAAAATGTAACTTACTGCATTCTTAGCTGTTACAAAAATACGCCTACTCTTAACCAATCCAGCTGAATTCATGTTGAATATTTTAAGTTGTGCTTTTATAGATGTTCTTTCCCCACCATCCTCATCAAAAAGGAATATCAGATCCCAGAAACAGTTTGATGGCCCACATTTTGTATGACTAAGCACCCTGGGAAGCACTAACCACTTCAGTAGAATGTATTCAGCATCTTTAATGTCAGCATCTTGGGCTTACCTTAGTCAAACCTGTGAAATTTTGTGTAAGAGCAGGTTAGCCAGGTTTCAGGAAACTAAAGCAACTTTGAATGTGGACATTCTTTACATTGATGTCAAGTAAGAAGGTTCCCCAAGAAGTATGGAGGTCAAAAGAATCAATTTCTACAAACGTTAAGACTTTCATTTGTTCAATAATAAATTACGGTCCCAATTTATTTGAAACTACATGTCTGGATCTGCACAACCTTTATACCAACAACACCATATAGACAGAGGACTCCACCCACACACAGAACTGATTGCAAAATTAGAGCCCAAGTTCGTCACGCTTCCAACAACAAACCAAATCTGAAACGGATGCAACACTGCTTTCCCCATTTTCTACCAGTCTTTACAAATTTACCAGTGGTGCATCATCAGTAGACTTGCTTCCACACCAAGCAACAGCAGAGTAAAATTAGCAGAGCTCTGGCCAATGTTTCTGTCAAGAATTATGTCCGTTCCATATTGCTAAGAGAATGCTGGGAAAGCCAATGAAGAGCAGCAGAACAACTATGGTTATTTGAAATAAAGGAAGACAACAAAACAAAAACAAACTAGACAACGGGGCACCAACTATGGGTTAGAAAAAGATGCTGTAAGAAACAGAGACCCCCTGCCACGTATTAGACATGCATTAACCAGACTGATGCATCTTTCTGTACAGCATGAATGAATGATGAAACTAAACTCCCAGCAGCAACTAGGGGCAAATCCTGGCATTCTTCCCAGCAGCAGACCTGAGATTCTCAGCAGGCTGTCACATTTACTTGCTGACATCCCCTACCCCCTCTTCCCACACACATACTTTTGTACATACTTCTGGATAAAGATGCCTAGCAGATTCTTCCAAATCTTATCACAGTATCAGACCACCTCACAATCACTACTATATTTTATTCTCATACTAGCCCTGTAATATACTGAACTGTTATCCATTTACAAATGAATTGAAGCAGAGGATAGAGTAAGACTTGCCTCATGTCACAGAGCTGTGGCAAACCCAAAAAATGAACACAGGTCTTTTATGACCCCAAGACAAAGATAAAAAAGAAGTATGGTCTTGTGGTTATTGTCAATGGGTTTATTTACACGCTCTTATTTAGTTTTAATTTCTTCAATTGACAATACTCCTGTGAGATTTTTCAAGATACTACTTATTCCTTTGTTTTGCCTCCTATGTCTTATCTTATTGCAAAAGTCATTGAGAAATCTGAACTTACGAAAATTCTAGGAAGTGGTTAGAAAACAGTAACGATTAAAAGTGGTCGAACAAGTTATATTAAACTGTTCTAAATTTTGCTGTATTATTTTCAATAAATGTTTGAAAAATGCTTCAAATGCAAGTTGTAAAACCAGTTCTGTATAGCTGACTTTTTAAAAGCTTTGATTTGCTGCCCCCACCCCCTGCAAAACAACAATTTGTTGCAACCTGAACTTAACCAATTCCAGTAAATAATCTGATTTTTGCTACAGGATGCCCAAGGCAGTTACAGGATTGGAAGGGACCTTAAGCACCATTTGTTCTAGTGGTGCTCACACTCCTCTCCCTGCAGGCCAGACAGGCAGCGCCCCATCCACCTGCAGGCCAGATCCCATGGGTGGTCCCGAGGGCATGGCCTGACCTGGATCCAGATGCAGGGGAGAGCGTGGCCTAGCTGGGGTTTGGCAATTTGGCAGGGTAGATGGTGGCCGTATCAATTACTACTACTACTCCCCTGCCAAGTTTCCCGCCCCATGGGGAGCACCACAGGCTGGATGTGATGTCTCCACAGGCTACATCTGGCCCCCGGGCTGGAGTTTGAGCAACCTGGTTTCTTCCAACTCCTTTCATAGATGCAGGATGCATTCATTGCTCCTAACCAATCCCCGACAGATCCCGATCCAGCCTCTTCTTGGAAACTTCCACTGAAGGAGATTACTTGACTTCCTTAGACAGCTTGTTTTGAAAGTAAAGACATTTTTTTCTGTTTAGACCACTGGAAGAGAAGTTCATTGCAGTGCAGTCTCCAGGTCTTCACAGGCATCCAAAGAGCAGAGAAAGTCCCGGCTGCCATCTTTTCACAGACAGCAAACTTTGAAACTTCCTAATGTTCAAAGACAGACCAACTCAAATAGCTGGAAAAATTCTTCTTAGCAAACTTTCGGGTTTAAATACCCTTTGTCAGGCTGAGGAAGCACATGCAGGTGGTGCACGCTCTTCCTGGATGGAAGAATAGTAAAGAAGCCAGAGGCGCTCCAGCTGGTCCTCAGAAAAGCCTGTCAAACGCGTTTTTATCCGCAGTCAGGATTTAAATACCAGCCAATTCACACTAAACCAGTTTCATCCAGATGGAGGTTCCCGCACTCTTTTGCTGGTACAGCTACTCCTCACTTAATGTCGTAGCGACGTCCTTGAAAAACGCGACATTAAGCAAAACAATGTTAAGCGAACCCAATCGCATCACTAGCAGGCGACGGCCAAACCACATAATAGCCGAACATCGCGCAACGTTAAGCGAACGCGTCCTCTAAAATAGATCAGCGACGTAACAACGAAACGAGACGAGACGTGAAGCGACAGGTCCCGTACGTGCGGTCCCACGCACGCGCCGCAGGAACGGGAGACATACACACCGGCTCTCTGAGCCTCAAGTCAAGGAATTCGGACCTGATGCCGCTCGTTCCTCTTGCGAGACCCTTCCCCTGCTCCTGCCCCAAAACCGACGCCACTCGCATCTCTCGCCGCACCCTTCCCCCTTCTCCCGCAGCAAAGGATTTATATTTCCAGCCCCAACTTGGACAGGAGGCAAAACTGCTCGGACCAAAGGAGCTGGGGGAACACCTGGCGCTCTACAATTTCGTCCCCGTGACCCGCCCGCCGGGGGCAGTCTGGGCACCTGAAGCTGAGGGTCTCCAGGCGCTGAGGGGGGGCAGCCCCACGGCGGGGAGGTTTGGGGCCCAGGCCCCCGAGGCATCCCCGCGCCCCAGGCCTGGGGGGCAGTGCGGGCGGGCCCCTGGGCAGCGGTACCTGCTTGACGCTGGCGGGCAGGCGGCCCCACGGGTAGTTGTGGCGGATGTGGAACTCCACGTCGATGTTCATGGCGGGGCCGGGCCGGGCCGGGCCGGACTGGACCGGACCGGGCCGGGCGCTCCTCGCAGCCCGCCGCGGGGGGCGCTCCAGCCACGCCGCCTCCCCGCTCCGCCCCTCCGGACCCCGCTTCCGCGTCACGCCCACCGGAAGCACCGCAGCTTCCCTCACGTCACTTCCGGCGCTCGGCCCTCCCTTCCTTTCGTGAACATGGGGGCGCGGCTGCACCTGCGCAGTGTCGGGAGCAAACGTTCCAAGCCACGCCCGCTGTGGCGTCACTGGCTGCCCGCGACACGTGGCCGCTGTGCCCTTCTCAGCGGGCTCTGCACCCGGCACTATTCGGCTACTGGGGCAGGGGGCAGCACAGCTGTGCACATCCAGATGTGAGTCCCAGCTGTGCGGGGCTTGGGGACGTACTGACAGCCCTGCCAAGTGTCCCCTGGCTCCAGCAGGGGAGTGTGTGGCTGGGCGGGGAGGGGGAGCAGCAGCCCCCGTCTCTGTCCTGTCCTAAATCAGGTCACTTCCAGTAAAACAGACACCTGCCTGATCCGGGTACCAGGTTTTCCAGTCGTTGAATGTGGTATTGACACTGCTGTTGAGACTTGCTGCCATCTTTCCCCTCGGCAGAATTTTTCTCAGCATTGTTATCTGTTTAAACTGTTCTCCGGGTATTAGAATTAAGGACAGGAGCGGTTTCATTTCAACTGCAATAGGTGACTGCTAATACTGACCTACGAAGCTGCTGTCTGAAGCGTAACAAGCCGTTTAAGAGGCTCCCAGCTCAGCTGGTTCGTGAGCAAACCTTCCTAGGCTCTTCCTCAGGGACCGGGAGGGTCCAACTCAGTGCTGCGGCTCCCACAGGCCGGGCACTTATGGGTTAAGTGTTGCAATGCCTAAGCGCCAGTATCTTTGAGGATTTAGCCCTCAGTTGCTTGGTCACAATAAATCCATCATAGGCAACTTTTCAAATTGTATCACCGACGTTGCTAGATTTTCCTGGGTCCTCTTCCCACACTCATAGTTTATAAGTAAATTATAAAAGTAATAAATCTAAAGTCCTTCATCTCTTACCTGATGTCATCTAAGCTGGTACAAGTCTTCAGCTGGTATTGCCTGTTTGCTTTTTGATAACAGTATTTTGACACACCCTGTGATGGAGCCTGGCATTTTCCTTACAGATGGTTTTGTGCCAAATTTTCATTTTAATGGCACAAATATTTGAAGTTGGCATTCCTTAAACAACAGCTTCTTGTAAGATCCAGCTTGGGGAATCTGTCTGGGAGCACAAGTGTTCAGATGTGGCAATACAGTATAAACACTTCACTGGTTCCTTAGAAGCTTGCATTGTATGCAAATCATTGGAACAACTTTCAGACAGTCTTTGGAGATGAGCTATCAAACATACGATCAGAGTCCAAAACCAGACCTAGCTGAACATAAGCAAGATTTTTTCCTATTAGTGGGGTAAAATATTATACAGCAGAATTGCAGCATTAAATTAAGGTGCATATTTGACTGAAATTTGCACGCAGACATTCCTGAAATAAGATTCGTAATAAAAGTCATGTGATTTTTCACCTCTGTTAAGATCTTGTATTGAGATCTCCTTCTAAAGCAGTGGTGGCACCGCTCTCCTGCTGCCAAATTTCTGGACCCACAAGGAATCCCAGCCCCTGTGTGTTGGATCAGGCGCCCACCCCCAGGGCACAGGGCCAGGTAGGGGTGGCATCACATCCCAGGGCTCAATCCCAGCATTTGGGGGGCTGGGAAGGGGTGGCATCAGGTCCCTGGAACCTAATCTTTGTGTACTGGGGTCGGAGGGGGTGATACCAGGCTCTCAGGGACCAAGCCCATCTGGAGTAGTTTATGCCAGGCCCCTGAGGCCCTATCCCAGTAGGAGGAGGTGGTGCCCAGCCCTCAGGACCGAATCCCAGCACTCTTGGGTGGGATGGGGTAGGGCCAGGCCCCTGGGGGCCAATCCCAGCATGTGAGGATAGGAGGAGGAGGTGCTAGGCCCCAGGGCCTGATTCTGGCATGGGGCTCAATCCTGCCTGTAGAGTAACCCCACCCCACTCATCTGGCTGGCAGACCCAAAGGCTGAGCACTACTGCTCTGAAGCCACAGGGCCTTGGTTCTAACCTCTGTCTAATGAGGCATGTGCTATGAGCCAGGCTGGGCTGGCCCTACACTCTACAGGAACACAGTAGCTGCACACTATGGGGCTGACCCCACATACTGCCACCACATACAGCCAGGGACTCGGATGGGAGTGCTATGGGACTGGGTGGGGCTGGCCCCACATTCTGCCACCATGTGCAGCTGGGTACTGGGAGGGGAACACAGGAGCTGCATGGTATGAGGCCAGGTGGGGCTGACCCTGCATACGGCCGCCATGTGCAGCCAGGGACTTGGGCAGGCGCTGCACATTGCAGGGCTAGGTGGGGCTGCCCGGCACACTGCCATGACCTGCAGCCATGGACTGAGGTGGGAGCACAGGGAACTGAGTGCAATAGAGCTGGGTGGAGCTGGCCCTACTCACTGCCACCACATGCAGATCCAGATTGGCACACTCCAGGGACTGCGAGGACCACCCCCTCTACGCACACACACACTCCCCACCTTAACTCCACTCACACCCACACCCTTCCACAGCGCCCCACACACTCCCCACCCTACCCCCAAACACACCCACATGCTCCCACCCACCATAACCCCACACACACCCCACACCCTCCCACATACCCCACACCCACCTCCCAATCCTCCCTCACACACACTCCCACCATACCCACACTGCACACACCCCCATACACACTCTCCAACCACAACCCCCCACACACGATATACAAGAGTAAGACTGTATTTTTAGCTATGATGCAATCGCCTCTATATACACTATGCAAACACACACAAATCAGGACAAAAATATATTTTTTAATAAAATTAAAGTAAGTTACAGTAGATGTTTGATTTTTTTAGTATAGATTTATTGTTGTTTTTTCTGGCTTTAAGATGGCAGCACCCTCCCTTCCAAAAGGAGTACTTCTGGGTCAAGGGGGCGGGACTTACAGTGGCAAAGGGCAGGGGGGCAGGGGTGAGATTTATGGTCCCAAGATGGTGACATGGGGGCAGGGCATCTGTCAAGGGGTGGAACTACCCATGTGGCCCTTGCCAGTTGACCAAACCTCATTAAGTGGCCCTCGAGCCAAAATAATTGCCTGCCCCCGGTCTAATGTGAGTAGTGTCAGTCAAATGTGCGAAATGCATTGAGGTCAGAATCAGGTCCTGGGGAGTTCCAGATTCTCAGCACTTCTCAGGATCAGGCCAACAGGGTAATAGTCTCAGTGCACCTCTATTCGTGTCCCTCAGTCTTATACTACTCTTGGCTTCCTCTCCTGCAGTAGCCTGCATATATGACACCTTGGAGAAAGTAATGACATGGCTCTGCAGGCCAAAGGGGTTGCCAACCCCCAGGGTAGAACACAGGAGCAGGGGACAGATGCATGCATGTCTAGGGAGCAGGGGGAGACAGAGCAGTGTAGGAAGCATGGCAAGGTGAAGAAAAAGGAGAATGTGATGAGTAGGAGACTAAACAGGGGGCAAGGCAGGAAGTGAACAAGTGAACGAAGCAGGCAGAATCAGAATCAGACACTGGAGGGAAATGCCAAAGGTATGAACGACTCATACCCCCGGCGGTTGGGGGGGCATAGCGGCGGTGGGAACGTGGCAGCAGGAGTGCAGCAGTGGGAAGCAGGGGAGCTCCGCAGACGCCACTGGCACTGTTGGCGAGGAAGGATGAAGAGCACCGACCAAGGGTTGGCGACCACTCACAGCCGCCGGTGGCCACGGTGGCAGAGGCCAGTGGGGATCATGGACCGCTCACAGATGCTGCTGGCAGTGTCAGCTGTGGGGTGGCAAGCAGTGACCGCCTGCAGGCGCTGCCAAGTGTTGGCAGCGCCTTTTTGTGGGGGTGCATCGCCACACTCAGGGGGTGCGCATGCACCCGCGTGCACCCCCTACGCGTCACCCCTGAGCAAAGGAGATGGAAAGTTGTCTAAGTGCCTAGCCAGCCCAGCTCAGAAGGAAGCCTCTCCTCACACCCCAGGGCATATAAGAGGATAAGCAGAATCCCCCTCAAAATTGGGGATAAGCAGAATCCCCCTTAGTCAGCGAAGGCAGCATTTTTATCCATGTATCTACAGTTATGTTTAAGCCTGAGGTATTCACATACAAGTTGGGGGTGGCCAGCTTCCCCTGAAGAGTCAGAAAGCAGGAAAAAGACAAAGTAATGCATTAGATTTAAGCATCTCCTGGTTTTGAAGAGTATCCCATAATTTCTTGCTGTCCAACTCATGACTTGATCACTCACGTTGACAGGGCGGCAGAGGTCCCTGTGTATCTATCATCAGTATTGGCTGTCTATAAATCAGTTTTCTCCTTTTCAGAGTCGGTCATAGAATTTGCAATGCAAGGACAAAGTCCTAATGGAACTTGGGCAGAATTAGAGCTCGGTCTCCTGCTGGCTTTACCCACACAGCTCCTCATAAGCTCACCTTGTGGACTGCTTTGAAGTTGAAGCCATGGCTCCAGGCCAACCCTGCATGTGCTCTGCCAGAGCTAAGGCTCCATTTCCTTTCACAGAGAAATTTTGACACTTCGTTTTTACTCTAAATTAAGAACATGACCAGAGTTGGAAATATCAAAGTCCTCCACAGAATGGATTCCCCTTCCCCTGAATACCTTCTCTCCTCACTTTTTCATTTTATTGCATAGATATGTCATTGTGCTTGCCGCCCCTCATATGATTCAGATTGCTGCAGCTAGGCAACTGAAATCATCCAACCGTCATAGTAATTTGCTGTCTTGAGCAGAGGAGTCAAGCACACCTAGCACAATATTATTTCTGTTTTGTCCTCACACTCTGTGCATTGTACCCTGGAAAGTATTTCATAGTATTCATTAGACTTTCCTCCAACATTTCTCAGTTTTAGAACTACTGTGTAGTCGAGACAACAAACATCTACCATAGCTCCCAGGTGCTCAAATAAGACCTTCCAGCAGAACTTGAATATTTCACAGGACTACGTTCCCAAACCCCCATGAAGATTAGAGTGCTCAAAGTAGCCAGGGGTATATATAGTCACAGCAAACAGCTACCAAGAACTACTGAGATGCTCAAACTGTTTGCTTCAGATTTCATTTCAAAGACTATCCCTTCTCTGATCAGCTGTGTGGGACCACTGGTGAGCTCCAACTGAGTCTCCTTTGAAGGAGAAACAGCAGTAAACAGCTGAGTGACTTGTCCTTCATTCAGCAATCCACTGTGTATTAAGTGGATTGTGAAACATCTGGGTACAAATGATCCAAGTTCTACTGTATCATCTTCATACAATGAATTTTAATACCATACTGGATCTCTGAGGACTTCCAAATGTGAAATGAGACCATTTTAAATGATACCAATGATACCTTGTTTCACTAATGTTCATCCACAAGTCCTAGGCTAGCTGAGCATCTATAAATTGGTCCATGCCAATTCACGCTGGAAGGCCTTATTGGCCTCTGGCTATGTCAGGAACACATCTTCTGGAGGTTCAGATGGGGTCTCTTCTTCCCCTCTTCTTCTAATCCTCGACTGTATTTTGGTCAGCTCACACTCATGGTTGTCCCCATACCATATCAGATCCTGTGTAATATCTGGATAACTCAGTCTCTGCCCCCAAAATTATTTGGGCTATGATGCTATAGTTAAACCAAGCCATAAAACCTCTTGAGAAGTTTTTCCTTACAAAAGCAGTAGGTTTGTTCCATCTCAGGAAATACAAAATCTCATCTGCCTCCTCTGGACCTCCTTGGGTCACAAATAAATGTGGAAAAATATCTGTCCTGTCTTATCCAAGTCCCCTGGCTGACCAAATTTCTCATCCAGGAGACCAACTTCCATTGTGTCCTTCAGTCCTTTGAATCCCTTCTCTAGCTAAAATTTTAGCTCCTTACACCCTTCCTATAGATCATCTCTGTTCTTCGGTCCTTCCAATTGATATGGAGGATTTTCCAAAGACATCGTTGATGGTAGTACTCCAAGGCTTTCAGGTGTTTCTGATACGTTGTTCCAGTTTCACACCCATACAGCAGGGTATGAGAGTACAACATCATTGTTTACCACAATGGTAAATGTGGATTTTAGACCTTCCTCATTTGAGGGGATTTCAACCCATACTCTTCACTTGCTAGAGCGTGTTCTAGACATCATGCCGTAAAATAGGCTAGGTGGGGCCACCTCCCACTCCTCCAAATGAAGTTGAGCCACTGGATAGAAATGGATACAAGAGTCATGGGGATAAAAAGTAGAGCAAGCAAGTGGAAGCATGACTCTTGACCAGTGACAAGGGCACAATCCAGTTCCTGCTTTCTGGACTGTTCATTTATTTTACGTTAGAGAGGCATTGGGTAAACCACAGAAATAACCCTGGCAGCAGGGGCCAGATCTCAGAATTCCCCTCTGGCCAGGCGTCAGCAGGAGAGATGGTGGATGTCTCTACCTAACCTGTTCTTTAGTTTAGGGGTTAGATCACTTCCCAAGGAGATGGGAGATATTCCCAGGCCACAATGGAGGCACTGAATACATGCAGAAGCCCAAGAGGTTTTGTAACCACAGGAGCAAGGTTGATCTGTGTTGTTTTTGCCTTTCTAGCTACATCCCAATTACATGCCTGGCTTACCATTTTGAATCTGCCTCTTTGTTTCTTATTTGTTCTCATCCATCTTGCCTGTTTACTGCTTGAGCTCAACAGATATATATGGTTATAATAGTCCTTTACTTTCCACTGCGGCTGGATGAAAGCATGAACAATAGCTGGAACATGACATGATGCAAGGGATATTAACAATGCTGCCACCCTTGGAGCAGAAAAATAAATCTTCCAGCTGGGTGGTTCCAAGGTGCTGAATCATATACAAAATTTTCAAGTATCATTTCATAAACTAAATTGACAAAATGTTTGCAGGTGTTGTGCAGAGGCTGGTAATTGTACATGCTAATGTACTACAATGGCATCTTTGCAGATTCTAAATGGACATTTCCATACAGAGGTTAGCCATACTGATTCGATCTATCATTTATTTTAATTCTTTTGTAAATGATCCTCTGCTTTACTTGCTACCCTGTTGCCTCCCAATCAGGGCAAAAATAACTGTGTATTGTCCCATATTCCATAAGCTTTGTAAAAAGTTCAGTGATATTTGAATACACTTAAAAAATAAGGAGTAAACAGTAATTATGAACATTTGTATCAACTGGTTAATATGTTGCACTAATCTTTCTCTGAAGGTATACAAGGGGTTGTCATATATTTTCTTCCCAGTCCATTTCAGTGGACATCTGGTAGTACCTGAGAGTGTTATCGAGCTCCCACTTCCGTGTTATTTGCAAGTGGTCCTCTCAAAGTGACTCAATACACATTGTGTGGTATAAAATGGTGGAGAAAAGCACTCATCTTAACATATTTACCTGAGTGACAGAATTATAGAGAAGTAGGGCTGGAAGGGACCTCAAGAGATCATCTAGTCCAGCCCCTGCCTGAGGCAGAACCATCCAGACCATCCTATACAAATCCATTGTCTAACCTCGTAGCAAAACTACACAGTCAGTCCTGGCACAAAAGACATAACACACTAACCTACCAAAGGTAAGGCAGGAGGATCCTTCACATGCAGCAACCAGCAAAGCCCAGAAGCATGGGAAACACCCATAAAAGAACACAGACATAGCTATGCCTAGATCATTCCTGACCAGCGGCTACCTAACTTCTTCAGCACTTCCAGTGATAGAGTCCACAGTCTCCTTAGGCAGTCCTTTCCACTGCCTCACTATTCTAACAGTTAAATTTTTCCAATCTATCCAATCTAAAACCTACTTTATTCCAACTTCCAGCCATTGGTCTGTGTCCTACTCCCTGCAGCAAGAAAGAAGAGGTGTTTTCCCTCTTTATGGTTGCAGCATTTCAAGACTGCTATCATGTTATCTCTTATGTGACTTTTCCACAAGCTGACCTTGCCTAGCTCCTTCAGTCTTACCTTGTACGACTTACCTTCCAAGCCCTTAATTATTTTTGTTGCCTACCTCTGGACCCTCTCTAACTTCTCCGTGTCCTTTTTAAAATGCGGAGCCCAAAAATGCACACAATGCTCCAGATAAGGCCTAACCAGTGCCAAGTAGAGAGGCACCATAACTATCACCTACTGTGTCTTGCACCTAATGCTTTTATTGACACATCCTAAAACCACATTCGTCTTTTGTTCAGCTGTATCACACTGCAGACTCATATTGAGTCTATGATCTACCAAGACTCCCAGATCCTTCTTCATAGTGCTGCCATCCAGTCAGATGTCACTTATTTCATATTTGTATTTTTGATTATACTTCCAGAAGTGTAGCACCTTGCACTTGTCAATACTGTACTGAATTTCATCCTGTTGGCTCCAGGCCAGCTTTCCAATTTGTCAAGATTCTTCTAAATTGTGCAGCAGAAGAGATAGAAGAGGGGCAGGCAGTAGGGGAGTCAAGTGCTGTTGTGACCTATGCCCCTTGCCTCCCCACACCTTGTCCCCTTCATAGAATCATAGAAGTCGGGTCGGAAGGGACTTTGTAGATCTTCAAGTCCAACCCCATGCCTGGGCAGGTGGAAAACTGGGCTCAAATGACCCCAGCCAGGTAGGCATCAAGGCTCTTCTTAAAGACCCCCAGGGTAGGAGCCAGCACCACTTCCCTTGGAAGTTGGTTCCAGATCCTAGCCGCCCTGACTGTGAAGTAGTTCTTATGGATGTCTAATCTAAACCTACTCTCCAACAACTTGTGGCCGTTATTCCTTGTTATCCTGGGGGCGCTAGGGGAAACAAGGTCTCTCCCAAACCCTTCTGGTTCCCCCTAGTGAGTTTATAGACAGTCACAAGGTCCCCCCTCAGCGTTCTCTTGTGAAGGCTGAACAGTTTCAGGTCCTGTTGCTGTTTGCTCCCCCATCACTTGCTCCACCATGCTCCTACTCGTGTTCCCCTGGTGCCTGTGCTCCCCAGCACCTGCCCCCCAGCCACTTACACCCCTGTGCCTGCCCCCCACTACCACTGCGCCCCCACTGCCTCTTCCCCATCTGCCCGCCCTCCCACAAAGCCTCTACCCCAACCACTTTTGCCCCCCTCCCACCTGCTGCATGGCCATGCTGCAGCTGAAGCAACCATGTGCTCCATGGCCCAGGCTGGAGTGGAGCCAGAGCTGTGCCAGACCTGGATCTGGATCTGGAGGGTAAGTGGCAGTGGCGAGGGACAGGGGAAGGGTCAGGCAGCAACTGTCTCTCAAATTTTGCTGCCTTGTATTCCAATCCAAGATGAAGGCTTCCTCCCCTCCCCCCAAAGTTAAATAAGGGGGACTCATCTTATGTTCAAGTAAATACAGTAATTGCAGAAAGGCTGCTGAATGTTCCGAGTTCTAGCGCACTCACTGTACCGCTAGTTGCTCCAGGATCGGTACAACCCAAAAAGACAGCCAAACAAAAGCAGTGCAAGGTCTTTATCTGTAGTTACTGACTTAAATCCAGGGAAAAAGTATTTTTCATAAACTTGAACCTGAAAATGTGGGGTTGACTTATAAACAGGAACAAGATAATTGCATTTGAACATACAGTAGTTAAAATAAAGAACTAACAGCTTTGTCCACTAAAATTGCTTCCTGATCATCCAAACTTCGGCCCCTGGCTGTGTGAGTTGTCAGGTATTTGGGATGTTAGAGCAAATGTCAATTGTTGTGCACACATCCTTATTCATGACTAAAATTAAGATAATGGCAGGAGTTATTGTTTAACCTAGGAAATCCCAGGGTGGGGACTGGCAGTTATTATAACCATTACGAACACTTATCTTAGTGAAGAACAGGGCAGTTCTATCCTCCAGGTCAAGCTTAGCAACTATGGGCCAACGGCATGTAAGTAATTATTTCATTTGAATTGCCAAAATCCAGCTTCCAGTTTTGCACTTGTATGCTATCATTATGAACAACATTCATGTATGTATAAATGAGGACTTACAGTCAGAAAGAGACTTCTAAATGTATTGTGAATCTGTTGGATTTAGCTAATAGCACTTACTCTGCTGCATTTTCTTATAGCATTAAAATTATAATACAGGTTCTCAGTGGCTTTACAGTGAATATAATGCATTGAAATGGGTTATACTTAGGGTGACCATATGGGACACTTTGAAATCTGGGGTGCTGCCTGCCCCTGCAGCCCCCTTGACTGCTGTGGACTGCAGGGAGTCAACAACCCATTAACAACCCATTGTTCTTTATTTCACAGGTGTTAACAATCCCATGTGAAGTAGGAAGTCCTATTAACACTAATTGTTATTTCACCATCCCTGCCCCTCTGCCTCTGTGCCTTGCGTCCCACACCCAAGACACTCATTTTAATTTTCACCAGCTAGTCATGACCAGCCTCCAAAATCTAGGACTGTCCCAGCCAACCCAAGACATATGGTCACCCTACTTATACTGTAGTTTAAAAGGACAGAAAATAATGTGTTAAGGAAAAGCTCATTTTAACTTGTGAGATGGTACATAAACTTGTTAGATGCTAAAATAACTCCACGGGGAAAACAATTCCAGTGGGAAAAGACTAACTTTTTCAAACTTTAGCTAAATTTTTCATTGGGTATGTTAGTGGTAACTTCCAAGTATTCTCAAGAGCTGTTCTCAAAAGGATCTGATACAAATCCATAAACTGAAATATCTCAGTTTCACTTGGTGGGTCTTAACTGAGAGAACTGGGACAACTTTTCATGTTTGAGTGCCTAATATTAGATATCTAAATCCACATGTAAGCGCATCCATCAGAGTGGCCTGATTTTCAAAGTACTTCAGTGGGAACTGAGCGCACTTGGCACATCTGAGAGCTAGGCAATTCTCATTATCATGAAGAAATGTTATATTTTGTATTTATATTTTAAAAACAAAGCCATAAATTAGCACAATACCGTATTCACCCAAATACAAGGCAACCTTGAATGCAAGACGACCCACCAATAATTCGACTCTACATTTGGAAAATGTATAAATTTATTATAATTTTCCATTTATGGAATCACATTTCTGGAGGATCATCTTAAATTTGTTCCTCCCACCCCACTAGTGCAGGATTTGGGGGCAGAGGTGATAAGAAGACAATAATGGTGGGGAACAAGACAGTGGAGGAGACGGGGGGGGGAACATGGCAGGTCGGGCAGCTGGGGGCAGTAATGGGGCAGGCAGTGGTGGAAAGTGGGGAACAAGCAGTAGTGGGGCAGGTGCTAGGAAAAGCAGTGTGGAGGTGGGGGGTAGGCAGTGAGAAAAGCAAGCAGCTTACCCTTGGTCTCCTGCCCCCCCCCCCACACTTTCTTCCGCTCCACAACATCAGGCTGACCCAATTCCTTCTTCCCCTGTTCTCCCCTCTTCTCCCTTCCATGCTGCTTCTGCCCCTGCAGCCTCAGATCCCCACCCTTTCTCCCATCTCCCCACAAAAGTCTCTCTCCCCTGCCTGCCCTGCTACCCTTTGCTGTGTGCCAGCAGGCTGTATCCCTGTTTCAGCCTGGGGCATGGATCATGGTTCAAGCCTGGCCCCATAGCAGTGGCAAAGAGCCGGCACTGCTGCGACAGGGCCAGGCTGGAACATGTACTCTGTGCTCCAGGATGCAGCAAGGACAGAACCTGCTGGCACACAGCAAAGGTAGGGAAGAGTGTGGTGGGGGGGAAACTGGGGCTGCAGGGGAGGAGTGGCAGGGTGTGCAGAGGCAGAAGGGCAGGCAGTTGGTATCCCCAGCCCCAGTCCCAAGTTGGGACCAGAGCTGCAGCATCTTCCCCACCCCACCGCTGGTACTTTGTGCGTGATTGTAAGGCATGGGACTTCCTTCCCCCCCCAGTGTTAAGTGGGGTTGCAACTCATCTTCTAATCAAGTAAATATGGTATTTATTTCTGGCAGACAAGGTGCTTTGGGTAACTGCGATATCTTTTATTAGACCAACTAAATAATTTGAAAAATTGTTCTTTGAACACTTTTGGACACAAACACCCTTCTTCAGACATAGGGAGAGTCTGCTGGTGTTTTGTGTTCTCTCCTGGGTGGAATAGAAGACAAAGTGCAAAATGCAGGTCTATAAAAATACAAATGCATGGCAGTGAGGATCAGAGGGAATGGGAGACAACAGGTGTAAAACAGGTAGGTGAAGGGAAAGGGAGAGGACTGTTGAACTGGTGATAGAATGTAGCTGATAAAATGTAGCAAGGTTACCTGTGGTTATCAGATGGCAGGCAAGTTGTAAATAATGTGCCATAAATTCAATGTCTATATTAAGTCTGTGTGTGTGGGGTTTTTTCATATGCAGTAGATTTATGAAGTGAAGTCCGTAGGCTCATCTACAAATGGTGTTTTGTAAAGTCCCTTTGAGGATTAGAACTGAGAGACTGGAGAGCAAGGTTGTGTTGTGAGAAGTGTGTACCCACAGGTAACCAGATATTTTTATCTTCGATAGATTTTCAGTTAGCATTCATTCTGGTATGCAGCTGTTGTTTAGTTTCTTCTACGTATTGCCTATCAGGGCATTTAGTGCACTATAAAACTTGACATCACATCTCCAGCACTCCCACAGTAACCACACCCTACAACAGAACCATCCCCATCCCAGGATCTTACAGCTGCACCTCCAGAAATGTAATACATCTCATCCAGTGCACCAAATGCCCTGATGGGAACTATGTCGGGGAAACCAAACAACTGCGTACCAGAATAAGCGCACGTGGAAAATCTATCAAAGACAAAAATACACAACACAATACATGGCTCTCTCTCCAATCTCTGTTCTAATAGGGGATTTACAAAACACTTTTCATACATGAGCCTACAAACTCCGCTTCAGAAATCTACTGGATACAAAAAATCATGGACTAAATATAGACAAGGGATTTATGGCACATTATAACCTGCCTGCCACTGATAAACCCAGACAACCCATCTGCATTTTACCAGCTACAGGCTATATCAGTTCAACATTCCCTCCTTTCCTCCCCCCCTCAACCTACCCGTCTCACTGCTATTGTCTCCCATTCCCTCTGATGCTTACTGCCACACATTTGCATTTTCACAAACCTGCATTGTGCTTTTTGGCTTTTGTTCCACCCAGGAGAGCACACAAAACACCAGCAGACTCCCCCTGTGCCTGAAGAAGGGTGGATAAATAAAATAAAATAAATAATAAAAGTTTTTGATCCAAAAGCTTGCAAAGAACAATTTTTCCAACTATTTAAGTTGGTCTAATAAAAGATACCACATTTACCCAAAGAACTTTCTCTGCCTATGTCCTTAAAACAACATGGCTACAACCATCAACCCTGGAGCATAGTATTTATTTTTACTGTGGTATATTCTGATGGAGCATAAAGAGGCTGTCAATAAAATATTAAAATCAATCCTTCTTAACTAACATATTTACCCATATCCAAGATGACTTTGAATTTAAGATAACCCCACCCCCAATTATTAGATGTTAAATGGGGAAAATGTATAAAGTTGTTATAATTTTCCTTGTACAGAATCTAATTATTGGAGGGGTGTCTTAAATTCTTCCTCTCTCCCCACTGCTGCAGTAGGGTGAGCATCAGCAGGGAGGCAAACAGTGGCAGGAAAACATGTTGGGAGGGTGAGGGGGAGGAAGGTGGGGGACAAGTTGTGGGGAAGTCAAGTGATCTGACCCCCAGCCCTTGCTCCTTGCTGCCTGCTCCCCTCTATGGTACCTGAGCCCCCTGGCACCTGCCACCCACCACTGCCACTTATCCTCAACTGCAGCTCTGGCTCTACTCCAGGCCAGGGCATGAAGCATATGTTGGGCCAAGCCTCTGCCCAGCCAGGCAGCGGTGGTTGTGGCAGTGGCAGCTCCAGCTCCAGCCCCAAACTTTATTAGAGCCAGAGCCTGCTGCCACCAGTGCTGCTGCAGCCTGGTCTGGCCAGAGTGGGGCCACAACCAGAGCTAGAGCTGCAACTGAGGGTAAGTGGTGGTGGGAATGCAAGGCAGATGGAAGGATGTGGGCAGCAGTTATAGCTCTGACCCCAAGCCTGCAGCAGCCATCTATACCCCCTACCTTGTACTCAAATCCAAGATGAGGGGCTTTCTTTCCCTGATGTTGAATGGAGGGGGGGGACCTCATCTTGGATTTGAGTAAATACAGTAATAAAGTGTATTAAGAAATAATGTTAGGTTGTGCTTTAAAAGGAGTGGTATCTACTCATCCCTCTTTTTCAAGGAATCATTTCAACAGCTATAAGTACAGTGAGGGGCTACCGGTGACTCTAAGGCAGATGCTGAAGTCTGATTTTCTCAGTCCCACTGGGGTAGACTGTGCCTCTGATACAAAGCCCTGCCTATGGGCCAGTCCAGAGCACCAGAAGAGACTGGTCAGTCTCAGGTCTGTCTGCTGCAGTGGAAGCTTGACTGGGAATCTCAGGGAAGGGAAAATGGCCCTAATTTCCTATTTGTTCCCCAGAGGAAACAGGAAGTGATTGATCTTTGATCACTGAGGCTGTTATTATGATCGACCATTGTATGAGATGAGCAGCACAAAGCTGGGGAAGATCCTGGCACACACCCCTCTCCATCCTGACCCTGCCTTTTCGCGCGCACCCTTGTGCACATGCAGGGAAGGTCGTAGTGCTTTGACTCCCACAGGACTTTTTCTGAATGCACTGACCTAAAGAAGCTGATTCTCCTCCCACCATGGAGTCAGTGGCAGTGTTTGCACTGAGCTTGTCTACAATGCAATGACTACAGAGTGGTGTAGAGGTACCCGAATTTGTTTTGAGCTACCTCGCTCAGATGCTGGCTATAGTCTGCCAACACAAAGTTTGGTGCAGACAAATTTACCCTGCTTTGAAAGCTATGCTAAGCAATCTGTTTTGGTGGCTAGATTGCTAATAGACAGCTAGTTTAAAGCTGGTATGCTTCACTCCAGTGGCTGCAGCACAATGATATTCTTTTACTTCATCATGAACGATAACTTGTAACAACCATGAGATCTGCCTGATTTATCCCAATGAGAACTGCAAGTATTCATCACCTCTCCAGATTTAGCCCCAGGACTTTACCAGAAACCTTGGAAAAATGCTCTCTGTCTCGAAGATCTACTTCTAAAATACATTTAAAATAGGCCGTGCTGAATGAATGGCCTTTAAGCATACATTGTTCTCTCTCTTTCACATTCTACCATTATATTTTCACTTGCACTTTTTGTATTGTGTTTTTTTTAAATTCCCAGACCAAGTCTTACAACATTGCAGAAGATGTGCGGGATTCACCCGTAGGGGGGCCCAGTTGGTCGGCAAACAAGCCAGTAAGCAATTTTCTTATGAGGGATGTGAAGGGGCATACAATACTAGAGCACATGGGGCACAAGCAGAGGAGGGTAGGTGTAACACGGGGCCTTCTTGGGCCCGTCTACCAATGGCCCTGCCCACCTGTTTCTGGGGCAACCGCCCACCTTCTCTCCTGCCATGCCTTGTTGTTAATTAGTTAATTATCTTAATTAGGCAGGAGGCTGCCCATTTTCTTATCCCGATGCCAGGGGGTGCTATCTGCGGCTCCGTACCTCCCCTACACCGCACCCCATGCTTCGCAGATGGCATCCACTGTGCTTATCATCACCAGCCCCCACACTGGGCCCCAGAATCCTCTGATCAGGACCCCTCTTGGATCCCTCCATTCAAGCAGCCTACCCTCATTCAGGGCTGCCTGGCTCTCTGAACCATTTCCCCTCTCGGGCGTGGCCCCCCAGGACCTTTGGCCACACAGGCCCTGGTCCCACCTCCAAGGCCAGTCAGAACCCCAGGCTCTCAGCTCTGGGCATCCCTTGTGGTGGGCCCCTGACCCTTTTGACCGGTCTGGTCCTGCCCCAGCACTGACCAGTCAAGGGTACTCTACATCAAGGCCTCTGAGCCTCTAGCCCCATTCTCTCTTTGCAGCCTGCCCTCCAGCCCTACTAGCAGGTGACCCACCTGGTTGTGGGAGCTGGGGTTAAGGTGCCCTGACCCTCTTTTCATCAGGGTGGTAACTGACCTGGCATTTCCTAGGGGCTCCCGCACCACTGAGAGCCCTACCAGGCCACCCACTCCTGGCAGGGTGCAGTTTTAGGTGATGCCCAGGACCAGGAGCCTCCTAGCCATCCCCTACAGCTCCTCTCTTACCTCCAGGATGATACAAGCAGCCTTGCAGCCAGGCAATATTGCTGCCTCCCTGCCAGCAAGCAACTGATCTGTTTATATAGGCAACCAAGGATCTAAAATGGCCACTGCAATCAAGCACCTGGTGGCTGCTTCGCTCAGGTCTTAAAGTGGCAGGCACAAACTAAACTGTGTCCTGCCACAGTAGGTTTACTGTGTCAGGACATGACACATTTTCAAAATTTCTTGTCTTCCAAAATGATCTAAAACAAAACCCCTGGAAATTTCTTGCCAAGTAAAATTCTGAAAACACTTGTTTGGGTCAAATTAAATAGTCCCCATTGCTAAAAGAAAAGCCTTTCATTTAAATTTTGACCTTTTTTAACTTGTTAGAAATGTTTCTTTGACTAGAAATAACAAATTCTGTTCCAAAAAGTAATTTTAGAACAAAACCTTGAAATATTCCATTTCACAAATGCTACCATAAACCATTTCAACATTATCAACGTGACTTGTTTCAGGTGTTATAGATGAAATCTCATTAAAAACTGAGGCATTTTGAATACATGGCAATTTTTATAAAAATTACACATTTAATCAAAAAATGTTTCATAAAAACATTTCTCAATAGCTTTAAAAACAACCTTTCTAGCATAATTCCTATTTGGGTTAAAAATGGGTCTGAATTCCATAGCTAAACCCCTCAAGTTTCAGAGGTTTCATAGTTGTTAGCGTCAGAAGGGACCTCAATAGTGATTCTACTTGTTGAATTGGACCCAGTCCCTGTTCCTACAGCCACTCACAAACTTGAGTCCAAATTTTAAGAGTTCCAGAGTCTTACTCCTTTCTTCCACAGTCTGGCACCCCCAAGCTTCTGTTTTAATTTTCTTCTAATTTGTTCCAACTGAAATCAATCCATTTGAAATTTTGGATAACTGCTTGAATGTCAGCAATGGTATTTTTAAGAATGTTTTGGGATAATTTGAGAAGTTGTCTCATGATAGGATGATTTGAAATGTTGATGGATTTTCATTTTTGTACAGTTGCTTTAACATTTTTTTAGGAAATACCATCTCTAAAAATGTCAAGCCATTCCAGAAGTCATTTATCCTATTAATCTCAGGAAAGACTGGTGCCTCTATTTAATTTGGGGAAGGATGAGAGATTCATTTTTTAACTTGATTTACCATATTCTCTTAACTACAGTGTGCACTTTGCTGCAAGTAAATAGCTGCTGAATATCTCCATACATACTATATTAAAAAATATGGTAAGAATGGTTTCTGCTCTTATGGGCAGAAGTAAAAGTAAAATCTGCATGCAACTCAGAGAGGAGAACAAGGATCAGGCCTTGCTCCCTAGCTGCTGACACTCAGTTACTTCCTACAAGGAAAGACCTTTGTTCTTTGTTCTGTCTTTCGAAAACAAGGTGTGTGTTATATTCTAGGGCATGTTATATGTAAGAAAATATGGTATTTTGTGAGGTATTTTGTCAGGGAGTTCTCTGACATCTTGTGTTCTCCTGGTAATCTCCATGAAGGAGGAGTATCATTTTGAGTATCCTTAAGTCAGTACTACTCAAATTATGGCCCAGCACACACATCCAAGTCATCCAGCCTGGGGGCTTCCCAGAGTCCCAGAAAGTTGGCAGTGAGGAGGCAGTGCTAAGCTTAACTGTTGCATCTCTGGGAGCCCCATGGGAATTACTGCTGCCACTGCTCCCTGCACCAATATATTTTTGGACCCATGGACAGCCCCATGGACCGGATGACACAATCCCATGTGCCAGATCAGACCAGTGTGCAGACTTGGTTCTCAGCCCCAGGCCCAGCATGCAGTGCAGGCACTCAAACCTGGACTCGGCATACAGCACTGGGTCACGATCCCAGACCCGGCACACATGGGTGAACCCAGCACAGGGCCCCAGTCCTGGCCCCATCTGTCATATCTGGCCTGCAGACCAGCTGCACCCCACTCATCTGACTTGCATGCTGGAAAGGTTGAGCTTCACTACGCTAAATAAGAGGCAGGAGAGTGAGGGCCTGAGTAAGACTGGTGGTTTGAAAATACTGTATCAGAGAAGCAAGGCAGGCAGTACGTCTGTGCCCCTGCAGAGCAAACAAGCCTGAAGGGTCTCCTCATGGATTACTGCAGAGTTTATAAACACAACACAAACTTTTGCATTATATATAAAACCAGATGGGACTCCTGCTGATGTTATACAGGATGAGACAAAGCACAGTCTACTACCACGGGAGACTTTATCTCTTCAGAGAACTCCAGAATAGGTTCTTGTTATCTGATATAGTGGGAATGGGTGATATAATAGCTAGGACATTCACTAACCCAGGTACCCACACTCAACAGAAGATGGTCTATCACAGAAGGCTGGAGGAACCACTAGTCCAATACATACACCTACCTCTCTTTTTCCCTCTTACACGGAGGCAAGTTCTGCTGCCATAGGTTAAAGTGACCAAAAAAGCCAATAAAACATTGGGCATCATTAAGAATGGAACTAACAACAAAACGGAGAACATCATTGTGCTATTATAGAAAACTATGATACTCCCACGTCTTGAATACAATGTGCAGTTCTGGTCCCACATCTCAAAAGTGATGTAGTAGAATTAGAAAAGGTACAGAAGGGGCAACCAAAATGATCAGGGACATTGAGCCGTTGCCATACCTGGAGAAACTGAAAAGGCTAGGACTCTTCAGTTTGGGAAGGAGAAGGTTGAGGGAGATATGACAGAGGTCTATAAATTTATGAAGGGCATGGACCAAGTGAACAGGGAATTGGTCTTCACTGAGTCCCAGAATACTAGAACTAGGTGACACCTGCTGAAATTAGTAGGTGGGAAGTTTAAAACTAACAAAAAAAGTACTTTTGTATGCAACACGTAGTTAACTTGTGGAATTCATTGCCACAGGAGGAGCTGGAGGTATACCAGATTCAAAAAGGGACTGGATAGAATGGCCTGGCGGGCTGGATCCTGCCCACGGGTTGTATTTTGTCCGCCCCTGGCCTATTAGGATCATAGGAAAGTAGAGCTGGAAGGGACCTCACAAGGTCATGTAGTCCAGTCCCCTGCTCAAGGCAGGATCATCACAGACTAAACCATCCCAGCCAAGTGTCCGTCTAACCCGCTTTTGAGAGTTTCTAAACATGGGGAATCCACAACTGCTCTGGGTAGCGAGTTCCAGTGCCTCACCACCCTCATAGTCAGAAAGTTCCTCCTAATCCCCAACCTAAATTTCCCCTGCTCCAGCTTGAGGCTGTTGTTCCTGGTCCTGTATCTTATGGCCACAGAGGAAAGCCCATCTCTATCCTCTCTATAATCACCCTTCAGGTATTTGAAAACTGTTATCAAATCCCCTCTCAGGCTTCTCTTCTCTAGGCTAAATAACCCTAGTTCTTTTAGCCTTTCCTCACAAGTCTTGCCTCCCAGGCCCCTGATCATTGTTGTTGTCCTGAACTGGATTTTTTTCCAGTCTGTCCACATCCTTGCTGGACACAGTACTCCAGGGGAGCCCTCACCAGTGCTGAATAGAGAAGAAGGAATCACTTCCCTTGTTTGGAAGTAACACTCCTGTCAGTACAACTCAGGACACTCTTGGCTTTTTTTGCAACAAGAGCACACTGTTGGCTCTTATTCAGCTTATGGTTCACTGTACCCCCGGGTACTTCTCTGCAGTACTGCAGCCTATCCAGTCATTCCCCAATCTGCATTTGTGCATGCAGTTATTCTGTTCCAAGTGCAAGACTTCAAAAGAAAAAATGCCAATAATTATATTTAATTCATCTTGAAACTGCTAGTTTAACTGTGATTTAGTCACACATTTTTTTAAAAGGGTTTATTTTCACCTAGATAGTTTTAGGACATCTTCATTTGTGGCTATAATGATTAAGAAGTAATAAAAGTCATGTCCACATGATATCTATACTTCATCTTATCTATTGTACACTTCATGTGGAAATCCCTTTCCCCACCTCTAGCTAGCCTGGTAGAGTAAATTGCTGATACTGATAGGCTTAAACAGCTTTAGAAGAAGTAATTAAATATAGTGAGTGGCAGTCTGTGTAGCAGATGGGGAATGGCACTCAGCTATGGTGATGTATCAGTTTGAATGTTCCAGGAAGCAGATGGAGTTTTCTTCTGGTTGTATATTGTGGCAGACAGAAAACTGGCCAAATGAAAACAATATGTGTGTTTTAAGGACTGCAACACAGCAAAGGTAGGAATCAGTCAGGTTTAAGGGGATGCCACGTTTAAGATACCATCTGTTGATCTGTGTTACTGACATGTCTTAACTGAGAATTAAGGAAAATGCACCTGCACACACATTAACTAGTAGAGCAGTAGTTTTCAGCCTTTTTTCGATTTGTGGACTCCAAAAAAATTTCAAATGGAGGTGCAGACCCCTTTGGAAACCTCAAACGGAGGTGTGAACCCTTTGAATTGTAAGTGTGGGTATTCACATACTTTTGATTGACCATGGCCATCTTTTGTGGAGCCCTTAGACATAGTCTGCAGACACCCAGGGGTCCACAGACCGTAGGTTGAAAACCATTGTTCCAGAAAGTAAATTTGATTGTGCTCTGTAGTAAAAGTAGAATAGATAATGATGCACAGCGTTAAACTGGTTTATGTCACTCCACTCTAGGATAATTACCTAGAAAAATAAATTGAAGAGTAACTATTGTACCAATTGTGTGCTTACTCCCTACTCAATTTCATCTCCTTTTGCTCAATCCATTCCAAATCAATTCTTCCACTACATAGTGGTCAGGCACTGTAATAGCACCTACTGCAAGCAGCTAGCTTGAAAGACCTGGTGAGATGCCACTCGTCATCACAGAGGCTGTAGAGAAATCCTATTTTTTTTTTTTTTGGCAACCTCCCTACTTGGAGTCTGCCCTCCCCCCACCAATATTGTTGTTCCTGTGTATCCTACATAATAAGATTATTATTTATTATAATGATGTCAAGTAATAAATTATTTGTATTACCATAGTGACTAGGAGCCTCATTTGTCAATCTAGACTAGGGGTATCAAACTCAACTGAGGGCCCCAGCTGGATTCAAATTTCAGGGCTTCTCACAGGCCAGATCCAGCCAAGGGCATGGGGATGGTTCCCATGGCCATCATGATGATGGCAGGGGGTGTAGTGGTCCAATAGTGGCAGCAGCAGTGGGTCTGAAGGGGGCAAGAGGTTTGGCAGCAACAGTGAGTCCAGGGGAGGGGTTGGGGGCAGCTCTGCCAATGGCCAGCAGGGCCAAAGGCCTCCAAATTCTGTGGCAAGCTCCACCTCCCAACTTCTGGTGGTCCAGTGGTAGCCCAGGGACTTCAATAGAGCAGCTGTGTGAGTCTGATGTGGCCCAGAAGCCCAGTGTTTAACATCCCTGACCTAGACCCCTACTTGTTGGTAGGCACTTTGAAAATATGGAGTATAAAGGATATCCCTGTTTCAGAGGTCTTACTATCCAAGGGAAAGACAGAAAACAACAAATGACTATAAACTTGTACATGGGACACAAAACACAATGAAACAGTATTGAAGAACAAGATGGACAGCAATTTCAGAACAGTTTCAGTTAACCAATGCTAAGTATTCTGTGGGCATCGAGAAAAAAGAGAATGTTAAGGAGGATTTAAAGAAGGCTAAACATATAGTTTTGGGCAGGTTTTTAGCAAGCTCTCCTAAGTGTGAAAACTAACAAGGGAGGAAACATGAAGGTACTTGTTTGAAAATTTGCAAGCAAAAAATGGAGCTGATATCATTTGCGAATAGGAGGTGGGTTTCTATATCTCAGTAGTGAATCAGAGATGATAGGGGGTGTTGGTTGTAGCCCAGTTGGTCTCTAAAAACATAGGCAGACAAAGTTATTTGGGTAAATGTGATATCTTTTACTAGACCAACTAAATAGTTGGAAAATTTGTTCTTTGCATGCTTTCAGGTGCAAACACCCTTCTTCAGGCATAGGGAGAGTCTGCTGGTGTTTTGTGTTCTCCTAGATGGAATAGAAGCCAATATGCAAAATGCTGGTCTGTGAATATGCAAATGTGTGGCCATGAAGATCAGAGGCCAGGGGAGACAATAGGTGTGGGGGGAAGGGGGAATGTTGAACTGGTGACGGACTGTAGCTGCTAAAATGTAGGGAGGTTACCTGGGGTTATCAGATGTCAGGCAGGTTATAATGTGTCATAAATCCAATGTCTATATTTAGTCCATGATTTCTTGTATCCAGTAGATTTATAAGGCACAGTTCACAGGCTCATCTACAAATGGTGTTTTGTAAATTCCCTTTGAGGATAAGAACTGAGAGATTGGAGAGAGAGTGGCTGTGTTGTGAGAAGATATTTCTAGAGATGCAGGTCTAAGATCCAGAAACGGTGATGGTTCACTTGTGGGGTGTGGTTATTGTGGGAGTGGTGGAGATACGTTGGCAGGTTTTACATTTCTTGTCCTGGCATGGTCTGGATCCAGTTGGTGTGTTTTGGGTCATAGGAAGTTTGCTTCTGGTGATGAGATTGGCGAGGTTCGGTCCTTGTTTAAAGGCTAGGATGGGTATTTCTGCAAAGATCTCTTTAAACATGGGGTCTTCTTCTAGTACGGGGTTGCAATTGCTTGAGAATTTTCCATATAGGTTCCAGGGAGGCAACTAATGGTGTGCAATTCATGGGGATTTTCTTTTTGTACTGCAGCAATTCTTCATGTGGTATCCAAGTGGCTCTTTCAAAAGTGTGATCTCTCTCTCTACATGACTGTCCTTCTTGGGTGCAAGCCCTTTTGCACTTTACGAGGTGACGATCACGGGTGTTCTCCTCAGTGTAAAATCGGTGGTATCGAAGGGCTTGGCTGCATATTACAGCTTTCTTGGTGTGTTTAGGGTGATTGCTGGCCTCAGACCACGCTGTCACCACTGCAAGATCTCATCCCCGGCTGTGGAATAGCTCCCTGCCCAGCCACATGCCCTGCCAGTGCTGCTGAGGCTGGTCTCCATGGAAACCCTGCCCCCCACCCCACTGTCATGGCGCTGCTGCTGCTGGGGTCTCCACGGAAACTGGCCACAGGGATGTAGGCAGGGGCTGCTGGGAAAAACCTAGCCGCCAGCTGGATCTGCCATTTTGCCAACCCCTGGGTTAGAGCCAAACAAATTCGGATTGGGAACAGTGGCAACATGTAGGGGGTACACGGGGGTGCATGTGCACCTCCTGAGAGCACTGGTGAACCCCCTCACAGCCAGCGCTCCCCGCTTAGGCGATGGGCAGGGGGCAGGCAGGAGTGCCAGTGCCTCCCGCGAGTGCCAGCCAGGGAGTGGGGGTGCCAGGAGAAGTGCCACTTCTGGGTGTGCAGTTGTTGTTTGGTTTCTCCTTCAGGACACGTGGCTCACGCTTCCCAGTCAGCGCAATCGGCCTTGAGGGGACCCCCCCCCCCCAGTCGGTGAGATCAGCTGCAGAGGGACCATCCCCGGTCGCTGACTGGTCGCTGGGGGGGCACGTGTCCCCCTGACACAGGAGGCACCAGTTGCCCATGATTGGGAAACAGACATATCATTAACCAAGTGGGTGATTAATCATAGGAATAAACTGCCCAAGTGGTAAATCCCCCCTCTCTTGAAGTCCTCAAATCAAGACTGGGTGCTTTTTTCCAAAATGAGCTGTGGTCAAACATGAGTTACCAGTCTCAACACTGAGTGGAGTTTAAAGGTCAGGCTGTTTGATCCAGTGGTCCCTTTCGGTATTACAGTTTATGAATTAGTCTCCCTAGTGCACTTAAGAAGCAAAAGGCAACAGCTTGGGGCTGCTGGGAATAAGGAAGCAGATCGTGGAGCCCAGCTGGTGGACAGAGCTGATGGTATGTTAACTGCATTTCCCTTGCAAGGTTGTTTGGAGCTTCACTGAAAGAAGCCTTCCCAAGTCCTGAAGGAAGACATGCAACGGGCTGTAATTCCTAGCTACTTGCTTACAAGACTTGCTTGTGAGCAGGATTTAGAGCAGCTGACTCTACCTTGCAGGAGAAGAGTGGGGTAATACATCAGCAGCTGTCCACCTGCACAGCCTGCCGCTTGGGTTCTGGAGTGCTGAATGAGTTGGCTGCCTCTTTTCTTCCCTTGGCCTTGAGGAACAGCTGAGAGAGCAGCATGCTACAATTTTCAGTTCGATGCACACAAGCTCTGTGTTCCTCTCAAAGTTTGCATTCATCATCCCAGTGCTCAGTCTCTCACTTCACTCACTAACACAAATATCATTTGTTTTCTGATTAACAGGACAGACAATCCCAATACAATACAACCCAATAGAAAGAACCCCAATGTGTCGGTCTCAGATCAGCACACAGAGCTGAGATTCATCAGAACACATGAAGTGAAACACTTCTCATTACAACAATAGCAGCAGTGTGACCTGTGTGTCCTAAAATAAATGACACCAACAAGCACCATCTTAATGAGTGCTATGGAAAGGGCTAGAGAAAGGAAGCATGGTCTCTACACTAAACCCTGAATACATAGGGCAAAACCTGGGGAGGCCCATTTTAAGCACTGTGTTGCAAAAATATTAAGTACCTGGCCTTGAAGGGCTATTCAAATAAACCAGTGTAGGTGCAGCAGTGCAGCTCTTATAGTTCTTACTGGTTTCTTTTAAGAGTAAGTTGATAAAACAATGTGACCTCCCCCTTTCCCTTTCTACCACCCTCCCCTCCTCTAAACTACCCACTTGCCCCACTCGTCCCATCCCATCTCCTAACATCCCTTGTGACAACTCTCATCTCCTCCTTTACCCCTCTCCTGACTTAGCCTCTTTTTGTACACAATGTATGTATGACTTAGGTTGTGCCTACACTGGCTCCATATTACTGTTGTGGTTGCTCCTAAAAAAAAGTCCTAGTCGCCTGCTCCTTTGCTGGATTTTCCAAATCTGGAAATACAGCAGTAAAGAAGCTCCCTAATGCTGTTGCCTTTCTCTTGAGATGTTGAGATCTTGAGAGTGGTATGGAGGTGCCGCTAGAGCACTCTTATCACCTCAACTCTGGCAGAGGAGATTATGGAGTGGAAGCAAGTGGGCTGGGTTTTATGAGACATATACTTAGTGTCTGCCATCTTAAAAAAGGACTAGGATGCCATTCAACATGGTTCTATGAACAATAAATCCTATTAAACAATCTGGATTTCATTTTCTGAGGACGCTACAAGTTTTGTTGCTAAGCATAAAAGATTTTGTAAGGCGTTTGACTAAATACCATATGGTATTCTGATTAGCATAATACAATGTATGTGAAGCACACAGTACATGGAACAATTGCCTGATACATCTCAATAAGTCAGAGTTTCACAGTGATTGCTACCAGACCCAATGTTTCCATCAACAGTCTGGAAGTAAATATGAACTCACCACTGATAAAATCTGTAGATGATGGAAAAAGGTTGAAGTGGTAAATAATGAATACCCGACAATCCCGTAGAGATGTCTGTATTATTTGGTATGTTTGGCCCATTCAAATAAAATGTGTTTTAATACAGCCAAATGTAAAATTACGCATGTAGGACCAAGGAATGCAGGCCATATTTACAGAACTGGGGACCGATTGCTGGCAAATAGTGATTCTGAAGAGTGTTTAAAGATCATTGTGGAACAGCAACTGAATATATACTCTTATTGTGATTCTGTGGTGAAAAGGACTAGTGCAAGTATAACGTGTAAAGAGGAAAATAGTGATCAAGATAGGAGAGGTAAATTTACTTCGTCTTTGGGCAAGGGTGTAATGATATTAGATTACTACATCCAGCCCTAAGGTCCACATTTGAAAAGGGAATATCTTTACTTGAAAAGAGTGCAGAAGTTATTCAAGGGCTAGAGAAAACACCTTCCAGTGAGACACTTACAGAGCTTGATCTATTCAGTTTTTGAAAGGTGACTTGCTTGCTATATATAAATACCTTGAAAGAAAAAAAAAAAACTTGGTATTACTAGAGAAAAACCAATGGCTAGAAACCAAGGACAGACAAAGGGGCCTTGTTACATGTTGCACTTTGAGCGGCTCAAATGTTGCTCAGTGTTAGTGCTAGCTCAAGTTTGGAGCTGTCGCACCTTAAGGCTAAAAACCTTCTCTGACTGTCCCCAACCTGCACAGCTGTGACTTGTCGCTAGATGGGTGGTAAGCTGGGCCTGACTTTCTGCAGGCAGGTTTATGCTTCCTTCGGAGCTCTTCAGACAATCTTCCCAAATAAAAAGCAGCAGCAAACCAACAACCAAAACCAAACAAAGCAAAACCCTGATGCCCTGTCCTGGGCACTAGGAGGAAAACTCTTTGGCGTTAGCCACAACATAGCAGCAAGCTTGTTCTGTTCACGACTCACCTCCAGTTTGCAAACTGTTCCCTCACCGTTTACTTCCTTGGGGTTTTAAGCTACAAGTGGTACACTCCCTTATTATCCAAATGTTCCTCAATAGGGCTGACTGTTCCCTCTTAAAGGCCCAGACCATCCTATTACAGCTGCCTTGAGTCAAAGAAACAGAGACAGTGGTGAAACAGATTGACCACATTTCTGTAATGGGGAAGTACAACCTAATAACAACTCACTTCTGGCAAACCAGCTTCCTAATATGGTTAGAATATGATATGCATGTTCACCTTGTACTTTAAAATGTACCAGACTGACAAAAGAATAATATATGGAAGGGAATGCATAGAAGTTAATGACACTGATCATGCTAGTGATAATTCATACCGCCTCTTCTGGACAAAAGTTTACAGTTCATCCTGATAACGGCGTGGGTTATTATTATCCATGTGACATGGGAGCTTAAACCTCAAGGTCTAATACAAGGCCTCCTTTTTTTGTTACTCAGTACTGTTGGTCTAGTTAACCTCGACTTTCAGTTACATTTCAGCTCATTAAAAATTTCTCTTGCAATGAATATTTGATCTCATGTATTTGTGCACTGATAAATGATGTAGGCACTGATTTGTGTAAGGCTGTCCTCTGAGATCATAATGCATCAAATTCAACTTTACTAATGAGATAAGCACCTCTTTCCTACCTTTTAAAATATTAACAAGTATATTAGTTGCTTATGGCTACTTGATAGGCAAGACACCAAAAAGGAAATGCCAAAATTCTAGATTGATTGAGAATAAATTGCTTCATTATCTGGATATGGGATATTCCCTGAACGTTTTAGGGACTTTGGGTCCATAAATCAAAGGCTGAGCTACAATGAGACATACTGTAAAATTGTCAATTTAATTACTGTCCAGGGTTTCTACCCTGTTTTTCTCCTTCCATATTTTTTGTGCTTAATTTTAGGGAAATTACAGCTCATTTGTAGCAGTAAAGTCTGGCTTGAATTCCTGTTTGTGAAATTGCGTGTTCAGATTCTATCAAAAAGTAGCTGTCTCCAGTGCCTTTTGCTATGAACTGCATTAAATGCATGCAATACACAGGAACAGTGGTAAAAGAGGAGTTTCAATTTGTTTACAGGATGGGGATCAGTGTTGTAATGGGTTAATGACCCTGTGCCAGGGCAGAGGGTCAGTCCACAGTGATTCTAAGGACTACTGTTACATGCTCACTTTTTATTCCCTTAGATTCAAATGTAATGAAAACATAACACCCAAAACCAACCACAAACCAGGACAGCCTACTAATTAGGCACACTTATGCAGAGGCTGAGTACAAAGGTGAGGGTAAAACACCTGAATCCCGCTGGAATATTGCAGTCCCCAGCACCTTCTATTTCTGAATCGCAACAGCTTTCCCATGTCCACTTCTTCTTTATCTGTTCCTTCTGTCATGGTCTGTGTTTGCTGCTCCTGGTGTTTTCTGCAACTGAGAGGTTGTCTTACATCAGTCAGTGTGCATGTTCACTAAACCATAGAGTATTGTCAATATTCACCTTTCCTAGCGTTTTTGTGTTCCCCCAGTGGAATCAATCATTCAGGGTGATTATGACATCAAATGTTGGTGATACAAATGGAAAAATAGCTCTTACTTCAACATAGAACTAGATTTAGTTTTTTTGTTGGAAACCTAATTCTCACCCTCTAGCAAAACAAGAAGCTGGCCCATTTTTGTAGTTTCTTCTGTTCTTTTCTAACTACAATACAACCTCATAACAAATCTTGTTAATAATAACCCTCCTGCTTTTAACTATCCAGAAAGTAGCAACTGATTTTTCCCTTATGCAGGAAACTGGTTAACTCAACTACAGCAAACACCGTCTTTTAAGGAGATTTCTTCCTGTTCTGGGGGGAGGGGGTTGAGGCTGCACTGTACTTTCAAGTGAATTGACTTAGCTAATGAAACATGATAGATTTTGGTTGCAAACTTTGCATCCTCTGACCCCCTCTGCAATGTGGTCAGATCAGATCAAAAGTCTAACAACATGAAGTATATATCTTTTGAATCCACTGGAGCTTTTGTATTTTCTAGTTCTTTTCTAGTTGCACTAGCTTTTCTGCTAGCCCAGTTGCTTTTGCATAGTAAAAACTTTGCATGTATGCTTGTACTGATAGATGAAAAGTGAATACCCAGAATGACTCTCTGATTATTGTGTGCCGTTATCAGTTATAGACACATCTGAAAGCCCACAGCAAGTAAATTGTCATTTACAATGTGTTATAGAAACACTTGATGCGCTATGCAACAGCTCAATTAAAGAATGTGAGTGTTAGACCACCCAAAATTGAATCTGCCCACCATAATCTATCCAATTTAATTCCGAAAAATCTGTGCCAACCTTGGACAAAGTAGAGTCATGAATCTCATGTGTTTTCAGGGTTTTTAGCATTCTGTTTCCTGTATTTAATGCAGCTTTGACACTTGAATTCTTGACATTTTTGCTACTCGCAGTCTGGAGTGATCTATCACTTCAGATAACTAACAAAGAACATAAACATGCTCCAGATAATTCTATTCTTAATTGTTATTGTGGATGGGTCCTAACTGGATTCCTGAAACCAGACTAAAATTCAAAGGTCAACATGACCAATCCAAGCCCCTAAGGACCTGAACGTCCTCCATCCACACTGTAAATATTAATCATCATATAATCAGAACAGACAATCTCCATTTCCTCTTTTCCTCTGGCTCATTTATAATTTAGTACAGCGAATCCTAGACAGCGGTGTGGAAAAGCAGCATGAATAAGGCATACTATTTTCACTGACCTTAGCACAAGGAATAGGAAAGATCTACTGCTGATGAGACAAAGTTGGGAGGTATTGTTAATACCAAAGAGGATTGGAATAACATGCAGGAAGAAACTGATGATTTTGAAGGGTGGAATGACAGAAATGGAATGAAAATCAGTAGTACAAAATACAAAGTCATGTATTCAGTGTCTAATAACATGAACTTTTGTTATATGTTTGGAATTTAGAAACAGCAAAGGAGAAGAAATAGCTGGATGTAGAAATGAATTGTAGTATGACTATGAGCCACTAATGATACATATGGTAAAGAGAAATGCAATCCTAGAATGTATTAAGCGAAACCGCCCCCCCCTCCCCCCGGAGAGAGGGGAGACTAGTGTGTACATTCCTGATCACTCACATTCAAGAAAGCTGCATTACACTGGAACAGGTGCAGAGACAGGAAACTTGGATGAACAGGGGAATAGTGGACCTGTTTGATAAGAAAAGACTAAAGGGCTTGGTTTATTTAGCTTAGCAAAGCAAGGGCTAAAACTAGATATTACTGGTCTTTATAAATATAGTATGAGAGTAAACAATAGGAAAGAAAAAAGAGGAAAGCAAATCGGCATAAACTGGGCATGAATACATCTCAGCTGGAAATCAGAACGGTTTGGGTTTTTTTACTAATAGAGCAGTGAGGTTCTTGAAAGGCTTTCTAGTAAGAGTAGTGCAGGGAGGACCAAAAAGCTAAATGATTTTAGATGGAGCTTGATCACTTCATAAAAGGGATTTATTGGCATGGCTCCTGAGATAGCAGGGCCTGGACACACTGGGAGTGTCTATATATTCATTAATACACAGTAGTAACTGCATACTTAATTTAGTACTTGCTTAATGAAGCTCTAACTAAATATACAATAACTACATTTACTGAGCAGTAGCACTGGCACATGGGGTTTTTTGTGACGTTTACTGCGCAGTAGCCTAATAACACTGTGCAATAGGTTTTGCACAATTTTGGACTGGCACACTACTGCACACTGTTATTAGGCTACTGTGCAGTAAGCATCTTGTGTAGACGCACCCACTAACCCTCAAATTCCCTTTCAGTTCTATGCACCTATATCTATCAGAAACCGCAAGTGTCATCTGACCTTTCAGAAATCTATAGGCTACATTACAAGGTGACAACAAGGCATTATGGTCCCATCAAAATTTTAACAGTACCGGAAGCTATTATCTAATCTAGTGCTGTCTATAAAAAAATCATAAAATAAACAGTGACTCAGTGCATGGTTTCTAAATGAGTAACGTGCACTAAGCCATGGCTGGTGTCAATGTCTTAGTAACCTGGACTACCCCATGTTTAGAGAGCTTAGTGTGGGCTGTGGAAGCATCTTATACTTTGTATACTGGGTTGGGGTATCATTCTTATGCTAAGAATACCACCTGATCATATCACTGGGGTAGGCAGCAGTAATACCTTGGGAGCATCACCAAGGAGAGGGGGAAGACTGTCTCAGTGTGTGTGTACAAGACTTGTAGCCAGGCACTCTAGAATTTCAGTCCCAGCTTTGGAGCCGACTCATGAGCTGTCCTTGACCGATCACTTACCTCCATTAATCTAATAAACTGCCTGGAAAATGGTGATAATTATATTACCTTTCTTATTACTGTTAGACGGGTATTCCCAGAATGTATTGGTTAATGATTTACAGTAATCTAAAAATGAAAGGTCAAATTCTACTAAATCAATACATTCCCATGCCACTGAAACTGGCACATGAAAAACATGCATCTTTTCACCATCATTTGGAAACTTTCAGCTGATCAAGAAATTGCTCTCTTAAAGAACTTTATTCATTTATGTTTTTATGAAACCTATATATAGGATTGATAAATGCATGGGACTCCCTCCCTCTATAACGTTAGGTTTCATATATGAGCTACCAGTTTCCTAGCTACTAATGCAACTCTGCACAGTAACTGCAAACCTTGGCCATAAATGGAAAATTCTTCAAGACCTGGATATTACTGATTAGCAGATGAGATTTGTATTAAGAAATCCTATCCCAAACGTCTACTGAAAACAAATGACTGCTGTCATAGATTTCATAGACATTAGGGCTGGAAGGGATCATGCGCATGGCTCTAATCTGGACTCTCTCAGGCTTTTACACATCTTTTTTAAATTGTGGAGCCCAGAATTGGATGCAGTACTCCAGCTGCAGCCTCACCAATGCTGAGTACAGCAGGAGGATGATATTCTGGGATTTGCTTGAGAAGCATCTATGAATACAAGCCAGAATTTTGCTTGCTTTACCAGCTGCGACATCACATTGGTAGCTCATATTCATCTTATGGTCAATCATGACCCCCAAGTCCCTTTCAGCCATGGTGCTAGCAAGCGTAGCACTGCCAAACCTATAAGCATGCTGCGGGTTTTTTTTCCCATGGTGGAGTACCTTGCATTTTTCAGTGTTGAATACCATCAGGTTTTCATCCACCCATTTTCTGAGCCTGTCGAGATCAGCCTGGATCACCAGCCTATCCTCAGGTGTGGACGCTTTACCCCAAAGTTTGGTGTCATCGGCGAACTTGGCCAGTCCACTTCTGACACTAATGTCTAAGTCATTAATAAAGATGTTAAAGAGTATAGGCCCAAGGACTGAACCTTGGGAGACCCCATTGATCACGGCGCACCACAATGATTTACTTCCGTCGACCACCACTCTCTGGGTCCGACCTCAGAGCCAATTCCCCAGCCATTGGACTACAATGCAGCCGAGGCCACAGTTGGCCAATTTTTCCATGAGGGGATCATGGGACACCAGATCAAAGGCTTTTTTAAAGTCAAGATATATGACGTCAACCTCTTCTCCCTTGTCCAGGTGATAGGTCACCTGGTCATAGAAGGAGATGAGATTGGTCAGGTAAGGCCTACCCACAACACACCTGTGCTAGCTGTCCCTCAGGATGTTGCCATCATCCAGTTTGTCAAGAATGGTCTCTTTGATAATATTTTCCAAGATCTTCACCAGGATAGAAGTCAGGCTGATGGGCCTGTAGTTCCCTGCATCAACTTTCCTCCCTTTCTTGAAGATAGGCACCACATTGGCCTCCTTCCAATCTTTGGGCACTTCACTTGAGTGCCATGAGGTCTCGAAGATCCATGCCAGTGGCTGAGCTACAATGCCTGTCAGCTCCTTAAGTACCCTGTCAATTAAAAAAAAAAGTAGCTATCTCTTTTCTTGCAGTCACACTAGGACACATTATTACTTGCCTTGCCCATGGTGTAGAAATGCATACCTCTACAGTACCAGTGAAAAGTGGAAGGAAACCCCAGATCAGAAAGACTGCAGTATACATCCACTGGCCTTTCACTGTGCACAGCTACAAATGACAATGCAAAATACAAAGCAGTGGAGAATTAGCCCATTGGAGTCTATGAGCCATGAACTGCTACCATCATTCCTGAAATCAATTGATTGTATTCTGTCCATAGCTACATACAAGTAAATCCAGAGCAACACTTCTGACATCACACTGTTGGAGTAATTCTTTTGGACTATACATGGATTAGAATCCTGTTTCAGTATTTCCTTACTTTACCCTTTGAGGAGAAGCCTGAAGCCGCTGGTCTGTCAAATCTGCCAAACTGACATCTTCTTGAGAAGACAAGTGGGATGTATATAATCTTAGTAGGATCTCTTCTTATATTACCAAGTTAGGTTAAGTTAGGTTAGCTTAGGGTCTCTGCAACTATCAAGCCAGGCTCTGTCTCTTCATCAGTGTGTCTTGAGTAGTCATTCACACCTGTACAAAGTGTACCTAAAAGACTGCCATTCTGCCTTGGTATCATTTTGCATCCTTTTCCCTCACTTTGCACAGCTATAAAAGACTATGCAAAGTGCAGGACTCTGGGGAAAAAAGGATCCATGATAGATTAGACATTAAAGACTGAAATGGATACCACACTGGGGAAGGATCACAATGTATCAGATAAACAGGAATTAACTGGAATCTATTATACATTCTGGCAAATATACTTTTCATAATTTATGCATGGTATTGACATCATTGCCAACACATCACATGTATTTTGTTAATAATTGTTATAGCTTGCTTTTGCATTTAGACAAAAGCTTATTAAATGTAAATAAGATGTATCCCTTGTGCCTAAGATTTTGAAGTGGGCAAGATGATAGATTGAATCTGGATGGCTTGCAGCTGCTCAGAGAGCTGGTACATTTCCCTGATAGCTGTATTCTGCATTCCAGAACCTAAGCATCCTTCGTTGAATTCTCAGCATTATCTCTAGTCCTTCTGATTGCAAAGAAATCCTTTGTAAATATGAACAGCATAACAAATTTACTAATGACTGCCTGAGTCCAAAGATATCCTGAAACAATAGCTCTGACTAGTATTTATCTCAATAGGATTTTAATTCTGAATTGACTATAAATGACAGTTCAATGTCAGTATTTATTCCACTCACATGTATCAACTTCCCTATAACTGCCTCCTTCAATAGAACATAATTAAAGAACATAAGGAGTAAGTGGTGTGCAGTTTATAAAATACTTTGTGATTCTTCAGAATGAAGATGCCCAAATGTTATGAGTGTGAGATCATCATTATTGATGCTTTACAACACATGAAGGAGAGGTGAAGAATAAAGGCAAGCATATTTTAAGATATGTTCTGAAACACTGGGATAAAGTTTGCATGTAAAACTTGATATCACAGAGTTGGAGCAAATCATTAAGTCAGTATTCAACACTGTCTAGATCCATGTATCACCTCCCCAACTTTAATATCTGTGCACCTCTATTATCAATGGGAATTTTGTCAGAGGTGGAATGAGTAATGACTGTGCATTGTGGTCCATTGAGAATTAAGAGATAAATATATAAAATTTTCCAGAAATACAAACACTAACTCTGTGCGAGAATGGGCTTCTATTTGTATCTGAGGACTTCAAGATAACATAGAAATAGTTTCTCTCTTGTTTATTTATGTGAGTTTATAGAGTATTAATAGAGTATTAATAGTCTATCAAGTCATTAAAAAAGAGGCATCCAGGGTGATGGGAATTCTGAACAATCATTCTATGAAAACAACCTTAAAGGCTCAGAGCAGCCTATCTTCCTTACCAGTATAACATCGTAGCTCATAGCATCTTTAATGCAATCAGTATCCCACAATACTTCATACAAGCAAATACTACAAAGTAGCCTGTGGCATCCTGTACAGAGTACAGTGATATGAAGAGACTATGTGGTGAAAAACAGAAAGTACCTAGTCATGGGGCCAGCTGTAAGTCATGTTGACTACTGAATCTCGTATTTGTTGAGGGTCACTTGAACATGCTGTATGACTCTTCTTGTATCAGCATGCACATGTGCTTAATGAATAGACTCATTGTGCATGCAGCCTTTGTATCATGGAAAGGAATATTCAGAACAAGTTTTCATTGTATTGTAAGATCCCATTATTCCAACTATCCCAGCTCATTATTCAGTCTAGTTAGGCTGCTACTGTACAGCCTGACATTACAAAGAACAAAGGTGAAATCTGTTCTCAGAATTATGCCAGTAGTCACCTGGGGAAAGAAAACTTCAGAGCTCTACCCAGGTGGTAAGGAACAAAGAAACCAGATACTGTTTAATGTTCAAGCACAAATGTGAGCATTTATGTCTCTAGAACATAATTGTATCAAATAATAGCAAACACAAATCTTCACAGTAAAAAACAGGGTACAATCCCAGACACCAGTTAATTTATAGGAATTATCCAAGTTTGCTGCCAGATTTTGATAGAATTTAGTAAGTATTAGAGCAATTTAAATAAAAATACCAATAGGAAATATTAATAATTCATATGGGTTTATTTTCAGCTTCATTTGAAGAATTAGGCAGGTACACGCCCGTAACCTAGCATACTTTGATATCATGTACTATCGAATTATATTGTTTGGATCATATAACCTAACAGTCAAGATTTATTACAATGATACAGCAATTCAAATATTAGCTTATGAAAGCAATGAGAGACTAAGGAGATATTACATTGTTATAGGGGGTTACAGATGTGTATCCTCATAAAAGTAACCTTCTGCTAAAATAATTTCAATAAAAATAGATGTAACATCATAGCCACAATCATCCCTGTCTACTCAGAGCTAAAGGAGCTAGGGAGCCAAGGAGGCAGCCCATTCATTTCAATGCAGGAGATGCTGATCCTAGGACAAGAGTGTACATCTAACGAACTATTGGGCACAATGGGTAAAGAGAGGTGCCTGGGCTCCAGTCCCTGTTCTCAGGATTATTACTGGTTGAATCCAGTGACTGTCTAATGTAAAATGTGTCAGTGAAGCAGGGAACAGAACCAGTCTCCCCCATCTCAGTATTAGGCTACAGAGGACACCAGGCTCAATCTTTCCTGCTTTTCTTCCAGCCCTGTGGGTCTTGCAGTATTGGCAGCCCTTGTGTTCTAGCCTCAGCGGGAGAGGTGAGGCCACTGACATGTGTGTTGAGCAGTCACAAAAAGGAAGTGACATCTCCCTCATCAGCAGTGAACTCCCAGCTGCTCTGGCCTCCCCACTGCAGGAGTTGGAGCCAGAGCTGGAACAGGGAAGGTATAAACAGGAGCAGGGACAGGGGCGGGAGGACAAGGCATCCCTAGCTTCATTCCAGCAGCCCCCTTAGGCAGTGCCTAGGGCTTGTGCCCTGCTCACCCACCACTCCTTACGCTTCTGGTACTAATAGCAAGGTAGCAGCAGCAGCTCAGAGCTCACCTGAGTATTTATTCAGGATCAGGGTCAACACTTTGAGTGTGTTTCTGCAAATAGGGAAGACCCAGGTTTCCTTGCTTGCAGATGGGTGCAGGGGATTCCAACTCAGGACACACCTCTGCAAACAGGAAAACGGAGGCAGGTGCTCCCGAGGCTTTAGGGGCACACCCTGGGAATTCCCCTGCAAGGGCATACCATTCCCCTGCAGGGAAGTTCCAAGGGCATGCAGGATCGGGCCCCGGGAGCATCTGTCAGGGGTGACTTGAGAGTGCAGGTAGCTCTAGGCTGCTGGTCTCTCTTGCCTTAAAACAAACAGACATCTACCACAAAACAGCAGCACAAATTAATACTACCTTTTGTCATCACCAAGAATTTGGGCATTTGTGGCAGAACAAATGGCATGAACATCTGTTTGCTTTCACTTTACACCGCCATATGAATTTCTGCAGCCTGAGGTGGCTAGCATGGGTATGTCTAGATGAGCTTCTGGCATACCTTGGACTGTAGTGTAAATATGCCCAGAAGCATGGATATATCTAAAGGCTAAAGCTGTAAACCTTTTCTCATTTAAGAATGCTTTACTTCAGGGGTGGGCAATTATTTTGGGTGGAGGGCTGCTTACTGAGTTTTGGCAAGCGATCGAGGGCCGCATGACAGGCAGCCAGGAGCAGATAAATATTAATTTTCTAAATTTTTTAGGGGTCCCGCGGTCCAGATGGAATGGCCTGGTAGGCAACATCTGGCCCCCGAGCCGCATTTTGCCCACCCCTGCTTTACTTACTAAAGCAGTGTCAGTGAGATCCATAAAATTATTGCCATGAAAACGGACTATCTGTAGAAGTAACTGTTGCAGGACTAAGCCTCTGTGGTTTGGCTTTAGTGGATCTGAGCTCAGGTTATCCACAAAACCATGTATGTTTAAATAGGTACATTTATTTTTCATTTTATCATGGGCTAGATTAGGGCTGTCGTACTTTTAAGTAGTTGGGGCCCACCTGGGCCACACAAGCAGGGGACACACAGTGCACAGGCAACAACAGCGTGAGCCTCAGGCAGACCCCCAACATTGCCTCCATGCAGCATGTATAGGTAGCCCCACTCTTCAACGCTACACCGCATGCACAAGCAGACCCCTCCCCACCTCCTCCCCCTGCCACCAGCCTGCTACACTGCACTGCACTGCACTGTGGGCTCCTCCAGAACCAATGGCTCCACCTTGCCATGGCACCTTCTGGGGCTGGTGCAGGAAGCAAAAGCCAAAAGGAGCTAAGTGAAGCCCAGAGATCCCAGCTGCTCTTGCAGCCAGAATAGTGGGGGAAGTGGTGGATGGGTAGGATCTCAGGGTCCACCAGTTGGACAACCCTAGCTAGATCCTCAAGACCTCACTCAGAGCTAGTGTGTACACTGGTGATCATTTTTTTCGTGCTATAAATAATCTCATTAATTGGAAGGAACCATTTGTGCAAGCGTTTACTGGTAAGATCTGTATACTCTAGCCCTCGGTTTTTACTCAATCAGTAGACCTGATTGAGTCAATAGGAGTTCTGTGTAGGTAAGGAGCAAGTCAAAACATTGGGAATAAATATCAGATGGCCATCTGACCCACTCTGGCCCACATGCCATGTAATACAATTCAGACAGCTCACTGCAGAATTATTTTCCACTTACTGTTGTCTCTGCTTTTCTAGTCAACCACTCGACACCGTCACAGTTTTGATGCAGAACGGGATGCCAAGAAACTACACAAAGCTTGCAAAGGGATGGGTAAGAATGCTTTTGTTTTTAATATAAAGGACAAAACCCCATGGGCCCAAGTACAAGCTTGGAACAAAACAGCTGGCTTGATCTGTCCAGAGTTAATGTTTCAGCTTGCTATGAACTCTAAAGTTCACGTACCCTATGTGTATACATGAATATAGATTCATAGATACTCACACAGCATCATACAAATTCAATATAAAACATTTGATAAGCACCGTGCAGTATTAATATGCCCCCTTAAGATGTATACTAGCTGTTCATTTAATGTCACTGGTATAGGTAAAGCTGTCCATTTAATATCTATACATAATTAGTCTACATCAGGTTCCTGTCTGACCCAATGATGAAGAAGGAAATCACCAACCAATCAAGACAAATGTTCCTCCCCAGTACTCTGTCCTCCTTACAGGGCCAATCCGAGGAAGTCCTTAGCACTTCCCCTAAGCTTCTGACCACCTCTAGCTTCCACTGAAGTCATCAGACAGAGAAGCCAGTTGGTGTCTCACAGAGTTGGGCTTTAAATCAATCCCTGGTATGTTAAGTGTGGCTTTCACCCAGGGGGTAAGGTGAAGATGGCATTTTTTACTGCAATAGACCCATCAAGTTGCCAATCCCAATAACAGCAGTAGCAGACTGGCTGATCAGGGCAAGCTAAGGAAGCTGGAAAATATGAACTGTTCTGCTGCAATACTGGCTACATTGGCAGCCATCTAAGGACACCTGAATTTGAGGGACACGTCTTCCTTAACCAATCCTCCAGGCAAGACTGCCACACAGAGGACATACCTCCACACCAGCTGGGTGCAGTGACAAAACACCACCGTGTCTAACAATGCATCTAACCTACTCTTAGGCTTTTAACCAGGAACTATTAAACCTAATCCCATATCCTTGTTCTTTGCTGACATATCTAGACAGCATCCATATGCAGATGGGAATGAGTCAAATGCTTCTAAATACAGATATTTATCTTTGTTGTTATCATCTATTTATTGTATCTATAGCACCCAGAAGCCCTGTTCAGGACTAGGTTCCCACTGCACTGTGTACTATTCAGGCACAGAATAAAAAGGCAGTCCCTGCCTCAAAGAGCTCACAGGCTGCATTTTAAGAAAAGAGACAACTGGTGGATACAGACAGAGGAGGGACAAGGAAACAATAAGTCACTACTGGCTGGCACGAGGCAGCGAGCTCAGTTCACCTGACACATGATCCTTTTGGTGCCTTGCCGACATTTCACCAATGTCTCCATCTCATCGACTTATGTGCCCTTTACAAATACATTAAACATTTTCCCCTCCAGCTCAAGTTAACGATGACTCATGCAATTGGGTGCAATGATACAATGCGCTGGCACACATGATTAAAATGATCTCTCTCTAGTGATGTCATTAAAGCTTACATCCCAGATCATTAGCCTGCTGGCTGGAGTGGCACAAACACTGGCTAATGGATGTGAGCATCTTTGTTTAGCACCAACATCTGCTTACAGAGCACAGACAGGGAACCAAGCAGGATGAGGTAACTATTTAGTGAGTTGCCTTTGTGCTGTTTATTGTAGACCTCGAGTTTTCTTTCAATTAGGGAAGGAAAATTAAAAGCACTTGAAAGGGGTGAGACAATCATTTTTCCTAGCGGCTAAATCTTTTAAGGTCATTCTTGTTATCAAGCTGTTCCCAAGAGATCCACTCACCGTTGCTCCAAGGCAATGTCACTGGTATAGGCAAAGCTTTCTGTCAGGTAGGCTGGACATTGATGGTACTCTGACTGTATTAGCAACTTGTAGGATCATAGCGGCAGATAGGAAACGTAAGTAAAAATGACAGATCCTCAGATGCTGCCTCGCCACCATGTCACAGCTGTTCCTTTCTATGTCAAAACATTATTGGCTCTTTTCTTGCCATTGTAACTTTCTCCCTTTGCTCCTCTCTTCGTTTCTGCCTTGCATTTGCCCTTCTCCATTTCTTACCCAACCTTGGTGTGTTGATGATAGTATCCATGTTCACAACCCTCTGGCTCTGACATTGTGAGCCAGGTGTATGGCATATGGCACTGAGGGAACTCGGATACCTACAGAGTTAGAGGGCCACTACACGGAGCTTTTGAGGATCTAAATTCTGGATTCAGGTTCTTGGAGTGACAGTCAGGCACTTAAATCCTTTTGTAGGTCTAGCTGTAAAAGAGCAAAGATTAGCACTGCTATAGACTTGATCCCACTTTCACTGAAGTCAGTGAGCTTTTTGCCACTGACTTAAATAGGTTAACTTCTCACAAGCTATGCTGGGCTGGATCAGACCACTGGTATAATGATAACCGGATTCCAGCAGCAATCAATAACTAGTCCTTCCAAGTAAGCTAATTTCCAAACACAACAGTTAATACACCCAGCTACATCTTCAGTGCCTTACTGGGTAAAATTCCTTCCTTATTCTTGAAGGGTTAATCATAGAAAAGTAGGGCTGGAAGGGACCTCTGGAAGTCACCTAGTCCAACCCCACACCTAAGGCAGTCCAACCCCTATCCAAACCATCCATACAAATTGTTGTCTAAACTATTACTAAGACTGCACAGTCAAGCTTGTCATATAGACACACAACATAGCACTCTGACCTGCCAGAGGAAAAGCAGGCAGCCGGTGGCAGCCAGTATCCTGCTACTGTAAGGGTTGTTTTACCCTGAAACATGAGATCTGTGCCCAGGAGCGTAACTGAGACAGACAGCATCCCTGGGCACTACCTTTGGGGGGGACCATGCAAAAGCAGCTGTTGCCGCCCTGGCAATTGACCCGGCTGCTGGAATCAGCACAGCAGGAGCTGGCACTGCCCCATGCTGCCCTTCTATGCCTTTGTCTGCACCTCTTCATAATAGTTGAGCTTTAAGTAGCGTTGGCACTTCCACTTCATGTTCTGAACACTGGAACTGTTTGTAAAATAAGATTAACTGTTGTAACTGTTAGGCACTAGAAGAAGCTATTGTCAACACGAGCAGACTTTCCAAAGTAAATGTTCTTCTAATTAGAAGAGATGGTGCTTGGCCTTCTTTTCTTCCATCTGCAGGAATGAAATCTGAGAGATTTCTTTGTTTGCATTAACTTTTTTTTTTCTTTTTCTTTTTAGGAACAGATGAAAAGACAATTATTGAAATTCTGTCCAGTCGATCATCAGAGCAGAGGCAACAAGTGAAAGAGAAGTACAAAACCATATATAGCAAGGTATTTCGCAGTCAGTCATGGGCTGCCTAGCCTAGAAGGTACATGGGTCTAGCATAGGTAAGACCCACCATCTCCTGTAGCCAATGGGACAGCAGGGAGGTGGACAGTATTGCCATCCATCCACCTGTGGCCCTTCAATCCAACCAATCAGATAACTATTTACAACTGGGCTGTTTAGGAACAGCCTTCAGCTGTTCTTGGGGAGGCTCAAGCCCACACTTCAAGGGGCTCAATTGTTGCTGCCATGGCTCATTTTGAACCCGGTGCTCTGGGTTCAGAAATGTGCCTCTACATTTCACCCCTTTGGATAATTCTAAATGTACAGCAACTCATAAAGGTACAGAATTAAGGAGTTAATTTCTGACTCTGTAATCATATCAAATTAATCATCTTGGGCCTCATAGACTGCTTGGTTAATGGAAATTGGCCTTTACCAATTTAAAACATTTTATCTAAAATTCAGCAGAGCCTGAATGCATGAATGCACTGAAAGTAGGAATGGAAATTCCCTTCAGAAATCCCCTTGAGACCAATGCAGATTCATAGAGACTTCTTTGATCTCATTTATGCCAACTTTACCCTGGTGTAATTGTATTAACTTAAATTGATGGAGTTCTGATTTACATCAGTGCAAAATTTGGATTCCAAATGCAGTTCAAACTGTCAGAAGTTTGTTTTGGTACTTGGGTGCTGAAGGGACAGACTAGCTGCCTGAGGAATTTAGAGATAAGAAAGATACTTTAGGGACACACCACTCTCAAAACACTACTTTAGGGAAAGGACTGAATTCTGCTGGCCTTAAATTAGTGGTCAATTAAGGTCCACCTGCAGATCAATGTCAGGAAGGGTGGGAGCACTGGGCCCCAAAATCCACCTACAGGCCAAAGCTGAAGGCAGTAAAAATTTTGCCTAAGGACAAGAAAAAATTTCCATATTTAAAGCATTTTCCACGGATTCTGAAATTATCAGATCATGACACATCACAGTTATGACAGAAATTCATGACCAACCCAACATTTGGGGTGTTTGTCACTTTTGGGAGACATCAAACTTGCCTGTACAGCATGAGTCTCTTGAGAGATTGTAGCAAATAGTTTCTGCTCAAGGCATGGAGCTGTACATCTCAGTTTTTCTTTCACTTAACAGCACTTTTACACTGATGTAAGTCTTTTGACTTCAGTAACATGACTGTTGATTTACACTGCTGAAAGTGAAAGGGGATTCAAGCCCCATAGATTTAAAAGTACATTTCTTTTTTCTTTGGTCTGAATTTGTGAAAGACTTCCTATAGCACAGGAATCATTCATTGTCAAATTGCTTAAAACAGATCATTAAAGACAACAGTAAACATTACTTTTCATTTACCAAAGATCTAAAATTCATAAATAACCTTTTTTCCAGGGATTTTTTTATATTATGAATCAACAAGAGCAAATCAGAAATTTTCCAAATAAAATATTTTTCCATCAGAATATGCTGATTTCTCCAAATAAATCATTCTCCATTCCTAGAAACACATTTATTTTGCTAAAAATTTGATTCTCATAAAAAAAATTTAAAGTATTTTGATAGAATCAAAACATTCTATTTTGGCCTTTTCAGAGCAAAATCGTTCAGTTCTTTTGCATCAAAATGATTTTTTCCTTTCACTTTTTGACTATATTGCATAATATAAAAAATGTCAAATTTGAAATGGAATGTCTTTGCTGCCTTTAAATAAATCATTTCAATCAACCTGAAGAATAATTTGGAGGGATTTAATTTTACAAGATTTTTTTTTTTAATGGTTTTGCTCCATTTCAGAAGAGAACATCCTTTGTGAAATTTCCTGCAGAAGCAAAAATGCATCTACCCCCTCAGCTCTGGAACTAACCCCTCTGGCTCTGTTCTTAGGATTTGGAAGAGGTGCTGAAAGGAGAACTCAGTGGGAATTTTGAAAAGACTGCATTGGCTCTGTTATGTCGTCCTTGTGAATACGAAGCCCAAGAGCTTCAGAAAGCAATGAAAGGTGGCGGCACTGATGAGTCACTACTGATCGAGATTCTCTGCACAAGGACCAATCAGGTTGGTGAATTTCCCACCACTGTTATATGTCAGCTCAAGCACATCAGTTTGTGTACATCACCATACCCTCTAGAGGATGATATGTCATACCTGAAAAGCATGGGGGTGCATTTCTTGCTAGTGGCTGCAGCCCAAAGGAGTCTGTCATACACATGTCAACAACATTGTTCTTCAGGAAATGGCATCAAATACAATGTAGTTAGATAAAGAATATTGCAGTGCAAAAGTAGTATTCCTTCACTATCTTCATTATCTTCTAATGCAGAGATAGTAATCTGTGGTGCATGTGCCACAAGTAGCATTGGCAGCAGCACATGGTGGGACAGGCAGCACACAGGGCAGGAAATAGTGCCCTATGTGGCAGATAGGGAAGGAAACAGAGACCAACACAGCATGCAGGGTAGGAAATGCAGGGCAAGGAACGGCAAGCATAGACAGAGGAAGATGATTAAAGTGACACTCAGGGGAGGGGGCTAATTTGTGGCACGTCAGCCAAGAAAGTTAGCACCTACTGTTCTAACACATACCTCCTTCAGGAAAGAGTGGGAGTGAGTTGCCTGACGGAGACATCCTACATTAAAATACACAGAAGCATTTATGCTGATGGGATCCCCTGCTTAAGGCAACAGTAAGAATCCTAGGCATCATTCGGAGCAGCTGAAAGGTCCAGTTCAGGAACACGACCCTCCTTAGAACAGCAATTCAGCATATGTATAAACCCCACTGAAATCAAAAAGACTTATACATATGGATAATGCTGAGCAGGTGTTTAAGTGCTATCCTGAATAAGGCTGGGTTTAAACATGCTCTTAGGGGATTTTCTAAATCAGAACTGCATCAGAGAGTGAGGGCCTGGTCCACTGTGTGAACCCTATTCAATATCCTTATTTTATCTGGGCTCTAATCTCGTCACTGAAGCATGTAAAACCCCAAGCAATATGGACATATTACTGACCTTTTTTGTTTGTTTGTTTGCTTGCTTATCCCAGCAAATTGAAGCGATAAAGAAGGCTTACAAAAGGCGTAAGTGATATTTATGTTTAAAATACTCTTTAAAGACAATCTATCAGCTTTTATCCATACATGAAATCTTACAGGCTTCTTTCTTAATAGTCTTTGAGCAGGACCTAGAGTCTGATGTTAAAAGTGACACAAGTGGCTCACTAAGGACGATACTGGTTTCTGTGCTACAGGTATGGGTTAGACTATTTCTATTACATGCCAAACCCCTAAACAATGTTTTCTTCAGTGTATATATTATAAAAATGTAAACATGTAGTTTGTACATAGGTTTCTTACATTAAAATCCACAAAACATCAAAGCCTGTGGTCTTCAAACGTAATCTAGTATCATGACTAAATGGGTACTGGAAAAATACAAAGTTAATCTACAAGTCCTAGTACATTGAAGATACTGTATTTATCATTATTAATCATCATTTGGGTTATTGTAATGCCTAGAATGCTGAACTAATTTCAGGTGTTTAAAACACTGTAAAAAAAGTCCCAGCCTAAATGAGCTTATAATTTATTTTAGAGTCATGACACAGGAAAAAAAAAGAATGTGTCTGTGAGAGCTACTTAGATGTGGAAAGGTGCAGTACACAGGAAGGGGAACGGATCAAACAGAAGAATAGTCATAGATTTGGCATTGATATTTTTACTAAGAATTGTAGTACAGGCTTCAGGTAACACTAAAAATGCAAGTGTTAGGGAACAGTGCTGATGCACTTCTAATTACCAGGGACAGTAGAGGGGCACATTAATGACACCGAGGGACAGCCAACTCCACAGTGGCGGTACTTTACCAGAAGTACTGGAAATCTTTCTTTAAACCAGCAGTGGTAACAGACATTCCTCCAGGGTCCCTAGGAGGTCTCACACCCAGCACAAGGATGGTTTATGTCCTAGAGCAGTGCCCCTTACTCCCAACCTGCTGCCCCAGCCCCCAGGCCCTAGGCCCCCAGTGCGTGGGGCAGGAGGGGTTCAAGCAGCCCTTGCAGGCTGGAGCTCTGCCAGCCTGCAAGTGAAAAGCCACGGTTTCCCATGTCTTTTTCCTTTAAAAGAGAATCCATTTTTAATGTTTGTTGATCCATGTTTAAAGTTTTTTCACAACCCTTTCACATATTCTTCTAATCCACTTTTGGGTCGCGACCCACTGGTTGAGCAATGCTGTTCTAGAGAGTGATGGATGACTTGGGAGGCTTTCCCTACATAGCACTTGTAACAGGCTCTAGCCCCCAAGGATGGCCATGGTGCCCCCTAGTAACCAAGTTGTCCTTACCTCACCTTGGATCTTCAGATTACCCTCCTTTGTTCGTCTCTCCTGCCACACCTTGATGGATATTCTCATCCTTTAGGGAGGCTGCCCCAAGGCCCCAAAGTAACCCTCAGTCTGCTTTTTTCTCCACTTGAGTCCCACATCAGACTTGCCCTCAGGCATTAAATCACCTTAAGGGTGTTTATCATGGCCTCTGGCTTCCCCCATAGCCACACATATGCCTCCTGGCTATTACTCTTGATCCCAGCACAGCCTATGTAGGATTCCGTCCTTTTGGCCTTAACCTCTGCTTGCTTTAGCTACAGACTTCTAGCCCAGGCCCACTTGCTCTAGCCCAGCTTCTGAGTCTCAGTGTCTTCTCTGTTGTGCTCTCCCTCGGGGCACAGGCTCTGGCCCTCTCGGCTCTAGCCTTCCCCCTGCCTCTCACTTGCAGGGCTCAGGCTCTGGCCCTTGCAGCTCGAGCCTCCATGCTGTCTTGCTCATGCTCTTTCTCACCCCTTTACAGGGCTTGAAACCCCAAGTGCCCCAGGCACCCTAGTACATGGCCTCCAATCTGCCCCTACATCCAGAGCTTGATCCTCCAATTTAAAAATAGAACAGAAATGCAAACAACTACTTCTAACACAAGCACTCAAAGCCCCTGCTTCTGGGTCACCATACACTGCCAAAGCCATCTCCCCACTAACTGTCTCCCTTAGCCCCTGGGAGTACCTGACCCAAGCTGCAGCTTCTGCTCTCTGCCAGCTTGAGCTGGCAGGAGCTCTGCTCCCCGCAGAGCTCAGGGCTGCATTGCCCGTCTGCCTCAGGAACCTGTGTTTCTATTCCCTGGGGTCCTCCTTTCCCAGTCAGGTGTTCCTCCGGTAGGCCACAGGTGCATCCTCCCAGGTTACTGCACAGCTTCCTGCTGTTCCTGCAGCTAGGCTACAATGCTCCTTTGCTGCCTTCCCTTGCTCCGTCCTAGTGTCTTATTGCTGGGCAGCAAGCCATGCAGTAAGCGCTTGCAGCCTGTGTATCCCTAGCTGCTGACACTTCTGCAGCTAGCCTATGTTCAGCTGCCTGGGGACATGTCTGCTGCAGTCTCTCTCTTAAAGTAGCAGGAGCTTCTGGTTCCCTGTTACACACTGCATAACTCTAAGTGAATTATAGGATCTTTACACCTTGTCCTGAGGCAACAGGTTTAGCACTGGTTTTGTAGGAGACAAGATACCGATCCTAATTAATGTCTCCCCAGTACAGCAAAAGCTATGGGGCTAGATTCTGTCTGGGTTTACATTGATGTTAAACACTGAAGTCAATAGAACTAGAAAGCCTGGTAAATGGAAGGGGATTCAGGTGGTATGTACAATGGTCAGTAGATGGCAGCAGAAATACTGCTATGAATCAGCCTGTGAGCAGCAAAAATGAAAACCCTCTATTCTGTTACCAGGGATCAGCATTTCCTCTTTGTAACACACTCTCACTTTTTACAGGCTGACCGAGATGAAGAGCAGGACATCAATGCAGAGCTCGCTGAGCAAGATGCTAAAAATCTATATGAAGTAAGTACAAGAATGGAGAAATACCCAACGGTCAGAGGTCACCTTTTTCCATGGTGTTGCTAAGGCATTACACCAAGGCAATGTTAGGGTGACAACCGAATTGGAGTTGTTGTGTTAGGTGATACATTTTTAAATAATACTGCCAAATGTTAGTACTACCATTCAATCTTTCAGGCAGGGGAAGGCCGCTGGGGGACAGAGGAACTGGCTTTCAATGTTATTTTAGCAAAGAGAAATGTCAAGCAGCTGAGAGCTACCTTTCAGGCCTATGAAAAGGTAAGCTCTTTTGTTCTTTGATATGTATTATAGAGTTTGGAGTCGAGAAGTAGCTTGCTGGAACAAATTACATTTGGAGCATACAAGCCTTTATCTGTCATTTTAAACACTGGTTGCAAATATCTAGTAACATGCATATATGCCACATCCTCAACTGATGTAACAGATGTTGCTCCATTGACTTTTAGTGACCTGCCTCGTAGGCTCTAGGAAAGTAAGTTTGAAGGTTGTTCTGTCCTTCTCACAACTCTGGGAATGAAAGGGAGGGTGACCTTTCCCCAGTCTTATAGCAATGTCGTGCGAGACACCAGCAAAGGGGTGGTTTTCCCTCCATCTCTCCTAATCTGAAGCAGAACCTTGGTAAGTGGAAACCTACCTCTCATCCTGATCCTTCAGCCTCCATAAAAGAGAGTTCAGAAGAGGTCTCTCACCCGCTGGCTCTTACTCTTCTCCAGTATAAGAAAATGGACCTCTTTTCCTTAAGCCTTGTTTGGAATTGGTAAGATGGCTTGCTTCGGGTGACTAGGTGGAAGAAAGTGCACCAATATAAACATTTTCTCTCAGAATATATGTATATTAGAGGAGGGATGCAAATGAAACCCCCATCAGCACATGGCCCTGAATATTGAGAATGTTTTGATTTAAACTTTGCAAGTCAATCCCATCTATAGCTAGCTACCACTGAGACCATAGCAGCTCTATTCTTGCTGCCGCAATGCAGAGCCAAAACATCAGACCTCTGTAAGGAGCATTGGTTTTATATGGCCCAAATGAATTTCAGACTTGTCTAGACAACATTCATTGATCTTTACAAAACATTCACAACTGAGTGCCTTTCACCCTATCAATTAGATGCATTAGACAAGGGAAATGTCCCCCTAGGGAAGTAGTAGGTACTCCATCATTTGGAGTATTTAGGGTCTTGTTGATTTAAATTCCTAAAAAAAAGTAGAAGTGTCAATGTGTTTGAAGGCCTGAACATAAATAAGACAGAGAACTTGTATTTATTCCCTAAACTTATTCTATGTTCAGCACATAATTAGAACCACAGACTCTGCAGATGGAAAAAAAACACTGGTAAGAAAAGGAGTTGGAAATATATTCACAATATTCTCCAAACTTTGGTTTGTGGATGGAGAAAAAAGAAACCCCGAGCCATTTATTTGACACTCCTTCCCTATGATGGCTCCATCTCCAGGGGTTCAGATAAATGAGCCTCCTATCCAAAATACCCTGGCTTTGGGCTTTAACAAAAGCCAGACAGATCAGATTTCTCAAACCAACCCATCCACATCCTGCCCAACTGTATTTGAAATAGCAGTGGGCCAAGGCTACAACCATGTGTTCAAACACTAATCCTGAGCTGTCTATTGGTGGAGTTCAGATAAATAAGACCATATCCAAATCAACCCCCGTTTTCGCAAAATTTAAACATAAAAACACTACCAAGTTTTGCCCATCTCCAGCATCTGTAGATAGTGCAGAGCAGAGGAATATTGAGATTCCAACAAGCAAAGCAGAGCGCAGGGAACTTATCTCCTTTTTTTGCAAAGAGAATATTTTCTTTAATTCAGAAAAGTGAGTATGGCTTATATTTTAAGGTATTAGGCTCTTCCGCTTCCTTTGGACAGCGCCCTCCCTACAGCATGATACAAAACCTAAGCAGAACTCAAAACTGTGTGGACCCAAAGAGCAAAGGTTACAAAACTTCTTGTGCCTGATAAAGCACCATAGCCCAAAATGTACCTGGACAGTCTGGGAACCATCTAAATCCTTGGCTAGAGCTAGGGAAAGTTCAAACAATCTCTTTTGGCTGTCATTCTCCCCAGGAAGAAAGTTATCGGATGATTCATTGCTAGACTTATTGCACCAGCACTATTTCATCGTATATGAGAGATTCTGTGCCATCTGGTGAAAAATCAGCACACTGATGTGGTGGAGCTATGAAAATGTATACCAGCTAAGGATCCAATCCTCTGAGAAAGCTCGAGCCATTTGCCCTTCTGTGAGAATTAAAGGAGAGTTGTATCCTAAAAGCTGTGAAAAGGACCATTCTGACCTAAGTCATATTTTTGGCATGTGAAGTGCCATCTGCCCAGAAATTCAGTGCTGGTTCTTTGCTAGCGGGATAACCCTGCACAACCATTAACTCTCCTGATTAATTTGTTTCATTGTTTCTTTAGCTGCATGGGAAAGATATTGAAGAAGCCATTAAAAGTGAAACATCTGGAAATCTAGAGAAGGCCTATCTCACACTTGGTAAGACAGGAAAAAAAAATCAATAGATTTTTTTCCTCTACTTTTCATCCTCATTTGACCTTACCATTGCTCCTATATACAAATATGGTGGTATCTGTTTAGTTAACACTAGATTGAAATCTCTGAGGGACACAGGAATTGGCTTTCAATACTGACTTGGACTGCATGGTTGTAAAGGGAGCAAGAAACTCCACTAAGGCCCTACATGGGCTTCCCAGACCTGGATCTGAAAAAAGAGAAGTGATGAGATGCCCTCTGGCTCAGCAGTCAGTGGGCAACAAGAATAATTCCCAAGGAGCCAAGTGAATAAAAATCAGGGCTCCGTTTTCACTCCAGACCATCAGTATTTTCAGCCCTTCTGTGCTGGCATTGATTTATTTAGCATTATGGTTTATCCACATACAACATATTACCTGAGTAGAGTAATATATATATTCACTTTTAGGCTCCTGCGCTTCCCCAAACACTATACAGAAGATTACCTTCCAGTGTAAACAGACCACATTTTTGCAAGCCTTTTCTCCCAGGATCCTACCAGTCCATTGCCCAGCTTTACATATCTGTAAAGTGTACAAGATAAAATATACTAACACTTTTTTTCTGGGACAAAGCTGTATACCTCTAAGTTAAAAGCAGCTCATTCAAGTTAACTGCCAGTCATTCCAGGGACAAGACTGTCAACCTGTGCTCCCCCCTGCCCGCAGAGCAGCTACGCAGCTTGAAATGTGGAAAGGACTATGCTTATCCTCAGGTTTTAACTTGGAACAATCAAGACTGCTTTTAATGAGATGTCTGTTTACAGCTTTCATCTTCACAGTCCCTCCAAGTACTTTTCTAAGGCAGGAGTGTTAAACATGGCCCATGGGCCATAGAGAAGCTCCCTGGGCCAAATATCTGGGCCACTGGTCTACCAGAGAGCACTGAAAGTTGGGATCCTTGGCCTTGGTGGGCATGGCCATTGACAGCAAGCTTGGCTCAATGACACCAGACCCCATGCTCCTACCACCTCCACTGCCACTGGACCCTATGCTCCCACTAGCACCAGACCTGCAACTGCCCCCACCCCACCCCTGATGGACCCTGAGCTGCCTCTAGCTGCCACTGGGCCCTGCACTGCCCACCGCTGCCTCCGCCCGACCCGGCACTGGCCCTTCCCCTTCCTCTGCCCCTGCCACCACCACACCCTGCACTCCCACCAGACTCCACACAGCTATTGCCGCTACTGCAGCAGCCCACATACCCTGGATTGGATCTGGTCCACAAGGAGCCCCGTGGTCTTGACCTGGCCCAGGGCCCCAGGTGAATTTGACATCCATGATCTAAGTGGATACAAACAGGGAGGATTTCTAGGTTTCCTTAACAAACCTGTTACTTTCTTCCTCCTATAAGGAATGTGAAACATGAAATGCTAAAACTCCCTACTGCTCTCCCTCTTTAGTGAGGTGTGCCAAAGATTGCCAAGGCTACTTTGCTACATGTCTACATGAGTCAATGAAAGGAACTGGAACTGATGAGGAGACTTTGATTCGCATCCTCGTGACTAGGGCTGAGGTAAGACACTCTAGGATTTGAAAACTCCCAAATCTTCCAGTAGATAATTGTAAACTTAGAGAAATAGAAATAGCTGGGCCACATTCCTCTCTCAGTCAGTCTGTTTTGTAGTTTAAATCCTATGCAGCTCTATTGACTTCAGCAGTCACAGTCTGGTTTTACATCCATATCACCGAGTAGAGCTTTGACACTGAATCTGTTTACATTTTTAAAAGAAATTAATAAAAAAGCACATGAGCAATGGCCACCATTGCTCCTCTGGGAGATGAGTCAAAAAATAAAATCCTTGTTAACTAAAAACAAGGCAGCAATTCCTAAACTGGGAATTGCCAAGAAGTCATATGGTGCTGTCTGTCCCCATTGACAGACACAGAACGGATGAGGGCAGGGGTGGAGGGGTGATTAGGAGTCAAAGGAGACAGTATGGCTGAGTCTCTTCAAAAAGCTCAAAACATACTCAAGGCAGTTCAGAGCTATAAACACTGCCTCCATGTCTCATCTATGTAAGCAGTGCCTATTGTTGCCACAGAGATGTTCGGTCATGAATGGAAGAAGTGGTGGTCTCCTTGGCTGGGAATGGGAAGGGAGGAGATATCCATGTGACCTAAGCCAGAGGGTTGATGTTAGTCCAAGACAATCTCTCTATGAAGATGTGATCCAATCGTGAAATTTTTGAGCGCCCCAGTAGTACAAACAGGGCCCGTATCACTGACACTTTTTTCATAGGGTAGTACATACCATCTGGTGCTCTGCACTTTGCAAAAAGAAAGCTGTTTATTACTGGGATATTATTGACTTTTTAAAATTCTACTCCTGGTAGCAAGGGTACGTCTGCATGGTGCTGGAAGCAGCATAGCCGTTAGCGTGACGCACCCTATTTCTGTGGAGATTTCATTGGAAATGTGCTAACATGACTATACTGCTTTGGGGATGCGAGTTAGCACACACCACTGCCAGCTCTCTGCTTGGTGGTGTGGAAACATACCACAAGTCCAAATAGCAAGTGGGAGCTAAAAGTGCTCAGAGGTTTAGACCTTACCTCAGGGGTGGGCAAAATGCGGCCCGCAGGCCGGATGCGGCCCGCCAAGCCATTCTATCCAGCCCGTGGGGCCCCTAAAAATTTAGCAAATTAATATTTATTTGGCCCTGACTGCCTGTCATGTGGCCCTCAATGACTTGTCAAAACTAAGTAAGCGACCCTCCGCCCAAAATAATTGCCCATCCCTGCCTTACCTCCTCCCCAGCCAGGCTGTGATCTATATCTATTTAAAAACAAAGAGAGTTTTTCCATTGATTGCAATGGTCTTCAGATCAGGCACTATAGGCTCTGCTTGGAAGTGCTAGTGTATTAAGCAAAAGAGATCCACTCCTCTAAAGATTATTTCTCTCTCTCATCAGATTGACCTTCCAACAATAAAGGAGAAATTCAAGCAACTGTACAACAGCTCTTTAGCTCAGGCCATCCAATCAGATACCTCTGGGGACCTCAGAAAGCTGCTGGTGGCACTGCTACACTAGTGCTGCTCCCAGAAAGAGAGAGAGACAAGAAACCGCCTTTTGAACTAGCTTCAAAAGCAGTGTCCAAAACAAATGGGGCACTAGCAATAAAAAAAACAAGCCAGTTTATTTTCTTTACAGCTAAGGAACATGTGGCCAAGTAATGATTGCGCTAGCTTGACATGAGGTTTACGTTAAGCCTATCACAACAAATGTCCTCAAGCAATAAAGAACTTTTATAAAACTAAACCTAATTTGGCCTCTTTCTATTTGCAATATGAGAAGGGGCTTCAGCCATCTTGCCGTCAGTACCCTTGATATCTCTATAGAGTTCTGAAGACCATTCCTTATCTCCCTCTGCTTTATATCCTACGTCAGCAAGAGTCAACCTTTCTGGCAGCTGTAGCACAAATTAGCCCCACTTCTTCTCTGAGTACCACTCCAATCCCCTTCCTCAGCCCAATCAGCTGCTCTGCTTTCTGCTTCCTGCCCTGTGCTCTCTGCCCAATTTGCTGCTCAGCTTTCTGCAAATAGGCAGACCCTGCCTGCTATTGAGCTGCCTGTCACCTCCCTGGTCTGCTGCCTGCAGATGCTGCCCATGTCACTTGTCGCATGTGTACCACAGGTTGGCCACCCCGTCCTATGTCATAAGCAGGGATCCTGGTTTTCCCTGATAAAAAAATGCAAATTCTCTGATAAAACCCCCAAAATCCATTATTAAGGTAAAAGGCACTTCACTCCCACCTGCCCAGCTCCCTGGCCCTGCTCGTGCCCCTCGCTCCCCCCCCAACACCACAGCCCCCTGGCCCCGCTTGTGCCCCTCACTCCCCCCACAGTCCCCCACCCCTCGTGTGTAGGGGATGGCTTGCCAGGGCAGCATGGAGTCACAGCAGCAATGAGCTTCCCCACGTGACTCCACTGTGCCCTGCAGCACTGGGTCACACCAGCTAGCCCACAAGGGAGGGCAGCAGGGCAGGGAGCCCGAGCCCACAGCAGACAGCCCACACCTGCCCCAGGCACAGATCGGGGGGGGTGGCCACAGGTCTGCCCTCCCCCCGGGAGTGCATGCAGAGTGGCAGGGAGCCAGACCCCCTGGACAAGAACAGCACAATGGAGTGGGTGGGAGAAGATGGTTGGAGGATCCTATCCTGCTTCTGCATTGCTCATAAGGTGGGGCTGGCTGGCACGGGGGAGATTTACTGTACTACAGAGAAATGGGTGTGCTCCCCACAAACTCCTGGTGGCACCTTCCTACCTAGGGGGTGGAAGCATCCACAGTGCAGGATTCATGTTAAACAGAGGATGCAGATTAGAGGTAAAAGAGCAGAGAATAATAAAGAACAAGTAGGGAGGAAAGGCTGGGGGGACAAGGAACATGAGTGGCTGATTCAGAGATGAGCTTAGAGCATTTTGTTTGTGTGGGGTAAAACTTTTTATCACAATGTACTAAATTCTGAAGCAAGTTGAACAAAACCTGTCTGACCCAGATTCTCAATAGATATCTAGAAGTCTAGTCACTGAAATAGAAAACTTTGAGGATCTTGACCCCCCTTTCTCTCTCTTCCTATTTATATCAAGGTCACAGCACTGAGACTTAGTATCTGAGGCTGGGATGAGCTCAGGTATGGAGGACTCCTTGGACAGATGGAGGAGAGTATAGCACACCAGACCCAGAAAGTTAAATAATCTGTTAAATAATCATAGGATTATTTAACAGAGTTACTGTATTTATTCAAATCCAAGATGAGTGCCCTCCCCCAGTCAAGATGGGGGAGAGCCTCATCTTGGATTCAATAGCAGTTGCAGCAGACAGCTGCTGCCACCCAAACCCCAGGCCCAGGGCCGAAGTCAGGGCCAAGCCACCACCACCTGCACTATGCCAGGTTGTTTTTTTCCTGCAGAGACGGGGGCGCACACCAAGGGGAGTGCAAGGGACACTGCACAGTGAGGGGGAGGACTGGGGAGACCATGCAGTGAGGGGAGGCACAGAGAGTAGAGGGTAGACTTGGGTGTGTGGCTTGGGGGAGAACAGAGGAGACTGCACAGCCTAGGCACTCTCTACCCCCCACCCTCCCATCCACCCCACACACCTACAGTGCTTCACCTTCACCTTTGGCTCTGGCTCCAGACCTGATCCTGACCTGCCCAGCCTGGAGCTGCTGCTGCTGCTTCTATGTGGCCAGGTGGGCCTGTAGGCAAGGCCAAGGCTGGGGCCAGGGCCAGAGCAGAAGGTAAGTGTGGAGGGGGGCAGGTGGCAGAGTGGACAGATGGAGGGAGGCAGGAACAGGCACAGGCGGGCAGGCAATAAGGGCAAGGGGTGGGGGTCTGGCTGCCTGCCTCACCTCCACCGCTGCTTTCTCTGCCAGAGCAAAGGGGAGGGGCAAATTTAAGAAGACCCTCCAATAATTAGATTCTATACATAGAAAACTGTAACCAATGGATAATTTTTCTATGTGTAGAATCTAATTACTGGGGGGTGGTCTTAAATTCAAAGTCGTCTTGGATTTGAGTGAATGTGGTAATATTTTGTCAGTTTTTCAATAGACTGAACTAGCTCCCTAATTTGAAGTCAACCATGTGCTTCTATATTTGACGTTAGCAATGACGTTTAAACTCATTGAATCCAGAAAGAGTGCAGCAGTGTTCCTAATACTTGCTGCTTTGATAGTCCTGTTGTAATCAGAGACCTTAGACAGATTCATAAATAATTACTCAGGTGTCTGATGTTCCCAGGGATCTTTTATCATTTAGAGGTCATATTGTACATCCAATACAGGAAGGTTCAGGTCATACCAGTATGTGGGTGATGCAGTTTTGGGATAAGTATAGCAAGTTTCCATATGGGCATAAAGAAGCTGGGGTGAGGTAAGGATTAAGTAGCAATTCTAAAATATTCAGATTTGGGTGCCTAAATTACCTCTCAATGGGATCTGCAGATCCTTAGCACTTCTTAAAAATCAAGCCTCTTCTTTAAGTTCCTAAATATGAAGTGTAAGTGTCTATTTTTAAGCATCACAAATTTACAGCTTCTCTTTCTACCTCTCACCTCCTAACTAGTGATTGGCCTGAACCAACACCTAGCAGTCAAAAATCAGGTCCAAACTTCTTGGGCCAAACTCTTTCCTGAGTTATATAAGCAGAGGGGTGGCAATGAAGCTTGTGGAGTCACCTTGCAGAGAAAAATCTGGCCCCCTTCCTCCATAATAGGTCAGAAGCCATAACCCTAACTCTCCTGAACTTGGAGACTAGAGATTCAGATCCAAAAACAAATCGCTGAGTTATTCAGCTCAGACCCACTAGGTAGCCTGCAAAATTCAGAACAAAAGTCAGGTCCAGACTCTGGATCTGTTGATTCCAACTGAGGAGAAGCCAGGTTCTGTGTTGTGCGCGAATGCAAGAAACAGCTGAAGATTTGAGCTGCTGTGTGGAGCTGCGCTTGCTAATCAGCTAAACAGAAGATGCATAATGTAGCAGCAAGAGGGCAATGAGAGAGATCAGGTGGATAGAGTTTCAGCAGAAGAGGATCAGCAGAACAGGTAAAATGCAAATTTGCTAGGTACAAGGGAAGATGGGTAGAATTCAGCAAGATTTGTGTTTGAGGGAAAGCAGCAGCAGGGTCAGAACAATTTGTTAGGCAACCAAGGAGCTATACTGCTGGAATGAATAAAATGTGTATTGTGTTCCAGTGCCTTTGGAATATCCCCCAATATTGTACGGCTCCCTTTGAAGTAATACGAAGCGTTCCATCCCACTCTCATATGTGAATGTCTCCACTTGCATAGATTCATACTGAATTGTATTCACCCAAGATATCTTCCAGTGATTTCAGTGTCTCACATCTACTCATGAAGATCCATGGCCTCTAACGATCCTGAAACATAGCCCAAAATCCCAGGAGGTCCAGTCTGCAGTGTTTAACAACTTGGGTAGTCCCCCTATCTAGAGCTGAAGGATTGGGCCATAATCCTGGCCAGCTAACAAGTGGGTGACCACAAACCCCCTGAACCTCTCCTTACCCTCTTCCCATACAGGCCAACCCAGGGCAGTATTTGACTCATAATGCATTAATGCAGCTCAAACAATAGCAAATGGGGCCAGCAGACATTAACTTTTTCTCGCTCTTTATTCTGTTTCACCTGCTTTGAAATGGGATCGGCAAATGGTTTGAAAAGGTATCTGGTGTCGCCAATCTTCTCTGTGCACATCTCTGTTAATGTACTGTTTTACATCTTTTTTTCAGTCTCATTCCTCAGTGAATGGTAACAGATATTGCTTCATCTCCGTCAGCAACTCGGTCACAAAAGAGAGGCTATTATTCCTGCACAAAAGGATGCATTACACTGATACCACTAGGTTCTGCACATGTAAACTTATGAACAAAGATTGTTGAACAGGTTTGGTTACAACGGCCCAGTGGTTAGGGCACTCGCTCACTTGAGGGATCTATGTTCAGTTTCCGCTTCTGTCATAGACTTCTTGGGGATAAGTTAGTGTCTCAGATAACAATACTACCTTACCTCATAAAGGTGTTACGTGAACAAATACATGACATATGATGACATAGTAGCTCATGTATACATCTCAAGATACTGCATGTATATGCTGTACATAGAAGTTAATAATTATGGACTGCTCCAGGAAAAATTATTTCTAAATATACTTGGAAGGGAAATCCAATCCAATACTTGCTGCTGTTTCTGTCACATGCCCAGCTCTGTGGCCTTTCAAGCTCAGGCTGTGGTTTAACTCGAGCAAACTTGACAGCAATAACCTGGCTAAGGCCCATATCAAACCGGTGGGAGGCTGTGTTTGAAACTGTAGCCTCCCTTCACACAAAGGAAGAGGTAAAGCCAAGCAGCAGGATTGTCCCTTCACCAGAGTCACAGCCAGGTTTAGTAGAAACATTTTGAGAGGAAATATCCATAGGTACCAATCTGACAGATGAATCAAATAAAAGTACTTCCCCAACCCTTAACAGTCCATTTGGCTAGTGTGGATTTGGTACATCCATTTCTGTAGCCAATGGCACACAAGAGAGTGACCTGGCTGGCATCATATCTGGATGCCTTTGAGCCCAGCCCAAATGACCAGATTCCCATTTACAGCTAGATCAACTGTGACTGTGTTAGGCATGAACCCAGACCTGGGTTTGAACTAATGCTTCTGGAGCTTTAGCTCTGCGTCCTTAACAGAGGAAGAGGCAACTTCAAATATATGGGCCAGATGCTGCGGTCAATGGGAGCTTGCATAAGTAGGAATTGGCTGAGCACAAACCTCAGCACTGGAGCTCAGAGAAGGATTTCAAACATACCAGCATCCAGATGTGACAGAATATCCCATCTACCCCAAAGTCCGTAAAATGCAAATGCAAGCTGGGTCCACAAGGAGTCCAATATCAGTGTTGACTTCTTTAGGGGTTAAAAATATTAATCCCCAGCTATTGCGAGAAAAGGCCAAAAAAACTAAGCAAACAAACAAACCCCAAAGAGCTAGTGCCAGAGCAGAGAGCGAGAAAGCCAAATCAATCAGCAAAAAGAACCGCACTGCAAACGCAGGCACACACAGCATCTTGTTTGGGTATTTCATGTTCTCAGGAAGAGGGAAGAGAACCTTTCATTTTGGTTTGTAAATATTTAGGACAAAATCATGGCCAGCCCCCAAGGCTGTGGGGCAAGAGAGCAGGAAGGAATACTGCTCCCGACCCCAGCACATTTTGTACGGCCCTCATTGCAGTCTCAGGGATCGTGCAGTTGCAAGGGAGGTTAACAATGGGGTCTCCCTACGAGCAGCTTGCTTGAAGGAGCCACTGAGGAGACAAGTTGGAAAAACTGTCCTTCCATCCACCCCGCTACATAACAACCACCAGATGTGGCTGGCTGCAGGGAAGAGATACAGCGTGCTGTACCCTTTGAAGAGGTTTCCCAGCTCGGTCTCTGAAGTCCAGGGAGCTCCATCTCCCTTTGTGATTGTGGGTACGGCCCTGCACTGTCCCCACACAGGGCTGTGAATTTGGGGCACTGCCTAACCTCCAGTTAATTTAGCATGTTTTTATGTTGGATACTCAGCAGGAGAATACCACCTGGGGGACAGTCATTAACATGAAGTACATAGCTTAACAGAGGTTTATAATACCTGGAGCAGCGTGTTTTGCCCGCATGAAAATAATTCTGGGAGATCAGGAATTGCAAATGGTGATGCCAAACTGTGGTTACCATAACAGTGTGGTGATTTTGACTTGGCTCTGCCTTTTCGGGACTGCAGCAAATATAAGGACCTTCTGACCAGTTCTGCTTTTGGCTTTAACATCAGGTCATGTAAAAGACTTTTGTTTTTCTTAATAATGAACAGGCTAGTCTGACCTTGTACTGGTACTTATGAACCAACGGTGGATACAATGCCATCCCAAAGAAAGGGGAAATTGTTGAGCAGCAACAGCAAAACACTGCAAATCGGGACACCTGGGTTATATTTCCGTGTCTGACGGAAATCAGCTTGTGGAAGATCACTTGTTGTGTGATCTTCCACAAGCTGCTTCACTTCAGTTTCCCTATCTGCAACCTTCACGTTCCTCCAGGAAGCTTAACTGACTAAGGTTTTTAAAGATAACAGAAGCCTTTGCACAAAAGGTGCTATACAGCTGCAACATCTGATCTCTGATGGCCTGCTGAGTAACATGAAGCACTGCGATAAGAAACTGTCTGGGCACAGGGTTCTGCTGGAATGAGCTCCAGGTAGAAAAGTCCGCTCTAAGGCAGGAGAGGTATGTCCAAGAGCTGTCTTAAACCCGCTTAACAGTTTTTCCTTATGTGGTGAACTCAGTCCAATCAACATCTCCCATGCTCAGTCCCACACCTTAACAGGTAGGATACCAGGACTTCCCCACACCTTTCCTTAAAATAGAAAGGTCTCATCACAAAGTCCTGGGCTAGGGACAGACATTCAAAAAAAGTTTGGGTCCCTGCCAATGGGACAGGGAGGGGGGAATTAAACCCTCTCTGGCCAGACTTCCACCCCTGCCTGCCCCTGCCTGTCTCTGCTCTAGCTGGCATGAACGCCGAATGCCCCCAGAGGCTGGGGGGGGCATGGCGACCACCCACAGGCAGCGGCGGAGGTGGCATGGTGGTGGTGAGTGGGGACCACCCGCAGGCAGCCGTGTTGGGGGGGGCAAGCACTGACCAGCAATCGGCGGTGGCGATCAGGAACCGCCAGCAGATGCTGCTGGCAGTGTCAGCAGCGAAGGGGGAGGGTGGTGAGCATCAGCGGTGCTTTTTGCAGGGGGTGCACCACCAATCTCAGGGGGTGCACGTATACCAGCATGCACCCCCTATGCATCGCCAATGCTGGCTAGGGTGGGGTGGGGTGGGGCCAGCCCTGCTTGGCTGGAGCAGAGAGCCCAGTCCAGAGAGTATGTTGGGATGCTGGTGGACTCTGGTTTAACCAGGATGGAGTCTGGGACAGACATTGCATAGTTTCATAGTTGGTAGGGTCGGAAGGGACCTGAGCAGATCATCAAGTCCGACCCCCTGCCATGGCAGGAAAAAGTACTGGGGTCAAACGACCCCAGCAAGGTGTTCGTCTAACCTCCTCTTAAAGACCCCCCAGGGTAGGAGCCAGCACCACTTCGCTTGGAAGTTGGTTCCAGATCCTAGCTGCCCTGACAGTGAAGTAGCGCCTCCTGATGTCTAGCCTGAATCTATCCTCTGCCAGCTTGTGACCGTTATTTCTAGTCACTCCTGGTAGTGCTTGGGGGAACAGGGACTCCCCCAATGCCTGCTGGTCCCCCCTGACTAGTTTGTAAACAGCCACTAGATCCCCCCTCAACCTTCTCTTGTGGAGGCTGAACAAGTTCAGGTCCCTTAGCCTCTCCTCATAGGGCCTGCCCTGCTGCCCCCTGATCATGCGGGTGGCCCTCCTCTGGACCATCTCCATGTTGTCCACATCCCTCCTGAAGTGCGGCGCCCAGAACTGGACGCAGTACTCCAACTGTGCCCTGACCAGTGCTGCATAGAGGGGGAGGATCACCTTGTTGGACCTGCTCGAGATGCATCTGTGGATGCATGACAAGGTGTGGTTGGCCTTCCTGACCTCATCCCCACAGTGTCGGCCCATGTTCATTTTGGCATCAATAATGACTCCAAGATCCTTTTCTGCCTCTGCACTGATGAGAAGGGAGTTCCCCAGCCTGTAAGTATGCTGCTGGTTCTTCCCCCCCAGGTGCAGCACCTTGCACTTCTCAGTGCTGAAACCCATCCTGTTCTCATACGCCCACCCCTGTAACCTGTCTAGGTCTGATTGCAGCCTATTCCTCCCTTCTAGCGTGCCCACATCCCCCCACATCTTAGTGTCATCAGCAAATTTGAACAGGGTGCTTCTTACCCCCTCGTCCAAGTCATTGATGAAGATGTTGAACAGCGCAGGTCTAAGGACCAAGCCCTGGGGGACCCCACTGCCCACATCCCTCCAGGTCAAAAATGACCCGTTCACCACCACTCTCTGGGTGCGGCCCTCCAGCCAGTTAGTGACCCATCTGACTGTGTAGGTGTCAACGCCACAGCCCCCTAGTTTTTTTAATGAGAATGGGGTGAGAGACAGTATCAAAGGCCTTCCTGAAGTCCAGAAAGACTATGTCCACTGCTACTCCTGCATCTAAGGATTTTGTGACCTGGTCATAGAAGGCCACCAGGTTGGTCTGACAGGACCTGCCTCGAATGAACCCATGTTGGTTGCCCCTAAGCATAACCTCCCCTGCTGGCCCCTCGTGGACATGCGCCAGGATAATTCTCTCAAAAAGCTTACCCAGGATCGAGGTAAGCCTAACTGGCCTATAGTTTCCTGGGTCCTCCCTCCTCCCTTTTTTGAAAATGGGAACCACACTGGCCCTTTTCCAGTCCTCTGGCACCACACCGGAGCACCACGAGTGCTCGTAAAGCCGTGCCAGGGGTCCTGCAATGACCACTGCCGATTCCCTCAGCACTCTGGGGTGGAGATCGTCAGGACCAGATGATTTAAATATGTCCAGCCCCTCCAGAAGTTCCCTGACTAGACCCTCACTGACCCTAGGCCTGGGGTGCACCTCCCCTGGGGCCTGAGGGGGTCCTGGCAGACGGGCTGATCTGTTCCCTGCTCAGGAAAATGGAGGCAAAGAAATTGTTAAATAGGTTAGCTTTGTTATCTGGTGCAACAACCAGATTTCCTAACGTGTCTTGCAGAGGCCTCATGTTACCCGGTACCTTCTTTTTGCCCCCTATGTATTTAAAAATGGACTTCTTGTTGTCCTTCATCCGGGTCGCTAGTCCCAGTCCCATCTCCGCCTTGGCCTTCCTGACCGCCCCCCTGCAGCCCCAAGCTACCGAGATGTAGTCCTCCTTGGTGATGACCCCTCCCTTCCATTGGGTGTACGCCTCCCTTTTAACCAGGAGACGTTCCCGTATGCTTTTAGTGAGCCACAGGGGCTTTTTCACCCTCTTGCCCCCTTTGACCCTTGTTGGGATTACCTCCCTTTGGGCTTGGAGATCGTCGCCTTAAGGAACGACTGCTCTTCTTGGACACCTGACTCCCCTCCCCTCCCCTCTGGGACCTCAGTACCTCCCCAACTATTCTCCTTACCTCATTGAAGTCCGCACTCCTGAAGTCTAGGGCTGCTGCCTTGCTGCAGGCCTTTGCTACCTTGCGCTGGATGGTGAATTCCAGCAGGCAATGATCACTGTCGCCCAGGTGGTCCAGCACCCGCAGCCCCCCCACAAGGTCATCACCTGTGGCCAGCACCAGGTCCAACAAGGCGTCTCTCCTGGTGGGGCTGTGCACCTCCTGGGTTAGTTGGAGGGCCTGTATTTCGGCTAGGAACCTACGTGAGCAGTCAGACCTGGTTTGAGTTCAATCAGTTATGTCTGATAGTACATTCAACCAGGTTTATCTCAAACTGCTTTCAGCCATTTTGCACCTGGTTTATGTGCACTGAACATTTATTCCGTTACAGGTTTAACCCAGTTTCTGGTCACTTAAACTGGTTTATGTGTAATGTCTGTCCCTAGCCTTGTTGCCCCTGTTTTCTCCTCCCTTCGAATGAAAATACCTAACAGTGCATGACTTAACACTAAACATTTCAGGCTGTTTACAGCCTTCTAGAATTCCCAAGCACTTTAGGACAGGGCCTTGTGTCTGTTTTCAAAGAGACAGGCAGGACATTTATAAGTGAACTTTCATCTTGGTGTCTATTTATTGTACGTAAACATTTGTCAGAAAAACAGCAATTGGGCATGCTCGGTACTGTCCAGGTTGTTGCAAAAGGCAACTGCAAAGTCACATGTGATAACATCGCGAAGTCCACACGCAACTATTCTTAGCCCTGGAATGCAGACAATGCCGTGCTGCCGACTGGCTCTTTCACAGAGCTCCCGCAAGCAGCAAAAGTACCTTGAGAATAAACAAATCCAGAAATCACCCTCCATGAATCACTTACCTACCGAAAGGAACGTCTTGTGAGTTTGTAGCTTTTACTCAGGCACTAGCTATGGAAAATCTCAGCAGAGACTAAACGCCATAGAGTGAGTGAATGCAGGGAAGGACAATCTAAGGTAAACATTTCTACCACGCGATTTCCCTGCAGGTTGAGCAGCTGGGTAGTCATGCAAATTGATAGCCGCCTTATTGTTCTGCCTTGTGCATTATTTAGTCATTGTGTGTCTGATTAATATAAAGAAGCAGCCGCTAAGCAGAGTTAATAAATTGCTATTTTAAAGCAGATTCCCAGTCTCTCGGGTTTAGTTTGTCCTGCTGCAGAGTTTAGCTCTGCCAGATTTACATTCTTTGGGCATGACTAACGCTGAGGGAGAGAGACATAAGCTACTAAACTGTGAATACTTCAAAATCGTGAATAAGTGGCTAAGCAAGTTTATTAGATCTGATTGAAGTGAACAAACCATTTGCTTCGGACTTCTAGCTTTCACTGCAAATCAGCAAGATAACGTTAATGCTTTTGCTTTTTATCAGGCTAATAGAAGAAGCTGACTTCAGAGCTCTAACCCATCTGATAAACTTTAAAAAAAGGGTTTTAAGTGACCTCTTAGGCTCTTTAGTCCTTTCCCACTGTGCTTAACTAGCGTTCCCAATTTTATGTGCAGACAGAGGAAAGATATTTAGAGAAACCAAAGTCCTGATCCCTGGTCACTTCGGAGCAGACATTTATATAGCAGCTGCTAAGACTGTACTATCCCTGCCTAGTCCAGCATTCACATCTATCCTGTTTGACCATGGAGGTGGGCTCTGCAGAGGAATTTCTCTTCAAAGACCACGATTTCTCCTCAGAATTGCTGAGGCAGCTCAATGCTTTAAGGCAGAACGCGATGCTGACTGACGTTACACTGTGCACTGATGGCTTTGAAATCCCTTGCCACAGGAATGTCCTTGCTTCAAGCAGTCCGTATTTCAAGGCGATGTTCTGCAACAACTTTAAAGAGAGTCACCAGGCAAAAGTTGACCTGAAAGGCATTGACTCCAATATTTTATATCAGATTATCCTCTATGTTTACACCGGGGAGATTCTTATCACAGCTGACAATGTTTTGTACCTATTTGAGGCTTCTTCCATGCTGCAGTATGTTAAATTGTTCGAGGCCTGCTCTTTGTACCTCCAAGACAAGTTGACTCCTGATAACTGCCTGAGCATGATCAGGCTCTCCAAAATCTTGAACTGCCAAAATCTCAATACGAAAGCCAAGGCAATGGCATTGAAATACTTTCCTGACGTAGCCTCTTCTGAGGACCTGAAAGAGCTTTGTGCCTTCGAACTGATTGACTACCTTGGAGATGATGAGCTCTGTGGTGAGGAAGAACAGGTTTTTGAAACATTGATGATCTGGATCCGGCATGATCTCCAGGCCCGACAGGGTTACATCCACGACTTGTTCAGAAAGGTCCGGCTTCAGTACGTCCACCCAACCTTCCTCTTCCACTTCATTGCCAATGACTCCCTCATTCAGTCTTCACCCACTTGCAGGAACATCCTAGAGTCAGCCAGAAGACAGATGTTTTCTTTGTATAGCACTAGTGCTCCTGACATCAAACCTCTGTGGCATGTTCCTCGTAGGTATTCATACCAAGAATTCCTCATCCTCATTGGTGGCAGGAAGGACAACCAGCAGACAACCAGAGATGTCCTACTATATGATGAAAAGACCAGTCAATGGCTTAGCCTTGCCAAACTTCCTGTGCGCCTTTACAAAGCCTCCTCAGTGAGTCTGCACAGCAATATTTATGTGCTAGGAGGGAGACCCATTAATGACAATAGAAGCCCAATCAGTGATAACATTTATATTTTCTCCCTCAAACTAAATCAGTGGAGGTTAGTTGAACCTATGCTAATTCCACGTTACTCCCACAGGAGCATAGCCTATAAAAATTATATCTTCTCATTTGGAGGAATTGGAGAGAACCAAGAAATTCTGAATTCTGTAGAGAGGTATGACAGCATTTACAACACCTGTGAGAACATGGCAAACATGCCTGTCGCTGTCCTTCACCCTGCGGTAGCTGCTAAAGAGCAAAGAATTTATCTCTTTGGAGGGGAAGACATCATGCAAAACCCAGTCCGTCTAATACAGGTAACTCCTTGACCTGCCCATCTCATTTTCTTGAACATATTCAGTGCGTCTCACCCAAAACTTGCTGATGAAATCAAAGCCCAATGTTGAACCAAATTATCTTCTGTCTCATGCAGTAGATGGCAAGAAACACATGATAAGTTGGAAATGCTCATTCCATGGTGTCCTATATGAAGGAAAATGGTATTTAAATTCCTTTCTTATTTCCAAAAGAAACCTTTATTATTGTCCCTAAGAGCCTTCCTTAAGTTTTATTTCATCCTTTCCCAGGCAAACTCCCATTGGTTTCTTAGAAAGTCTAAATTAAGCCAAGTGAGGGCTTAGCCTTGACTGATTTTATTGCTTTAGAAAGATGTCATATAGTGGTCTTACAAATAGATGCTAAGCCACATGCCTAATATGTGCATCCATTTGAAGTCAGTCATTCTTGTTAGGACCGTGTCTAAGTATCTGGTTGAATCAAGGACTCAGTCATTGGTCTCTCCACTGACATTATCAGCAAAGGCTCTCTTCATGATGGTGGTTATTATGACTGATTTCCTAGTCACTGGGACCAAGGACTTAAATCATCAGCTCATTTTACACCAGCCATTGGTTCTAAAACTGTGGTCCTTGTTGATGGCCTGCAGATTGCCAGTTGGATACTAGGGCTGTGTGAAGCTTTGGTCCCCAATTCAAATCGGCAGAGATTCGGCCTGATTCGGTGGCCAAATCTCTGAATCCAAATTGAATCAGAGGACCATTTAATCTCTCTGAATCAAATCAGAACCTTCTGAATCCATCTGAAGAGATTCGGAAAGATTTGAAGATAGACACAGCTTTAAATGTTTTTTCTACGTACCTCTAGGTACCAGGTGGCTTGTGAATGCTGCAGTGCTGGGGCAGATGGAGCGTCCTACAGTAGCACGGGGGGCTCCCCAGCGTGCTCAGCAGCAGACCTGGAAGTGGACCAGAAACCAGGGAGCATGCAGGGGGGCCACCCCGCGCCCCCCTGGCTTGGTGACTGGAGCCTCCTGGGTTTGGGGGGGCACCTAGGATCCCCCTGCAGTCAATTGCCAAGCTGGGTGTTGTGGGGGGGCCCCAAGCATGCAGACCCACAAGTGTACCAGAAGTACTTCCAGTCCACTTCTGGGTTCACCACCAAGAAGGTGAGGCCTCCCCCCCTGCAACTCCTGTGGGACACTTCATGCGCCCCAGCATCATAGCATTCACGAGCCACACTGGTACCTCAAGGTAGTAGAAAAAACGTTTAAAGCTGTGTCTATGTCTGATTCGCTGCTTCTCTGAATCAGGATCAAATCTTCAGATTCAGATTCAGATGAATCGAACCGGGGACACTGATCCAAATCAGCAAATCAAATCACTGTCCCCAATTTGGGCCGAATTTGAATAGAATAGGGCCCACTTCGCACACCCCTATTGGACACATGATGCTGGCCATCAGCCTTACTTCCAATTCTTGAACTGCTTTGATAAGTAAAGTTGTGTTTCATATATGATGTATCAGTAGCATGCTCTTAATACTTTTCCATGCAAGTGTAACTGGTCTGTACAGGTTATGAATCCCACACTGCTTCCAAACCACAGAGAATGCAAATCCACTATAGCTTCCTGAAGACAGCCTGATCCTTTAACTCTGAAGGTCCCTGTTTCAGTTCTTGGTGGTGGCTAAGATGATCACCACTGTATGAACAAATGTTGCATTTACCATAGGGATGTTATCTGGTTACTAGCAGAAAGAAATATTGTTCATGTATTCAGAGAGATGTTCAAAAGACCAAATATCAGCCACCAAACAGCCGTCGTCTAGCAATAGGTTTCTATCAATAACAACAAGGGCTACATTTGAATTGGTGACAGAGATTAATGAGTCAAAAGCCCATTATCAACTATCTATGCCAGCCTGACCTGTACCAGGCACCAATATGAATACAGCAGTTGGGTTAACAAGGTGGCTGTCAGCAAATCTACATAAAATAAGGGCTTGTCCACACAGGAGGAAGAGATTCAGTGGCAGAGCAATTAAAGCATCTTGCTACAGGTCCAGAGGCATGAGCACCAATGTGACTCCAGGTTCAACCCAAGGGCTGCCTTCAGTAAACCCAGCTGTAAATGACCTTTCTAGTTATTTGGACACATCACTGCCTTGTGCACTCTTGGCTCTGAAGCTGGTGTGCCTTACCATGTCAGCCTGATGGGCCATCTAGACACAGGTGGACCAAAACAATTGACTACACAGGAAAAGTATTGTGCAGTAAGCACAGGCATGAAAAGGGAGTACACTGCAACCTTGTAATGGTATGGACATATGAACAATTTACTACAGGCTAAAAGAGGGTGGGAGCTTTACCACGTGGCCTCTGCTCCTCAATAACTAACTGCATGCACAAATTAGCCCTGCAGTCAGCACAAGCTCATCTGTCATAACTAAGTCCTCAATGAAAGAAGTAAATTATCATTAGTTCCCATTTATTTACTCTGCTGTAGGACACTACAAACTGACAGCTGCCATGTAGCAGCTGATGGACAGAAAAGGCTTTGCCTTCTATAGCTATAAGATACATTTTTTGCATATCTATATCCAGAGAGTGTCCACAAGGGGTGTAAATGTGAAGTAGTTTATGCACTTAAGCAAATCCATACCCTAGCTAACTGTGCACAAACATCCTTGTGTTTACAAGGTTTAACAATTGTGTTGCTCTCAAAGTGGACATATTAGGGGGAAAAACATGGAAAAAAAATCTTCATTTTCTAGGAAATCAACCCTCTAGGCTGTTTCCACATATGTTAACAAGCAAAAACAAACAAAAACATAACTTCCCCTGTAGCTGCAATCATCTGCTGTGTATCTCTGTTTATTTTCCAGGTTTACCATGTATCCAGGAACATGTGGTTTCGAATGGAGACCAGAATAGTGAAGAATGTCTGTGCACCTGCAGTGGTGATTGGAGACCAGATTATTATCGTTGGAGGTAAAAGTTATATTAGGCCACCTCTGTCATTTGCAGATGCCTGGCTCCTGCAGGATTTGACATACGCATTGACTAAGGGTTTCCTTGGGCACTGACAGATGAGCAGCTCCCTGTTCTACCTCATGGCGCTCCACAGAAAGCGCTATGATTTAGAGTGACTCCCCACAAACCCAACAGATGTTCACTGTTTGGCGGGGTGGGGGAAGGAAACAGCTCCACTTTGGAGCTGATCCAGCAAAGAGGCTGCCTGTCTGCAACTTCTCTCCCTGAGCCCTGCCCCTCCTCCCAGCTCCAGTGCTGTCGCAGGATGGGAAGGAGAGAAGGGAGGGGAGGGAGCTTCAGCCTGGGGTTTGACCAGCCTCAGCTGGGGTGGGGAAGCTTGAGGGGGGCGCAAGGCAGAGGGGCTCCAATCCACCCACCCCAGCTCAGGCTAGGCAAACCCCAGCCCAGAGCTCCCTTCCCCTTTTTCTTTCCCCTCCCATCCTGCAGACAGCACTGGGAGCAGGGCTGGGCAGTTGACAGAAGTTAATGAAGGCACTTCCTTTTGGAGCGCCTTCATCTGAACCCTCATTAAGTGAGGTAGACCCCCTGCGATCAAGCACTGTCAGGGCACAGCTATAGAGCACTTTCAGGGGGCTGAACGTGTAACAAATGTCGCTTCTGTCAGTGCCCATTATGTCTGTTCAACACATTCCCAGTTATGTGGTATCACCAACCTGACCAGACAGTGAGAGTCGGGGTTCATGAAACTGGACAATACTATCAGCCACTCCTTATGGGCAGTGGTTCGCAAATTAGGCATTACGATATTTATGGTAAGTATTGCAAGCCACACAGAGATTCAACTGAACCAGAAGCAGTCACCAGTGAAAAATTTAGAAACTGCTGACTGGGTCACCCCCACTTGGTTACATGACTGCTGACCTGCAAAGAAGGGGCAACCCCTAGCTCCCATGTGCTCCCCCTAGCTCCCATGTGCCTACCGCAGCCTTCGGAGCCAGAGCATGAGGGAGAGAGGAGACATCATGGGGCTGCTGCTACCTTCTCAGACAGGTGGGTGGATAAAGAGAAGGAATAAGCAGAATCCCAACTCTGCCCCTGCTCACAGCCTGCCAGCTGGTCCAGAGGGAGACAATCTGCTGACAGACAAATGCATGCTACTTCTCTCACAGAAAATGAAGGAAATCAGAAAAGGAATTAGAAATGGGATTCCAATTCCTTCCTTGTTCTACCCCTGAGTTGATGCAGCTGGAGGATACCCCTTATCAGGGCTAGACAGGAAGGGAACTGAGCAACGTGATGTTTTATAGAAACAAATGAGTTTGGTTTTGCAACTCCTGTGCTGAGCTGCTGCACTGTACTTCACTTCATTGATCTTAGTGTGAATGCTCAGGGAGCGGGGTGCTCCTTGGACTCAAAGTCTACTCCCTGTACTACTATGCAAAGCAGACATTTAAAGATGAGGCCTTTCTCTTCTTTCCTGAAAGATGTAAAGTTCCCAGTAATTAGCATTTAAAGATGTGTGGGGAACTGCAGTTCCTCAATTTCTCACACAACACTGAGGCCAGTTTCTTCCTCCTTATTTATGCAGTCCCATTCTGTCTATCTCTAGTACTCTGAGCATCTGCATCAGAGCACCTCACTCTTTTATATATAGGGATCTAAGATACAGGGAGGCAAAGGAATGTGCCCATGTTCACAAAAATTCTGTAACAGAACAGGACGTTGAACATAGATCTTCCAGCTCCTAACCACTGAACCACCCTTCCCCTCTTGGGCCTATCTGCAACATGAGTAAGGGAGTCAGAATCCTGAGCTTGAGTGAACGGTTCAGGGTTGAGCTCTCAGGGAAGCAAGCAAGGCAGCTCACCTTGCTACTAGATCACAGAGGAAGAGGGCAACATATTTTATCTTGAAACATATCTATCCAAAGCCTCACATTGGTCCAATTACTCTGCTGAGGAGTGTCAGTCGTTTGGATTTTTGTGGATTTTTGATAATAAATCCAAGGTAATTTTAAACATATTTTATTTTGCTTTAAAGCAGAGAAATTTACCGCATGCAGGCTTTATTTACTAGCAATGCCAAAATGTTGGCCAAATGTTTGTGGTTGATCAATGATTGAACTTACAAAACAACCATAACATTTTTTTCTTCAAATAGCATTCACTGCACTTCAAGTCTGCCTTGCATTACAGCTGATTTCAAAACAAAGGAGAACTGATTGGCCTGAACAACAGGGGGCTTTGTTTTTACTGACAAAGGACCCTCATTTTTCTCCCTTGTGCGCTCACTTGAATTTCTGTTGGCAGTTTCTCTAAGTGCACCAAGATCCAAATCTGAAACAGAATCAGTGTGGGCTGGGCTTCAGGTGCTGATCTCATGGGAGTAAAAACTCATGAGACTTCAGCTCCAAATGGCAAAACACCTGGTGAGATCACCTGTGGTGGCAGAAGGTAGATTTCTCGCAACATTAGTCCTGACCCAAGCTGAGACTACAAGCGGTAGGGTCAGATCTAAATTGGAGCACAAGCCCCTTCCTTACACATTCAAAGCATCTCATTTCTTAGTTTAGGTCTCTCTCTAAATAAGATGGACAATTAGATAGAGGTACTAGAAAAGTCTGTCAAGACCTTTTGGTCTTTAAACATCTTTCATTTTGCTTTAGAGCAGATTTATTTCATGCAGGCTTCGTTTACTAGCAGTTTTGCCTACACGTTGGCCAAATGTTCATCACTGATCAGTGAAAAGGGAATAAGGAAGGAAATCTTTTAGACCAAAGTCCACCATAAAATTTCTACATATACACAGCTTGAACCAAAACCCTAAATGATGTTAATGAGATCCTTTGCACATGTGGGAACAGAAATGGGTCCCTACCAGGAGTTCATAGTGCGTGAGTCCATGACCAATCCTTGAATGTGCCCTGCGTAAGGAAGCTTTGAGATGCCGTCACTCAAATGTCAGTATAGCAAGATGTCTTAGTGGTCTGTGGACAGAGGTCACAAAGGGTGTGCAAGGGAAGAAAACTGGGAGGAGGAATAAGCCAGTTGCTTTGCCCTGTCATGCTGCTTGCAAGGTATTTAGCTGTCTTTACTATTCTAGCCAAAGATTTCTTCTTGTTTTTTAAGCCAGCTGCCAAACAAGTAATAAACTACCCATGAGAAAAAGACTCCAGGCCACTGGGCACCCTCTGCTTAACCCAAAGGGACTAGAAAGCTACCAGCCTTATCAATACTAACCCATCCACTGTGCTATGGAAACCCCTGCTGACTGACAGTGCCTGGAACAGTAACCACCTAGGCGAGCCACCAGTGGCAATACCCTAATGAACTTGTGTTGTCGGGGTGGGGGGTAGGCTGTGTTCTTCTCAGGTAGAAAAAAGTGCTCTAGATGCCTGGGCTCCAGCACTTACCTCAAAGGATCTACAGAACTAGGGAGCTGACCCACCTGCCGCCTGTTCACGGGTTGGCAAGACAAACTTCACCCCACTTCCCCTTGCCATCAAGGGACTGATGTGGTAGAAACTTGTCCCTCTCAAGCAAAGCACCTCCTATACAAGCTAAGCCCCCTATAGGGAGGGAACTATGCTAAGATTTTTCTCCAGTGCTTCAAAAGATTTCACTCTGATCCGATTTCAGCTAGGAGAAATAGCCCAGAGATTTAAAAACCCTAGGCAAAAAACTGAAAGTATAACCTGTGAAGATCAACTATCTGATCTAGTACAGCAGATGCATCTCCGGGGTGTTTTATAGCATTCAGCTACACTCAAATATTGTGAGGATGGGAGCCAGCGTGTGGACTCAGGCAGGGAAGGAGGTTAATCTGTGGCAAGTTCTTACCTCCCAGGTAAACTCCTTATGCTTAGTCCTATACAAGATGCATAATGATTCTGGAGGACCACTGAAGAAAATTGTTGTTATTGCTTCTGTTGGATGTAGATTATAACTCCTATTCATCTGTCCCATCCAGGATATACACGGAGAATAATTGCTTATGATACAAAAGCCAACAAGTTTGTTAAATGTGCAGACATGAAGGACAGGCGGATGCATCATGGAGCTGCTGTGATCAAGAACAAGTTGTTTGTTACCGGTGGGCGTCGTCTCACCACCGACAACGTCATTGAAGACTCTGATTCAATGGACTGCTACGATCCTGAGACTAACACATGGACTCCAAAGGGGACACTGCCACACAAACTCTTTGACCATGGCTGCCTCACTCTCCAATGTGTCCCCTGTCCAAACATCTTGTAAATGCACCTGGTGCTACCCTAGCAAGAAGGGCCCAGATTGCTCCGTACAGAGCTCATATAGAATATTAACCAGCTCACACCAACACTGCTCATAACACAACCAAAGCAGCAGCAGCCATTTTCAGGGTGCTGGGTGGGAAACACATGTTATTGCCCAAAGGCCCAATCATGAGCTCCTCACTCAGATTCAACTCAGGCAACAGGGTAAAATGTTGGTCTGATATAAAGTATTCTGGTAGGTAAACAGGAATGTTGACGTTTCTGGGGAAAATGTACTGTGATAAGCCGCTTATTGTGCATATATTCTATTGCCCTCTTCTCAGATGAAACAAAACTGCTTGACTTTGTAGCACGCTCCCTACACTAATTGGTGCTAAGAGAGCTTCTCATTTCTTTCAAGTGATAACAGATCTCCAGGATAGAAGGATCTGAATTCTATCCCCGCGCTCGCCCTGGGGTTCTGAGCACCTGTTGTGCAGCACGGTGCCAACGATGTGGTCCCACAGAGAAAACCTTTCTAGTATGAGTCAATACTAAAAGAAAGGCTGTAAAAAAGGAACAGGTCCTACAGAAAGCTGGGGGAGAGATTCATTTACTTGTAATGCTCCATATGGACAAACTAGGCCTGAGCAAATCCTTGCTCCTTAAAACTGAATCTTTTCACATTTTCAGAGGTGCAGATTTGAATTCTCAAACCTAAATGCTGTCCCAGTGGCTGAAGGAAAGTGAGGCAATGAAGAATTTTTTTTCACATCTATCTCCTCCCTCAAGGAACAGGAGAAGGGAAGAAGCCAATAAAGAGGCGGCCCTGGAAACCCAGATGCCATGTGTAGGTTTTTTCTCTGTGGAGAGAAGAGCATGCTTTCAGCCTTCCCTTTCTATCAGGGATTTCACCAAAGTTGAAGCAAGGTTGATTAGGGAGCTGCTAACAACTGGAATTCCTGCAAAGCTGGAACACGTGGGTAGTACAAAAAAGGAAAAGAGCCAACCTCCTTCCCCCGACTCCTGGGGAGCTATATGAGAAAGCAAAATCCTTGGAAAGCAAATGCCTCCAAAACAGCATCACTCCATTGCTTAGTTAAACAGTCCAGGTTCTGCCGCAGTTGTGTAAAGGGTTGTCACTGAGTTTACATTTTCTTAAAGAGCAGAATTACCATCAGGTAATGAGAAGATGGGGAACTCTCAAGCTGGTCCCCAGACTGGGAGAGACTGCTGACAACACTGGTAAGCAGCATCTAGAAGAAGGAGGTCAGAAATTTTACACAGTTCTCCTTGTACTTGAAATGAAGCAATGCCTTTATGAGAGCAGGTTAATTTAAAGGAGTTGAATAAGAGGGGAAGCCTTCAAATGTTAATGTTGTCTTACATAAGAAAATTGTGATTGTTGTTATTGATTTGTATGGGCATTGTACCTGCTTGTTCTCTACAATTTGATAAAAAAAATTGCACTTGTTTTAAAACTTGGGAGTTTTTGCCAAGTCATTCTTTCTTGGGAATTGAGTAACTCTGCAGAGAGGAGATGAGCAAAAGTCATGCTCCAGGCCTCAACTCAGAAACTTGTCATTAAGGGCCTAGTCTTTTTCTATGATCCATCTAGTCCCATGGTCTATCTCTTTTAATAGCTGTGGTAGGGAGCTATCTCGAGGCCAGTCCAATCATTGGCCCACCTACTTGTCTAGGGCAGTCACCCACCTGCCTCTCCTGTCATGCCTTTGATGAAACTCAGAAGTTTCTTATAGGAGGGAGGCTGCCCATTTAATGCCCAATGCCAAAGGCATAATACATGGCTCCATACCATCCTACACCATGTCCCATGCCTCGCACATGGCATCAATATATGGCTCCAGCCCCACACTGGGCCTCACTCTATTCCAGTCTGACTTTCGGACCCTGACGTGGATCCCTCCTATTCAGGCAGCCTAACCTCTGCCCTCATATTGGGCTGCAAACCTGCCTTGACCTCCTTCCCTCTCAGCAGTGGCCATGGGTGTCTGGTGCCTCTTGAGTCAGGGGGGCACATGCCTCCCCTGACACCAGTCAGTGACCAGGAGGGTGGTCCCAAGCAGCCGATCCAGCTGACTGGGGAGAGGGAGAGGTCCCCCGCGGCCGATCCTACTAACCACAAGTGGCCACGCCACTTCCAGAACTCCTGCACCCACTTCCAGAAGTGGCGCAGCCACTTTTACTGGCAGCCCTGCTCCCCAGCCGGCGCTTGCAGGGGGGACAATGGTGTTCCCACCTGCCCCCCTGCCCGCTGGCTAAACAGGGAGTACGGCCTGACAGGGGGTGTACCAGCACTCTCAGGGGGTGAATGTGCACCCCCATGTACCCCCTACACATCACCCCTGGCAGTGGCCTCCTCCAGGACCTTTGGCCTCACAAGCCCTGGCCTTGCCTCTAGGCCAGTCAGGATTCCAAGCCTCTAGCTCTGGCTGTCCCTCGTGGTGGGCACTCAGGCCCTTTGACCATCGTAGTCCTGGCCTCAGCATTGACCAGTCATGGTTTTATGGGTAGGTTCTTGGCAGCTAGCCCTCTCACTCATAGAGGTCTGCCTTCTGAGCTCATGGACCACATAGCTCCTCCGGGACCTCTTCTGAGCCCACTGTTCCACTCTCACTGGGCTCACTCTCTCTCTCTCTCTCTCTCTCTCTCTCTGCCCCTTAATGGGCCTCTACTCTGGCCAGCCTATGTGCAGTCCTTCAGCCCCTCCTCCCTCCCTGGACCCTACTCTATGCAGCCTCCAGCTCTCACTCCACCCCCTCATTGGGGCCACTAGGTGTTTCACCCCATGGGCCTCAGGCCCCACTCTATGGGCCTTGGCCCTGTGCTTTTCTATTTGGGTATGCTCTCCTAGCCTTTCCCCCCATGGGGTCACCCACAAGGCAGTGGGGGCTGAGACTTTCCAGCACCCCATACTCACCTTTCACTAGGGAAGCACGAGTGTGGCATTTCCTGGAGACTGTCTCCACACCATCCAACCCCATCAGGGTGTAGTTTCAGGTCATTCCCCAGGACCAGGAACCTCCTCCATCCCCATAGTTCCTACTCTTAACCTCCAAGTGTTCTAGGAGCAGCAGTACTCCAGTCAGGAGATGTTCACCCTTCAGCTCCATAGTTGCAACTGCCCAGCTCTGCTCTCAAGGCCTGTCTTATACCCTAACTGCCTAGCCCTATACCAATCAGGCAGCCTCCTGGGTGCCATGTGACCCTCCTGATTAGGTCTTCTCCCACCTGCAGGCTGATCTGAAGCCTGCTCAAGCCCTTAAAGTGGCAGACACACCCTGTGCTCTGCCACATAGCCATCTCCAGATTCTTCTGAAGAAAGAATCCCCATAATAGGTAATTATGGAAAAAAAATCCATCAAGCAATCTCCAAACCCCATAGGAATGGGTTTATACTTTGAAGCATATGGATTTTTTTCCCCTCCATTTGCAGTAATTGTCAAGTCTCATAATGCACACAAGGGTCAAATTGCACCTCATTCATTTGCAGATACACATTTCAAAAAAAACAAAACATGAAGTGGCAACAATTCACTTCAGCATTGCAGTGAAGTAGTCAATAGAGTTTAAGAACCATTTTCCCTTCCTTCCCTTGAAGTGCATAATGATTCTTCTTACTCTTCTATACCACTGAGAAAGAGCTATAACACTAACCCCTAGCAACAGTTGCCATCTATTCTTGCCTAGGAAGCACAGAACTAGGTTCTAAGTACAAAACCAGATACACAGTTTGAGGAAAGGGTGTTCACAGGTTAGTAACCAGTTTCTCCTTTGACCTGGGGCCTATAAGGAAAGGATGCATTCTATCCCAGTTTTGCATTACTACCATAATCCACACTATACTCAGGTAGAAGGATGGGTAATGTGTGATTATCAAACATGAGATATTTCAATCCGTTCATCCATAACCAAAATTATAAATGTGCCTGGATCAGGAATTTCAATTAAAATTCTTTCTTAGATCAACTATAGCTCTTGTGGGGGTCTGATCTCACTATCCATACTCCATGATATCTTAGGTAGTCTGAGAAAATATTATTTGGAGGGGCTGAGTGCATGCATCAGCATAAGAACTACAACTCCCATCATGCTCTGCATGGTGCAATGCATGCACAGTTAGCCTATTCTTCCTCAGCTGTGTAGAGCTAAGAGAGTGTGGGGCGCTGGCCTGGCTGCATGCTGAGCAGCACCATGGTGCTGCTGCTGTTGTTGGCCGCTGTGAAACTAGTTTGTGGGGGCTAAGCCCCAGCCTTCCACCACCTATCAGTACCAACAAGAGTTTACTAATATGTATTCCAAGACTAGAGCTACTATTACCACATTTCTAAGGGGAATATCATCATAGCATCTGGATGTTCAGAATACTTGTCCAAGAGCCAGACCCTGCTGCATACTGCAGTGATCTAGCACACAGGTCCATATTATCCAACCTGCTGTGCTTTCCTTGAGTCTGGAAATTTGGCAGCAGGGAAGCAGCAATTAACACTGCCATCGTTCGTTCCTCCACTGCCAAATCTCCTGTCAGCCAAAAGAAATGGCTCTACAAGCCAGATTTAGCCTGTGGGCTGGGGGGTATTATTCCAAACCTATCTTAGGTAGTCTGATTCCAGGATTTCACTACCCTTATAGTTAGAAAAGTTTTCCTAATATAATTCAAAGCTTTTTTGCTATGAATTTAGCTGATTTCTTTTTGTTCTATTCTGAATGGAGACAGAATAATTGGGGTCAGGAAGGAATTTTACCCCATGGTCAGACTGGTACAGACTGGGGGGTAGGGCCTATTTATCACCTTCAGAGATGTAGCCGTAGGCCCACCAAGTAACCTATTGGCCTCCATCAGATGGGGAGGCTACAGAAAAGGTGACAACTGATTACTGGAGACTGTAACAAGACTTTGCTCCTGTTACAGAAATGTGCGGGCAAAGAACCCATTTGTTTAAAACTTACAGTTGGCCCCGAAACGAGATACAGTATAATTATGAGCCCAACCAGGTATCTAACTGCCTGTCAGAGAACTGTTTGGGGAAGTGTAAATTGCTTCTTAGAAGTTCCATTGGTTAAAGAGACCGGGATACAAAGAGGCTTATTTGCTAATTAACGATTCCCATAGTCAGGTGGCTGAGCACTGGGAAATGATAATGATTCATTAGAAACTTTGTATAAAGGATTGACAATTAGCGGGAAGAGAGCCCCCAGAAGGGGAACTGGAGCGGAAGCATTAAACACCAGAAGTGACAACTAGTCCTGTGAGGGGGCGCAGGTAAGGAGAGAGAGAGAGCCTATGAAGAAATTCCTATTGAAGCAGTGAGTGGTGGAGTTAACCGCACGCCAAGAACAGAGAGTTAAGGCTGCCAGCGGAACGCAGCAGCAGACATAACAGTAAAAGACTTTTTTCTGTTGATGCGGGAATGGGCGGGCAAACGGACACCCCCAGCCAAAACAGGGTGATTGTTACAGGACTGATAAGCTACTTGTAAACCAGAGTCAGTAACCCAGCTAAGAGACTGACAGCTGACAGCCAGCTGTGATAAGCTACATACGTGCAGGCAGATGTAATTATCATTATTAAATTAGTAAGCCTTCTCCTCGTGTGGTGGACCTTCTATAACTACTCCCACCAAAGTCGTGGCAAGCAAGATTGATACTGTTATGAGTGAAGGCAGAGTCTAACATCTTATTTGTGCCCTAGAGAAGAACTCACACTCACAAAGACAAACAATAAAAAAACAGGGACAGGAGTGCAAGTCAAAGGTCCACAAGAAGGGTGCAGGTCAAAGGTCCACCAGAAGGGTCCACAAGAAGGGAGATACTGAGCAGAACATATCAGACAGCACCCACTGGCCCAGACTGGGGTTGGGGGGTTGCCTTTCTCTGTAGTGGGATGTGGCCCTCTTCCTGGGATCTCTCAAGCATATTTTAACAACCTTTGCAGCAGCAGGGCATGAGCCATCATTGTCCCCTGCTTTGCCTGTGGCCGATTAGGATGCTATGCCTTGTAGTTGTGTGACTGGTTTGCCTGTGTATTTTTAGTAATGTTAGACTATGATTTGGAATGGTTTGAATAGGGATGATGCTGCCTCAGGCAGAGGGTTGGACCAGATGACTTGCAAAGCTCTCTTCCAGCCCTGTTTTTCTATGATCCTCTAAATCTATGATTGCTGTCCTTTTCATAGCAATGCTTTTATATATTTAAAAACAGTTATCACATCCACCTTCAGTCTTCTCTTTTTTCAGACTAAACAAACCCAGCTCCTATCTTTCCTCACAGATTTAGAAAATGCAACCTCTAATGATCCTTGCTGCTGTCCACTGGACTCTCTCCAATTTGTCCTCATCTTTTTTAAAGTGTGGTGCCCTAAACTAAATACAGTATTACAGCCAATACCTCATTTCTTTGGAAGGAGTGTAGTACTTACACTCTTGTAATCAAGACTCCTGTTAACACACTCCAAAATGAGTCTGGCCCTTTCTTGCAACAATATGAGATAGTTGACTAATACTAAGTTTGGGCTGAAGTTCTTAGAAATAATTTAATAATTTAGATCTCCATAATTGGCCTAAGGTGATGTAGAAAGTCTGCAGCAGATCCAGGAACTGAATTCAGATCTCCCAAATGTATGTCTTAAACACTTAGGCTAGGGACAGACATTACACACAAACTGGTTTAAGTGATCAGAAATTGGTTTAAACCTGTAACAGAACAGCTGTTCAATGCACATAATCCGGTTTGAAAATTTCTGAAACCGGTTTGAGATAAACCTCATTGAACGTAGTATCAGACTTAACTGACTTGGCTCAAACCAGTTTATGCAATGTCTGCCCCAGACCCCTTGCTGATTTAAGATAAATCAGACTCCCATAGGACCCCTGCATGCTCTCTGGGCTGGGCGGGGCTCTCTGCTCCACAGCAGGGCTGGCCCCTCCCCTCTGCTTCCTGGCTACAGCTCCAGAGACTGCAGACTGCTTCCCCACTCCCCTTACCACTCCCTGCTAAGCAGAAATTCCCTCCTCTTCCTTGCCTCACTGTGGAGATGTCTGTGTATTAGCTAGCAGACCACATGCTGACTGCAGTCTGTTCTGAATCAACAGGCAGAATCAACAAGTAGCTGATAATGTCCCTCTGTTTTCTTAATTGGGTAATAAACACTGAGCTAGGGGGGTGATTAACATTGTTATCAATTCCCTGCTGGACTAATCATAGTGTTCTGCCAGGGCCTGACCACACCACCCCCCCTCAGCTTAATACTGTGGAAGGGAATGGAGGGCTGCTGTAGTTCCCCCCAGCTTCTAGCCAAGCCACTGCAGGCATGTGGCTGCATTTCTGGGATGTCCGTCTGGTTACAAAACTGATTTAGCCTAGCCAGGTTAGACTAACCTGCAAAGATTGAATCAATTCGGGCTCAGGCTGTTTGAAAGTCTGTCCCTAGCTATGATCACCATCCTCCCACAACTCACAAGGACCTTACTCAGAGCCTAGTAATCAATGCAAGTCACTCCATTGACTTCAACAATGAGCTTTGCATCAGGCCCCATCTGCTGAGTTCTTAACTTGAGTTTCTCCCTATTCTAAACCTATTTTAACAGCAAATGTGTAATGTTTGAGTCATTTTTATGGTAAGGGAAAAGTTTCAAACAAAAAATAAACAAACTTCTATGAATCTTTCAAATATAAGAAGAGAAACAGTTTGCTCTTAAACTTTCTTCCAGTTTCCTTGCTGCTAACTTGGAATGAATCTTGCTGCCTGTACAGTCTGTGTCATTAGGTTTTACTTTGATCTGAACAAAGAGCTCTGTAGGTTAAGCCTGTGTTTTTTCACTGTAGTCATTTATCAAGCAATATAATCAGTTCCAAGGGCAAAGTTTCTCTTGTGTAGCAATGTGTTTATAATTATAATGCATTTCCTGCTTCTTTTTGATTAAATGCACCTGACAAATTAGAAAAGCTATTGACACAGATAAACATACACTCTCAGTTTCCCTCTTTGTCATTCCTGTTTCCAAACTGCAGCAGGTTTAATAGAAGGTGATTCCTTCATTTAAGAAACAAGCAATGGCACTTTTTTGGCAAATTAATATGAATGATTTAGGCTACAAAGTAACTTATTATAGTCACTATTCATATCACCCCTCCCTTGAGCCAGTATTAATAGACAGAAGTAAAACACTCAAAGATACTTTAAGATACCAGAAACTTGAGATTTCCCACAAAAATGACATGGCCATATACTCAGCTGGTACAGATCAGCAGAAATTCACTGACTTCAAGAGTGATGCCAGTTTGTACCAGCTGAAGCCCTGATGCAGGCTAATTAGCCAATTAATTAGCATTCATCCCCTCTTTTTTATTAGCAAATCAAGGGTACACATTAAGCACAATTTAGAGAAATCTTGGCTCAGGTTCTACGTTACCCTGTATAAACCCACTAAAGTCAATGGAATGACTCAGGTTTTACACCAATGGAAGTAACAGTAGAATCTGGCCTATTATGTTTACTGAAGTTTCCAAAACAGTAGCAGAATGGTGACAGCAAAAACAACTGCTCTGTCACTCTCTCAGTCACACGCACACACCAGCTGTCATTTTCCTTCAACCAGATCTTTATTTTCATGCACCCTTTTTTTCCCCTGTTGCAAGAATTATTTCCTAGAACAGCAGAAAGCTGGATGTCTCAAGGAGTTCATAAGGAGGCAAGGGACTTTTTAACCATTTAGTTGCTGGCTGAAGCCCAAAAGTATATCCATTTGGGCTGGAGATTGTCAGCACTGGGCTCAGTTCATGCATAGTGAGAGAGGAAGGTATTGCTTGAGGTGAACAAGAGTGGCAGAGCCTGGTCCATAATGAACTTTGCTTATTTACAAGGAAGATATTGCCTGTGCTCTACTGCTCATTGAGGTGCTGCCTTCTGTGGCTGGGTAAGTCCTCACCCTGATTTCCAATGCATACACTGGTGCAGTGTTGAAAACCTCTTACCTTCCTGAATTTTACTTCACTTGCCAGTTTAAGTAACAATACAGTACAGTACAGAACTAAGCTTTCTCCCAGGTTTGGCCTGTTCCTGGGGTTTCTCCCTTGGAGTCTTTGAGCTCCTACCACCTGCACTTGCACTTTAGTGCATAAAAGCAGCCAAATGAGAGTTCTCCATTCACTCAGGTGATGATTTGTCTGTTCCCTCTGTGCATCTATTAATAATTACACGCAGTATTGCCAACTCTCATGATTTTTGGTGTTGTTCTCAAAGTCTACACTTCAGGAACATGAAAATCTTAGCTCTTTCTTTTAGATATATAGATAGAGCTAAATTTTTCACATTCCCAAAGCATAGACTTTAAGAATAATGCCAAAAATTGTGAGAGTTGGCAATACTGAAGCAATGGATGGATGGACTGTATCTCCTTCCACTCTTTATATTCCTAGGCTAAGTACAGACAGTCAAAAAAGCCTGAGGCTGAATCAATTCAGTCTTTGCAGATTATTCTAAACTGCAGAGATTAAACTGAGAAACAACTGGACAGACTTTCATTTTTGATTCAGGAAATTCAGCCACATACCTGCAGTGGCTCAGGCTGAAGCCTAGGGGCATTAGAGCACAGCTCTCTGGCAAGTAGCCAGCATGGGATGTGTGTTCACTTCATCTTCCTGCTGCCCCAGAGGTCTCTGGGATTTGCAGTGCAGAATCACAGTAGCAGGACCCTGCAGGTTTTCTCATCACTTCCTCTTCCTGCTTCCAGGTGCCTCTGGGATTTGTAGTCCACAGTTGGAGCCAGCAGTAAGTTTTTAGCAGGGCAGGGCGAGGCGAGGCAGGACAGCTCTGTACTTGGGGAAGGGAAGTGTAATCCTCCTTCCTGGCCTCAGACCTCAGCTAGGGCTTGCCTGGGGGAGGCAGTCCCTGCCTCCCCCTCCCAACCCTTCTCTGCTGGAGCAGATAGCACAGCCCAGCCCAGGGCTGAAAATCATGGTGAGATGCTGGGGGACTGTGATTTAACTTGAACTGGGAAGGGGTCTAGGACAGAAGTTTCATAAACTGGTTTGACCCAAACCGGTTAAATCTGATACTACATTCTACCAGATTTATCTTAAACCAGTTTCAGCCATTTTGAAACTGGTCTATGTGCACTGAACATCTGTTCTGGTACAGATTTAAACCAGTTTCTGATTACTTAAACTGGTTTATGTGTAACTTTTGTCCCTAGCCCTAGTTTGGCTACTCAGCAGAAATATATCAGCATAGTTAAACACCTCTATACCACTATTTAGGGCCACTCTGTAGCCCACCCAAATACACCAACCATCTTTATGAAGAACCTTGTAACTCACCAGAGAAACGCTGCTGAAATCTAGGACCCAAAGCTGAGCCAGCTCTTAGCTCACCACCTCATTGCACATTCAGAACTCACCAGGTTCTAAGGGTTGCCAACACAGGAAATCTACAAGTGGAATCCCACAATTTCCTGTTCCTGATTTCTGCACCCCACTTCTTGTCTCTACTGCCCATAACTAGAGCCAAGCACAGAAAGGAAGACAAGTGGACTCCTGTTCTTCAATCAGAGCTCTTCAGAAATCAATCTGTCCATTACTTGTCTCTCCTTCTCTGTTTCACATGTAGTCATGGTGAGGTAATATAGATGGGGGGCATGGAGATCACGAAGCTTGAGCTAGATGAGGCTAGCTTTCAGGGTTGTCGCAACATAGGAGTGTAGATGGATTCTTACTGCGGAGTCCTAGTACCTGGCACTGTAATGAAGGAATGGGGCCCAGGAGTACTCAGAGAAGAACACCTCTGACTCTGAGGAGTAGAAAATAACCTGCAGCTTCTGCTACAAGGTGTGACCTCACAAGGATGTTTAGCTGTTGTGAATCAGCAACACCTTATACATTTTAACACTGACCCCTATAACTAATATGGCTGTAGATTTTGCTGTGGATATGCATCATGTTTTGGAGGTGCACTCTCCTCAGGCCTTACAATCTAAATTAGATGGCTACCATAACGAGATGTGATGCAATGTAATAGGATGAGGGAGCCTACTAGAAGACAAGTGACGAATGTAAAACAAAAGGACAAGGGAGGCTGCTCTTGGGAGAACTAAGGTACCATGAACTCACTGTTGACACAAATGAGGCGGGCTCTGGCATTGGCTGGAATCAAAGCTGGGGAAACATGCCTGCTTTGTGTTGTTATGACACATGTATTTCCCTAGAAATGACATTAAAGAGTACCAGAGGCTCACATGCTGCTCTGTTTGTGTGCTGCCCTGAGAGGGCTCTTATTCTTCGAGACAGCGTAAGCACTGTGGAACATGGGCCTTGTCAAGAAAATTCTGCCTTTGTGTGGAAAACAAAATAGCAGATACAACACCAGGAATATGCTCAAGTGATCAGGGGACAAGCTTCTACTGGCCTGCAGCTGTGTGGTAGGGTCAATCCACAGGTCACCCTCATGGATATTGAGTGTGCCCATTCTGACTGGGAACCCTACCCAGCAGCCTGTAGGCCCCAGGCAGGGGTAGGCAATCTGCCACTGCCCAAAATCATACACTCCACATGTTAGAGCAGGACATCTAAAGGCTACTGCAGCCTCTGAGCAGAGGTTGCTTCTGTCGGGTGTATCCATAGCCATCATTTGTGGGATAGAATTCCTCCGCTGCTGTTGCCACGCATATAGGTTCCAATGCAAGGCCTCTTGGGCAATGGATAGGAGCTTTACTGAGAAGACTCCACGTAAATGGATTTCAGAAAGGGCCTTGAATAGGGATTGAACCTTTTGGCATCTACAGACATTATTATAAAATCCTGAAGCATGTAATAAAGAAACAAACCTTAGGGGTCAAGGGATGGCAATTTAGGTCTCTCCAGGTTAGAGGTTGTGTTTAAAGACTATGCATGCAGACAGAAGTTGCATTTGTTGTGCAGTCAGCCCCTTGAAAGTGCTCTACAGCCATGCTCTTGCAGAAGGACAGGCTGCAGAGCACTTTAAAAGTGCCCAATCACACAACAGTCTGAATCCTTATTACATGAGGGTTCAGATCAGAGCACCTTCATTGATGTCTGTCAGCACGCTCGTGGAGAACTCCTTCCCCTCCCTTCTCCCCCTCCCATTCTGAAGAAAGTGCTGAGGGTGGGAGTGTGGAGGTGCAGGGCTAGGGGAGAGCAGCCACAGACATGCAGCAACTCCAAAGTGAATCTTGATCCCCCAACCCCGTGGACCCAACAGTGAATATCTTTTGGGTTGGGGGAATGCTGTAACTCATGGAGCTTCCTGCAAAGCACCGTGAGTTACAGTGGGGAGCTGCAAATCTGTCAGTGCCCTTTGATAAATGTCTCTTTAGGTGCATCTACACAAGACGCGTTAATGCACATTATGGGCATGTGTCTACACATGCGCACCCTTAATGTGCATTAATTTATGCTAATCGTGCCTAAATTTGATACCTGCAAATTTAGGTGCAATTAGTTAATGCACCTTAATGCATGTGTAGATACGACCTGGAGCTAACTTTAGTACCGGGTCTGCCCTGCCACTAGGGGGCTCACCTGAGCCGAAGCCCAAGGAACACCCAGGGGTTGGGGTGCTGGGCAACTGCCCTGGGGCTCTGCCCCCTAGGCCCTCCTCCACAGCCCCCCGCTCTGGCCTTGAAGACCAAAAATATTGTATATAGTTTCCCCCTTGTATATAGTTTACCTCTTGTAAGTGGGCTTTTTATTGTTGGTGGGCGAGGATGATGGTGGAGGGGCTCTATTGGTTGAGGGGGGAGAGAGTAAGGGGTTCTGTTTGTTGAAAGGGGGGGTGTTGTGAGGGTAATAATGTTTTTTTGTTTCATCCATGTGCGTGTCCAGGGCACGTGGTCTGCAGCGGGGAGTGCAGGAGGAGGGGTTGGGCAGCCAGTGCCCTGGCCACTGCTGGTGGGTATGCAGCTGTCCTAAGGCCTGGGCAGGGGGGGCCTGCTGGGGCTATCGGGGCCATCAGGGCCATCACCATGGCCAGCAAGAGCACAGGATGCAGGACATCACTGGCAGGAGCAGGGGCTGGAGCAGCCCTGGCATAGGGAGGCAGGGTGGGCAAAGAGGGAGCTGTTGCTTGCTGCACCTGAGCTGGGCATATGGCTCCTGGGCAGGGAAGGGGCTCACCAGGGATCAGAATTTCTCAGGTGGCTGCCGGATGCTGGCACCTGGCTCTGGCTTCAACATGAAAGCCAAATGCTGGCAGCCATGTGGTCAGAGGCTGGAGCTGCCCCCAGTGGCCACAGGGCCGCATGGCATGGCTGCAGGGGATTGGGACTAAATTTAGTGCCAAGTCGCTGGATGTGTAGACATCTGCCAAAAATTGCTTAATGCACATTAGATGTAGTTGTGCTTAAATGCATGTGTAGATGTGCCCTTTGTATATTATAATCTGGCATAAATACATTAAATGGAGTTTGATTTTCTTCCCAGTCATCAGGGGCCCTAGAGATTTTCTAGAAGTACAATGCCATTAGTGGAGGAAGCCATGTCTGTCATGGAAAATACAGATCCCAGAATAACCAAAAATTTGCTCATTCTACCACTACTGTGAACACTTGAGCATGTATTTGTGACCAGTTGGAAAGATTCAAGAGAAAGGAGCAGACCATTGCTGGTCTCAGGCTTGGGTTATGTTCTTCATTTGTTTAGCATCAACAATATGTACACCACTGTACAACATGAAGCTCCTCACTCAAAACACTTTAAAGATAGACTAAGAGAAGTAATTGAGAGGTCAGGAAACTCATGGATTATTCTCAAAGCATCAGGAACTGGGGTTGCAAACACATACGCTCATTCTTTATAAAGAGCAACAGCATCTTACACAATACTTTGGTTAATTAAAGCACACCTGCCAAACAGATGCTGTTTTCCCCCAAATGTTAATGGCTTCCTACAGATCTCCTGCCAAATCAATCAACTAGAGCCGACCTCAGTGTTCAGGAGTTTCATACAAATACAATCAGAGAATGGTGTATATACTTAAGTTCTGGAATTTGCTTGTTTTATGCTAATCTTCTGCTTCTCAAGGTTATTTCATAATTTCGGTTATCAAAATCCAGACTCTCTGGACTCTGAATAGCAAACAAAATTTGAAAGAAGTGTTTTGAACATCCTGATTTTCATATACAATTGAAATGTGGTTTGAGAATCTTTTGGAGAGCCCGGGTAATTGGTCGGGTTGATCTCTGGGGTAAAGCAGCAAATGCTTTTAGAAGGGAAATAAAGAAACATATCTTGGGATTTCTCAGTTACTTCTGCCCCACCATGAGAAGTTGTAATAGGCCAGAATGGTTGAAATGCTGATGAATTTTCCTTTTGATATTTTGAGGCTGATGCAAAGATAAATGTAGAACAAACAGGTACTCTTGCTTGATGTGGATATAGTTTCCAGCTTCTTAGTACCTAAGAAAAAGAGAATTTACAAAAATGACTGTTATTCTTCTTCTACACTGGGGGTTTGCATTACCATGGCACTTTGAACTGAGGAGGCACATTCTACTGGTTCGTACCTCATTCAAGTACATGGAAGTTGCTGTAAATTAAAATCTGTTGTCTGTGACTGTAAGATGTTGGTAAGTTTGAAGCTACCTGAATAGGAAAAAATTCTTTCCAAGGTTTTAGTCCAGACCTGCAGATGTCCTAGTGACAGCATCCCGACAGCTGCCAGGTGCAGCAGAGTGCAACCAGTGAGTCATTCACCTTGGAGTCAAAGGAGTAGCAAATACATGAAGAGTTAGATCAGGCTGGTGAATCAGCAGCATCAGGTTAAACCTATTTGTAAACAAACAGAAGGTGATTTCTATGTCTTAGGGGAATGGATTATTTTTTCATAAATTCCTAATAAACTCTTGGGAGGAGTTCCTCTACTGTCTTGATCTCAGGGGTGTTGCTGTAGCTCCCTGGCTCCAGCACAGTTTCTGTGGATTTATCCTAATCCATCTAAAATAGGATTCTAATCCACTGACTTTAGCTGGGTTTACAGATGCATATCTCTGCAAGAGCCTGGCCCCACATCGTAGCAAGTTTTCTAATCTTCTCCACAGTTCTTTTGATTCCCCTTCTTCACTCCTACAATAAACCTTAGGGTCAGATGCTCCATCTAAATCAGCACAGTTTGACTGGAGTCAAGGGAACTATATAGCTTGATCCAAGAAAAGAGTATGGATGGGACTTGGAGACATTTGACTTTTAAGTCCATCTCGAGCAGTAACTCACTGGACATGTTTATGCTGACTCCATGCTAAGGAGTGCCACAGCAAAGCACAGCATGCCCACTGTATGCATGCTGCACCTCAAAGCAGACAAACTATAGCTGCTCTTAATGCCATACTGAGTGTGCACCTGAAAATACACTTAGAGGGAGAGCGTGTAGCACATGCCTGAGGCCACACAGAGAACAGCTATGCCATATCCTTAAGGGGGTTGCATGCAGAATAAAAATGCCATGCTTCACTGCAGTGCTCCCCAGCACGGTCCTTTGACAGTGTAGATGTGTGACCTTGGGCAAATCACTTGGAATCTCTATCTTCCCTTCAGTTAAAATAAGGACAACCCCTACCTCACAAGGACAGTAACAATGAATCTGTTAAAATCATGGAAATGCTAAGTCCTGCTGTACTTATCCAAAGGAGCATGGTGGCAGTGTGACTATGGGCTTTGCTATGGCTTCAGAGGCAGGAGTTCAAGCTCTGCTCTGGACATGTGTCAATGGCGATCCCTAATCAGCCCAGCTGTAGATGGGTCCCAGATCATTTGAAGTGGGCAGTTCAAAAAGAAAGTGTTATGGTGTTGGCCACATGACTCTCTTGTATGTCAGGGATTACAGAAACTGGCTAGCCTTAGCCATTCTAGCCCTACTGGCCGTTGGGCTCAAGAAGATTGGTTGCGCTTATTACTGTCCTGTATAAAACTACCTGAGACCCCTGCAGTACACTAAGCAAAATACTGCTATTAGAGAAAGGCTCCTTTTAGCAGGATTTATTTGCCCAGGAAAGCAAAGTGCATCTATAGAAACCCACTGCTTCTTCTTCAAATGACTACCTTTAATTTGCGACTATCTAAAATACCAGTATTTCAAAAGTTAAAAGGCTACAGAAATGTGATTGGTTTAAGACTGGTAAGTGAAAATTAAGCAATTTTCAAATGGCAAATTAAGTATTTCAGAGAAGAGGACAGTTCTTTCAAAAAATAAAAATAAAAGAAAAGGCAGATGAAAAGGTTAAGTTTGGATGGAGCCAGGGTATCCAGCTACACACCTTTGGTGTACTGTGTATTTAAATTATACTTTTCTTGTCAGTTGAAACTGGACTGATTATGTGGCTATGAACTCTACCTGTAAATCCCTTGTATGCACAATACATTCAGGGTTTGCAAATGGGTAACGTGTTCAAAGCATGCAGCCTAAATCTTTGTTTTCAACAAGGGCTCCTCTAATTGATAGGACATTCCCAATCAACCAGACCAGAACTGTTCCATCCAGGGCTTGGGTGGCAATGCCAGCCAGTCATTAACTTTGAGGTCCTCATGCACTTTGTTGTTATTCAAACTGATAATATTTTTTTAGAGCTCCATAGATTCATTTTATTTCAGACCCTCCAAAAACACAGCCCTTTCATAGCACACATCAACATGCAACTGGGTACAAGACTGGGCCATAACTCATTCCTGTAGAAGCAAGCAAATTCTTTCTGTTCCTTCAATGTTTTTGTGCCAGCCTCTCTGAGACTTCCTCCTCTTCTTGGCATCTGTTTTGTTTTAAAAGGACAAAAATGCATCAATGTCTCTCACATTCTTGCTCCTTTCAAGGTTCTCCAGTTACATTATTTAATATGAATCGATTCCATTTTTTTCTGCTTAGTAGTTTTAATTTCATATAGAAAATAGTAATTGTAGAGATCTTACTGAGATATACATATCATTTCTTTAAATACATCTTATTTTGTCTGTCTTATGAGGAAAATGGCTTATGAAGGGAGGATTGCAGAGATGTTTGGGTATCTGCCATTGTTCTATTAGCTTTACACTGATTCTAGGAACTGGCAGTACTTGACTATTTCATTCCAAAGTACTTGTACATTGCAATAGTTCTTTAACCTTGTCTTCTAAGCACCATTGCTTGGGTCACTGCAAATATCCCTTGCCATTTTTTCTCTTCTGAGTTAGCTCTACCCATCTCAAAGCCTCTAGCATAGTGCATTTTTGCATCTTCATTCACGGGCTACCTAAAACCACCTCCTGGAGTTTGTTACACGTTGCAGATAAAAAAACAGCATATGTGTAAAATAGCTTGGTCCTTACTCAAAGCTTTATCCAAGATTTTCAGGACTAGTGATTCCGGAGGGCTCAGATTTTTATGCCTTCTGAAAATTAAACTGCTAAACAGCGCCTCAGATCAGGCAGCCAAAACCTGAGGCCCTCCAAATTAATCAATTGCTTTGGAAAATCCTGGCCTATCTCAGTTGGCAAACTCATCCCTCCATTGAAACTCATGCTCCAATTTTCATTTACTCCGTATTCAAACAAGCTCCTGATCTTTAAACTTGGCCCTCTGATTTCACCAAGAGTCTGACTGCTCAAGGAGCTTTGACCTCCAGCTTTGTATATTTTCATGGATTTATTTTTTAATCTGTAATATATTAAATCTATTCATATTTTAGGCTAATGTTTCCCTGCAGAGAGTCATGCACAGTTCAATATGCTGTTTCCATATAATATTTCTTTATAATTTCCTTTACATTTTTCTTAATAGGCTGATTATTTACTTGCAGCCAGTGAACTAAAGTGAACTGTCCCAGATTCAGTCTGGGTAAAAGGTTGCCACAGATAAAAACAATTAAGGGTAACCATATGTAATCCATACTTTCTGGAAACCAACTGATCCATCGATATTTATAGAGTCAGGGGAGTACAGAGGACACCACATGTTCCCCGTGTGACTGTACAAGTTTCTACACAGCAGAAAACAACAGGTCACACAGATGTAGATACAGAAATTCAAAGAGAGCACGGGGATCCAGGGATTATGAAACCCTTCCAGATTTATAGCAACAGGTGGCTCCATTACAGCCCCTGTCGTCTGTGCCCTCAATCACACCCACAAAGGAGCAACAAAGCCTGGGACTGAAAAGGCAACTGCCGGCTATTGAAAGTGCCCCCCTCCCGGGTACCTGCCTGACAGAGCGGGCACTTCAGAGGTAGGTCTGGGAGGCAGTACCGCAAACCTCAGCTTCTTCCCTACACCAAGCCTCAAGGAGGCTCTAGGAAGAGTTGTGTCAGTGGACAGGGCACTAGCTTAGGACTTGAGAGACCACATTTCAAGGCCCTGTCTCTTCACACTTCCTTTCTGACTTTTGCAGTCCAGATCCACAACGTTATTTAAACACCCAACTCTTAATAGTGAGATGCCTAAATAACTTTGTGGGTCTAGGCTTTATACTCTTTGTGCCTCAGTGTCCCCAGTGGGGATAACAGCACTTCCTTACTTCATAGGAGTGCTGAGAAGGTAAGTACATTACAACCTTTGAGGTGCTCCAATACTATGCATGTCATATATGTACAGTGGACAGGGAGCTGAGCACCCACAGTACAGCTGCTGTTCATGATACTCAGCACTTTGCAGGCTTAGACCCATTAAACCTAGAAGAGATAATCCACATACATTTTTTCCATGTCACTGCATATCAACCTGACAAACACATGAAGCTGCCAAATCTTTCATGCACCAGGTGAAGTGGAGAATAAATAGCACATGACATGGTCTAAATCACAGACACGGGGGACCTTCTGTACCTTTGTCAGCCTGGAGTGGAGAGCCCAGGTGCTGCAGCTGAAAGGGATGCTTCGGTAGGGCACCACATACCCTGAGCTTGACCCTACACTGTCCTGCACCTTGTGCCGTCATTGATGTGCAAAGTGGGGATTAAGATCCTGCTGATTTAGTCTTATTTTACAACCAATTTGCACTAAGTTTTCAAGGGGAATTTGCCTGTACCTAGTCTGGTTCTAATGCTCAAGAATGAAGCATGGCTGTGCTCAGGTCAGGGCTTTCACAGTTTAGGAAGTGCATCTTTGGGGTTTTTTACTGTCAAGCTACATCCCACAGCCCTCTGTCAGCTCTCCCACAGCCCTCTGACCTTTTCCCATCAGTGACTAACACCAGGCGTGTATGTACGGGCCCAGAGCAAGCAAGTGCACAGTGGCAGTTCTTTGGCAGGGACTTAGTTTATTTTTCAATGCTACATTTAATAGCTGTGGATGGCACCTATCAGAATAGATTTTCCAACAAGTGGCATGCCAAAGTCATGACAAAACGGGGCCTTATGTCTGATGTCAATCACGTACTCTTTGCCAGTTCAAATGCAATGTCCTTCCAGGAAGAGCAAACTGCCACGTTTTGAAACACTCTTAAGCCAATCTCTCATAGTTAAGGCACACTTTCAGGCCTTCCATTTATATAGGAAGAGATATTCAGCCCCGTCCTATTCAACAGGGCTTGAATGCACTTATACGCATGCGCTCCAAGCTACCTATTACCCCAGCTTTCACATAAAACAGAGGGTTGATTAGTTTGGGTTAGATTGCAAAGAGGGATATGTTTCTGGAGATTCTTTTTGAGCACTGGTCCATTGCAATGTTGATGCACTTCAAAAGGATCATACAGTCTGTAGAGATTTATATGAAGTCAATTTATTCATTACACAAGGAGATGGTAATTAGTTAAGGTTCCTGATGCCACCATTATAAGGTCCAGTTTGGTGGGTTTTGGGGTGGTTATTTTGCTAAACTTTAACAGCTTAGATGAAAATTTCTATGCTGAGTGTCTGACTTAAGTTGACTTTGCTTCTCTTTCAGCTAACACAGCCCTAGGCATTTCCAGGAAAGAAGCTACGTGGAAAAGCCTGTTTTTCACCATAAAAATTATTGCAGCTATTGAATGGAGAGGTACTAGCATCTATATGCTTTGAAGCAAGGATTTGAAATTTGGCAAGGGAATTGTCCTAGTGTCTAAGATGTGTCTTTTGGTGTCCACAAAGTCACCCCAAATCTGGTGGAGTTGCAGAACTTTGAATATACCCAAGTCTACGTTTGTTCAGTAGAAGTAGATTTTGGCAGCAAAATTTTCTGAGGCTATACTTACCCTGCTCCATCCCTGCACAGCTCCTATGTGTAACCAGATTTAATATGTGTATATGAGTATGTGTGAGACAGTGAGCAGGAGAGAGAAATACTACAGAGCAATTGGGCATGCTCCAGCACATGACTGCAGGGGCTGAGCAAGACTCTCCCTGCAACTGCTTGTCCTGTCTACTTGTGACTGACATGGAAATGGAGACCAGAACCGAGGCCAGGGAGACCTTGGTTTTTCTTAGTGCTTCCTCTGCTAATAACTGAGAAGTAGGACTGTGCGAGGCTTCAGACCGTGCTTCAGATCCGGAGAAGATTCAGACTCTTTGGCATCCAAAGCGGCATGTCCAGATCGAAGTGCTGGCTTCGTTAGGCTTTCTGAAATGGTTCAAAAAAAGCTTCAGAGCCACTTCAAAGATCCATCCATAGGGTATAATGGGGAATCAATGAAATATCTATAACTTTGTTGTTTTTTGTCTGATTTGGGTGAAACTTGCAGGGATGGTAGCCTCTGCTGAGAGCATAAAGCCTGCCAAGTTTCAAGAAGATTGATGCTGGGGTTTGGGGGAAACTGTACTTCAAGCTGCGGACAAGCAAACTCATGACATAGGTGACACTGTGTGTGTTAAGGCGTAGCAGGGTGACAGCTGCAGGGATGGTGGCCCCTGCTGAGACCACAAAGCCTGCCAGCTGCCAAGGAGATTGGTGAAGGGCTTCTGGGTTCTGGGGCCCTGCACCCCTAGCTGCTGACAGGCAAAACTCATGACATGGGTGCTTGTGCAACTGTCTCTCTCTTGGGGCAGTTGATTGTCTGTATTCATTTTTTCCTCTCCTTAGTTTGTGGTTTTGTAGGTGTTAATCCTTGCTAATTAACTCGTTAACACCTACAAAACCACAGACTAAGGAGAGGAAATAATCAATACAGACAATCAACTGCCCCAAGAGAGAGACAGTTAAACAAGCACCCATGTCATTTGCTTTGCCTGTCAGCAGCTAGGGGTGCAAGGCCCCAGAACCAAGAAGCCCTGCACCAATCTCCTTGACAGCTGGATCCCCAGGCCTGCTGGGCTCCATATGGTACAGAGCGGCTGGCTGGGGCACAAGAGTACTTCAGCATGGGAGGGGCTGCCTGCTAGCTAGCCCTGGACTGAAGCACCATCGTGTCACAGCCAGCTCCATCACCATCTACGCATATGGTTAAGTGCAGTAATTTACTGCACCATCCAATAGTACTTGTGTCTGATGGAACTATTTGACAGAACAGTAAATTTGTCTACACCGGCCTAATTGCTGCAGACATGTAGATGGTGACACTTACTATGCAGCAAATTAGTCTTCTGTACAATAAAATGCACATGTAGAAGCACCCAGTGAGAATGAAGTCACCATTGTTATGGTGAGAGCACCACAGAAAATCTTGTTAGGGAAACAATTATTCTGTATCCAGGGCAGGGTATAGAGGACATACTGTAAACAAGCTTTAGTTAAAATGCCTCTGCTGCCATTCTTTCAGCATGGGGATGCTGATACACATGATGCTCTGGGCACTTTACTTAGTGTGTGTCAAAGCAGCCTCGATGCACGTGTATAGGTGCCCAATGTGATGTTTTCTTCAAGAGGCAGGTAAAATTTCATCATTACTTTTTAATGAGGAATACTTTATGGACCAGACATGGGGAACTGGAGTGTTCCCACAGGGATGAAAGTTCCCCAGGCCATTTAGATGAGCTTGCTGTCTTCAGGGACAGATCCAGGCAAAGAACATCAGGGATCCAAAATGAGAGTCAAGGCCACGTTTTACAGGTAACCCTTGTCTTTATAATAAACTGAACCAACAGCTTGGCTACAAGTTATGTTTGGATTTGTGAGTATTTGAAAAATCCTTAGTTTATGACTCAAGTCCATGTTTGCTAGTATGGCAAGAATGTACTTCTTTTTGCTCCCTGTGTAAGTACATATTTCACCTATTGTTATTGCTTTCTGCTAGTGAGTTCTTCTCAAGCAGAGGGTTTAGCTTTATTTGCACCAGTCCTGGAGTGCTGCAAAGTGACAGGTTCTGCATGTTCTGTAGTAGCACTTTTGTGGACACACAGTTTGCTTTACTGGCCTTTTGTTTTTGAATGCAGCTGTGCAATAGAGGAACTCGGTATCATTGTTGTTATGAAAGGCTTATTCATCCTTTGTGCTTTCCAGGCAAGTACTGTATTTGCTCACTTTTCCCCTCCAGTGGGTAAGCACTGGAGATGGAGCCTCAGATGGAACGAGGAAGAGGTAAAAATAAGAATGATCATTCAGATTCTTCAAGGAATCGTGGCTCCATACCCCTCCTCCTTACCTACTCTTCACACAGTAATAATAATTTCCACTTTAAAAAAGGATTTACATCTTGATTTAAAACTTTGAGTGGGGAAATATTTTCAGGTCACTAACATCCCTGCTTCAAAGGTGGGGGGAGGGAAGGGTGAGGAGGGACGCAGAATGAATCTGCGGGCCAAACTCATAACGTTCTACACAGTAATATTAACTAAACATGGAAGGTCAAATCCCAAACTGTTGTAAATCAGCAAAGATTCACAGGTGCAACACTCACTTACACCAGCTGATGATCTAGCCTTCGTTGTTAACAAAATAACCCTGGGTATTGTGATGGGCTCTCTTTTACACGTACCCCAAATCCAGTATGTAACAAATTGATGTGCTTCAATTGATCCATTTTTTTTTCTCAAAACACAACAGGTCAGATTTATGCAACCTGTCTGAGGATGACCAATGATTTCACATTATGGTAATTATTTTAAGAAGAACTCCATGAGAAAGTTCAAAGAGCTGTCTTCGCGAGGAAGACCCAGGCACCTGCTTGTCTCTTTAGGCATGTAGGTATCGCTGGGTGTGTCTACCTGTGAAATTAATTTGACTGAAATAAACTCCAGCGTAGTTCATGCTGGACTTGATTGCTCCCAGGCACAGCATTTACACATGAGCCCAGGAGCACAGCACATTAATCCATGGCAGAGCAGTCCCAGATGCCAAGGAGCCCAGGGGGTCAGCCTGCCAGCCCAGGGCTGCTGCAACCCAGCTCAACATGCTGCAGAGAGACTGGCTGACACATGAGGGTACTTCAGTTTGGGGCTAGTCACAGGCAGCCTCATGCCTCAGCCAGCCCTGTCACTATCTACATATTTAGTGCACTGCTGCGCACTAAGTAACCCCACTATAGGACAGTACTATCCTACGATGGCATTTATTAGTTTACTGCAGTTTAATAGGGCTGCATATGTAGATACTAACATTTTACTGCAGAGCTAATTAGGCAACTGCAGTAAACATCTTGGGTAGATGTGCCCACTGGATCACAAATTCCTGTTTACCCAGATGTCTCAGTACCTAAGTTTCCCCTGGCAAAGTCCCCTCAGTGTCTAAGTTTCTGCTACTATACATATATAAAACTGAGTACTTTCCCGCAAGATGGGTATAAAAGGACTTTAATATAACTAGTGGTAAAGGATTGTCTACATGAGCAAGTGGACAAGAATAGCTCTCATTGTGGACACTGTTGTAGTTTGTTACCACAATAACTGTACTGCTCTGTTTCCTTGCATAGATGAGCACTTGCATAGATGAGCTCTGCTTCCTTGCATAGATGAGCACCCTACAGTCTTGTGTTTGTTTCCATATTTATTGCTTCGCTTTGAACACCATCCTATCTACCTCTCTCCTGACAGGAGGCCAGCATCCATTGAGAATCTCAGGTAATTGTTCTCAGTAGGCTATTGTAGCACCTCTAGGCCCCAAACTGAAATCAGAGCCCCGGGTCATAGAGTGCTGGCTGAGCTTACAACAGTGTAAATAAGATGAAAATTTGTCCCTTAACTCCTCTGTTTAAGTTTTTCAGCATTTGAAGAATATAATCCCTCCAGGGGTGAATCCATGAGGGTGCAGTGATGCAGTCATGGTCCCTTTCACCACTGAGAACTCCGGTGAAACAAGTGTAGCAAGCTTGCTACCACCACTGCACCCCTTGTGCAGAATCCTAGATCTGCTACTGAATCCCTCCAACTCAGAGTACTCTTCATGGTTGAGTTGTTTACAAGGTAAAATGCATGTTCCATAGTGTGACACAGCCACCATGAGACTGACCTCTGAGTCAGCCTACCCACCTGTCCTGGGCAGTCTGTCCGCCTGCCATGCCTAGTTAGTAAATAATTAAGGTGTTCATTAATTGGAAGGCTGCCCTTCATTTGCCCAGCCATACCTGGTGGTGCATACACACTCTGACCTTTCCTACACGTGTCCCATGCCTCACAGGTGTTACTACTGTCATCAATTCTATACACCCCTGGCACTGAGCCCTCTGGCTCCTGTCTCTCTGCAACCCACAGGCACTGAGTTCTCCAGTGACTGGCTTTCTGCGCCTTTCTCTCAGATGCCTGGCTCTGTGCCACTCTTCCAGGTGCCTGATTCTGCGCCTCCTCAGCTGTGCCCCTCTGGTGCTATGGGTGCTGCACCCCTCTGGCTGAACCCCTCTGGCACTATGGGTTTGCACCAACCCTATACCTGTACCCCTCTGGTGATATGGGCTTGCTGAGCCCTTCTGGCTGCACCCTCCTGCTGCTCTGATCTCACTGCACCCCTGTAGCTGTGCCACCTGACTTGGCACAGTCTGCACAGCCTGCCCACCTCTCTCACCTGCCAAGCCTTGTTAGTAAATAATTAAGTTGTTCATTAAGGACCTTCAACCTGTTCTTGGTTTCTTATTAGGGGTTCAGGTACTATCTTCTTGGTATATCATCTGCCTGCTGGACTTGACCCATCTCCTTTTTCCGGCCTCTTGATGATAAGCTTCTCCCATCCTGGGCACCGCCAATTTGATACAGGTTATTCTTTATATAGGTTGCCTTATTTGGTTCTCCCTTCTGACTTGTCATCTTTCCCAGCTTGGTTTCTATTTGCTGGATGCGGCCTGTTACAGCCGATATCTCAGCTTCATATGGGCTGTTGACTTTTCCCAGCCTTTCCTTCAGTCTTTCGGTTTCTTCCCAATGCCAAGTCTCCAGTTCCTCCCATTTCTTCTGTAGGCATTTTAGTATCGACAACAAGACTTTTTCCCATAGGGGCATGAGGTTTAGACCAGATGACTCTTCTGTTTCTAGGTCTGTATCCAGCAGGCTGGGTCTAGGCAAGTGTTCCCTCTAAGGTATAGTAATCCATGAGCGCACTGCTTTGGTCCCACCTCCCCCTTTCACTAAGCCTGGATCCAGACTACGCTAAACCTAATAGACTAGAATCCTCATGTAATGGATCCTCATGCAATGGATTTTGCAATAATCCTCCAAGCACAAGACTAGGGGCTGGGGAGCAGAGCAGTTCCCTGGAGCCGGTAATGGGGACTCCCTATTCATGATGCAGAAAAATGCTTTGGGTAAATGTGATATAATTTATCCAAAGCACCTTGTCTGCCTATGTCCTTAGAACAACACAGCTGTAACCAGCACCCCCAAACTACATCATGGTTAGGAACAATTCCTTGTGCCTGCTCCTTTTCCTCTGATGCAGACCCAGGTTCTGCACCATCCTGCTCTGCCCCATGCACCTGAGATCTGGGGAAGCCAAGCTCCACACATGACCCTGCTCCAGGAGTGAGGGGACACATGGACTCTGGGCTGGGGAGCGGAACAGTTCCCTGGAGCCAGCAGAGCCCACACCAGCCCCAGCCCCTGCCCCTGCCCCTGCCTCACCTCTGGGAGTGAGGAGGCACATGGCCTTGGGGCTGGGAAGTGAAGCAGTTTCCTGGCCGCAGCCCCCAGCCCCAGCCCCAGCCCCACCTCCAGGAGTGAGGAGAGACTGCCCCAGCCCTCACATCACCTTACTGAGCCGCAGACCAGCTCCTCTCTGGGCAGGTGCACAGTGTTAATAAGTTAGTGAGCGGCACTGTATTAAATTGTGCGCGGCTACACACGCGCACCTTGGAGGGAACCTTGGTCTAGGCTCACCTCTTGGAATTCCTTTGCTCAGGTCTGGTAACTGTGCTCTCTCCTTCTGAGGTCCCAGTCCTTCCAGTTTTACAGCTTCTAGTTGTTTCTGTGCCTCGGTTAAGAAAGTTCTTAAAGCCCCTATTTCTCAAAGGTGTTCCTGGAGCTCTGTTCTGGCTGCCATTGTATATTCGGTTAACTGAATTTCTATTTGAGTCACCTTCCCTCTCAGCTGTTTTGCTTCCTGGACATCCCCTCTTTGGGTCTCTATCACTACACTCTGGTTTGGGCTTCTTGCAGTCCTTTTTGCGTTAGTGCTAGCCTGGTTTCCCATTGTTGCTTCCCTTCTTTGACACTCTCCTGTAAACTCTGTATCTTCTCTTCCATCTCTGTGAGCTCTGCTATTCACTGTGAGCTCTATCATCTCTGTGAATTCTACTGTTTCATAGTTTCATGGTTGGTACGGTCGGAAGGGAGCTAAGCAGATCATCAAGTCCGACCCCCTGCCATGGCAGGAAAGAGTACTAGGGTCAAACGACCTTGGCAAGGTGTTCATCCAGCCTCCTTTTAAAGACCCCCAGGGTAGAAGCCAGCACTTCTCTTGGAAGTTGGTTCCAGATCCTAGCCGCCCTGGCAGTGAAGTAGTGCCTCCTGATGTCTAGTCTGAATCTACCCTCTGCCAGCTTGTGACCATTATTTCTTGTCATTCCTGGGAGTAATCGGGGAAACAGGGACTCCCCCAATGCCTGCCGGTCCCCGCTGACTAGTTTGTAAATGGCCACTAGATCCCCCCTCAACCTTCTCTTGTGGAGGCTGAACAGGTTCAGATCCCTTAACCTCTCCTTGTAGGGCCTGCCCTGCTGACCCCGATCATGCGAGTGACCCCCCTCTGGACCCGCTCCATGCTGTCCACATCCCTCCTGAAGTGTGGCGCTCAGAACTGGATGCAGTACTCCAACTGTGGCCTGACCAGTGTCGCATAAAGGGGGAGGATCACCTCCTTGGACCTGCTCAAGATGCATCTGTGGATGGATGACAAGGTATGGTTGGCCTTCCTGACCACGTCCCCACACTGTCGGCCCATGTTCATTTTGGAATCAATAATGACTCCAAGATCCTTTTCTGCCTCTGTGCTGATGAGAAGGGAGTTCCCCAGCCTGCAGGTCTGCTGCTGGTTCTTCCTCCCCAGGTGCTGTTCACATTGGACCTGTAATGCCTCACTCACCTGAAAGTCTCTGACTTCTGGGGTGGTTGGTCTGGACACTCCTTGACTTGTTGCTTTTCCCTCTCAAAGGACAAGATCTGCTCTTCTACATCCTGTAGACATGACTGTAGTTGATTTATCTCAGCATGTTGTGCTGCTTCTTTTGCTTTACTGGCCTCCAGACTTATCTGTAGGGATTGTATCTTTTCCCCATACCGTTTGTTCTCGCTCTCTGCAGCTGAGCCCTCAATGTATCACAATTCTCTAACCTGGACTTCAGCTCTGTCTCCAAGGACGGCAGCTGAGCCAGGAGCTTCTTGATCTCTAGTTGTTGTTCCTGTGTCTTTTCCATTCCTGCCACTACCACTCAGTCTGTTTTCTCATATGCAGCTTTGGCTGCAGTCATCGCTTGTTGTAAAGCCTGTGCCTCTTCCTCCAGCTGGGCATACTTCTGACGCCATTCCTTGACCTTATCGTACAGTTTCTCTACCTCTACCAAGTCATCCCGACCTTTCAACTGCATCTCCAATGCCTTTATGGTGCAACCTAAATCTTTTACCCGCTGCTCAAGGATGGATACCTCCTGTGTCTGTTCTGTAGCTGTCCCTACCAGTCTTGAAGTTAGTGACTCCATTTCTTTCTGTAGTGAGCGTAACTTTTTCTCACGCTCTCAGCTCTTGTCAGCTGCTGCTGTAATAAGCTTCTCAAGTGCTTTGTTTCTTTCTGCCTCTGCTGCAATCAAGCATCTCATCTCCTTCAATCCTCCTTCCTTTTTACCGGTTTGCAAGCATTGTTCTAAGGCAGCCACTTTCACCTCTGCCTTCTCCCATCTGGACTTCTCTACCTGCACCCCTCTGGCACTATGGGATTGCTGAGCCCCTGTAGCTGCACCCTCCTGGTGCTCTGGGCTCCCTGAGCCCCTGTAGCTCTGGAGCTATGCTCGGTGTGCCTGACACTGGGCTCTACCAAATCATGTGCCCTCTTTCTCCAGGCACTAATGAGGCCTCCAAACCTCCCCTTCTAGCCTCATCCTGATCCTCCAGGACAAACATGAACACAAATACAAGCACCTAGGCTGTAACTGAAAGGCTAGCAACAACAATAGTGTTATGGCCCTTTAAGGGGGCACACTTCCACTCAGAGTAACATGCCCCTATTCTAGGTACCTTGGGAAATTCCCTGTAGTCATGTAGCACCTAGAGAGCAGAGCAGGCAGTACTGGGAGAGTTAAGTAAGCAGCACCATGTCTCAAGTAATTTCAGTAGGCAGGAGCTCCTTCCCTGTCAGTTTCCAGAGAGAGAGAGAGTGTCTGCTAGCTACAGCCTGGGCTTATATATCCCAGAACCCTGCCTTCTGCTGGTTAGGTGATGTCAGCAGGTGTGGCCAATTACTTTCTTAGGCTGTTACCCCAGCAACATGCAGCTGGGGAGCTCTGCTTAGCCTGCCGAGCAACCAGGCCAGGCTTCTTCAGCCTTAAGCAGCAGGCACATCTTAGTGCCCTGCTACACATAGTCAACTGATAGGCTTCAGTCTTCATGTTGGTTCTTACTATGATGCAAATGAGAGAATATCTATGGTTAGGGACAGACATTCAAAAAGCCTTAGCCTGAATTGATTTAATATTTGCATATTAGTCTAACCTGGCTAGGCTGAACCAGTTTGTAACCATACAGACATCACCTCTGGAGTGAATAAATGCAGGCATATGCCTGCAGTGGCTCAAGCTAGAAGCCAGGGGGCACTAGAGAATCCCCGCCCCGCCCCCACCTTCCACAGTGCTGAGCTGAGGGGAGCCATAGCCAGGTCCCAGTAGGACGCTCTGATTTTGGTGGGGTTCCCCCCTGCTCCACTCTTGACCAGCCCAGCAAAGAGTTGATAGAGCATTTATCAGCCCATCAGCAAAGCAAAACCTCTCACATTATTAGTTCAAACTCTTCTTAAACAACTTTTTCCAAGGAAGTAATGGAGGGACCAGATGACCTGTTGATTAGATCCAAAAAAGCCCTATGTGGACACTGTCCTGTCTGCCTTTGTCCTGTCTGCCTTACATAGACACCTCTCAGCATTAGCTAGCATACCACATGCTGGCTACCTCTGTGCTATGGGAGAGGGGAGTGGGGAATCACTGCTTGAGCAAGGAGTAGTGAGGGGTGAAGGGGGAAGCCAGGTAGACTGCTGTGCCTGCTGTCTCTGCCAGAGCTCCAGCCAGGGAGCAGAGGGGAGGGGCCAGCCCAGCTCTCTGGAGCAGAGAGCCCCACCCAGAGCTACAGAGCATCTGGGATGCTGGGGGGCTCTGGTTTAAGTTAAACCAGGAAAGTGTCTGGGACAGACATTGCATAAACCAGTTTGACCCAAATCAGTTAAGTCTAATACTACATTCAACCAGATTTATCTCAAACCAGTTTCAGCCATTTTCAAACTGGTTTATGTGCATTGAACGTCTGTTCTGTTACAGGTCTAAACCAGTTTCTGATCAATTAAACTGGTTTATGTGTAATGTCTGCCCCTAGCCTAGGTGTGAGTTCAATTGATTCATACAGAGTTTGGGTACATGAATGTGGTTCCTATCAACACCAAGAGCCCTAAGTGTACATCCAAGAGCCCAGTCTGGCTCCAGAATCATCCTGCTTTGACCTCTTGAACCAATATTTATAATTACAGGTTTGGGGGAGGCAGCTGGGCAAGATTCATTCTTAGAGGTTTTTCACTGCTTGCTCCCTCCTGAAACTTTCAAGAGAGGCAAAACAAGTTTCTGGTTTCTCATTTTCCTTTCTATTTTGGGAAATCACCTCTGCCACAGCAAGAGCTTTACAGTGCTGAGAGCCAAACTCCACCATCCAATCTGTAAGGCAGATCTCAGATAAGCACTTTAGCTGAAGTATTTTTTGGCTGAAACAAGTAACTGAGGATTCATGGGATTCTTGCAAGCTCCAAACATTATTTTCCACTGGATCTCTGCCATTTGTATGTTTGGGACAATGCTGTCGATTCCCCAAGGGACAGGCAATCTTAGCGCATGCACCACTAAGCAAGACTCACTAAAATTCGAGTTTAGCCCATAAAGCATAAAATAAAATAAAATATCTGATGGCTTATGAAGAATGAACTATATAAAACATGCTAAATTAAAGGTCTCTCAAGTTTTATCAGCAATGAATGATCAGATGTCAGACACCATCCAAGTGTACATCACAGCACAAGACATGAGACATCATGATGCCTTCAGCAGTTTACATCCCCGAGAGAGGTCTGTAACACCTACCTTAACAAAATTGTCTCCTCCTAGACCCGCCCAAAAGGGAGCATTCTAAATATTGGACCTGCCACAGTATTCAGGCTCAGAAGAAATGAGCCCACCAGAACTGAGCAACAGGTACGCACCTCTTGCTGCCCCAGCAGAGCCTGCTGAGTTGCCGGCCCCCACAGGCAACATGGGGCTAACTGCAGCTCCCGCCCCTGCTCTCCCCAAGACAAAACGTAAGGTGTTTGTTGTGGGAGACTCCCTCCTGAGGGGGATGGAGGGGCCAATCTGCCACCCCGACCCCTTAGCCCGGCAAGTCTGCTGCTTCACAGGGGCCTGCATCCGGGACATTGCGGAGAGGATCCCAAAGCTCCTCAAACCCACAGACCACTATCCCATGCTCCTTATTCATGTGGGCACCAATGACACTGCTCGGAGCACTCCCAGCCAGGTCATGAGGTGCTGCAGGGATTTGGGAGCGGGGCTTAAGGGTCTGGGGGCACAGGTGGTGTTCTCATCAATCCTCCCAGTCTCAGGCTATGGGCTGAGAAGGGACAGGAGCATCTATGTGGTCAACCAAAGACTGCGGAGCTGATGTCGTCAGGAAGGCTTTGGCTTTCATGACCACAGCCCGCTCTTTGGCAAGAGAGGCAGCGAGCTGCTGGGAAGAGATGGTCTCCACCTCTCTCCCCTAGGGAGGAGGCTCTTCTCAGCCAGACTGGCTGACCTGCTCCACCGGGCTTTAAACTAAGCCCGTTGGGGGACGGGGGGACTACTGCCACTGCTGGCCCGCTGAGCAATCCTTGCAAAGCCAGCGGATCACAGCACTCAAGGGAGCCCACCCTGGCCCCAGCCCTGGTAAAATCTGTGGGCAAGGAAGGAGCCCCCCAGGGGGCACTTGCCTGCCTGTACACTAATGCCAGGAGCTTGGGGAATAAGCAGGAGGAACTCATTCTCCTGCTCAGTGCAAACAATTACGATGTCATAGGGATAACGGAGACCTGGTGGGACTCCACCCATGACTGGATCATGGGGATAGATGGCTATACCCTGTACAGGAGGGATCGTGTAGAGAAAAGGGGCGGGGGTGTAGCTCTCTATGTTAAGGAAAGCTACGCGTCCCTGCAAGCCGATATTGGCAACCAGGGTGGACGGCTGGAGACCCTCTGGGTTAAAATCCGTGGGGAACACGGCACAGGGGACACAATGGTGGGAGTCTATTACAGACCTCCCACCCAAAGTCCTGAGCTTGACCAGGAGTTTGCCCAGGAACTGGCTGAGGCAGCTTGCTCCAGGACCATGGTTGTCATGGGTGACTTCAATTACCCGGACATCTCGTGGGAGGATCGCTCAGCAAAATCTGAGTGGTCGCAGAGCTTCCTCTCGTGCGTGGATGACCTCTACCTGACTCAAGAAGTCTATGGGCCAACGAGAGGCAAAGCGCTGCTCGACCTGGTGCTGGCTACTGGGGAGGACCTAGTCGGCGACCTAGTGATCGATGGGAAGCTGGGTGACAGCGACCACGAGCTGATCACCTTCACCATCCACTGAAAAGCTGACAAGTCAGTCAGCAACACGGAAGTCCTTGACTTCAGGAAAGCCGACTTTGACAAGCTCAGGAGGCTTGTCAGTGAGGCCCTAAGGGACTGTGACCGCAGGGAGAGGGGAGTTCAAGAAGAGTGGTTGCTCCTCAAGGGAGCGATCCTCAATGCACAAACTAAGTCTATTCCATCTCGGAGGAAAGGCAGCAAGAGGGCACAGCAGCCCCCCTGGCTCTCCAGGGACCTAGCAGACCTCCTGAGGCTAAAAAGAAAGGCCTACAAAGGATGGAGGATGGGAGTCACCTCCAAGGAGGATTATTCTGCACTGGTCCGGTCCTGTAGGGAGCAGACCAGGAAAGCCAAGGCTGCAACTGAACTCCAGCTAGCTTTGAGCATCATGGACAATAAAAAGTCCTTTTTCAGATATGTGGGGAGCCGGAGGAAAAGCAGGGGCAATGTCGGACCCCTGCTGAACCAGATGGGGCAACTGACGCCCAGGAAAAAGCCAACCTATTAAATAGGTACTTTGTGTCAGTCTTTCATCAGCCCCATGGGACGCCCGTGCCCGCTACAGGGCCGGGAAGTCCGGGTGAGGGTGATCCCCTGCCCTCCATTAATGCTGACTTCGTGAAGGAACATCTTGAGAAGCTGGATACCTTCAAGTCAGCCGGCCCTGACAATCTTCACCCCAGGGTACTCAAGGAGCGGGCGAGCATCATAGCCCAGCCTCTAGCGCGGATCTTTGAAAACTCTTGGCGCTCTGGTGTAGTGCCCGAAGACTGGAAGAAGGCCAATGTGGTGCCTATCTTCAAGAAAGGGAGGAAAGTGGATCCGGCTAACTATAGGCCCATCAGCCTGACTTCTATCCCGGGGAAGATCTTAGAAAAGTTTATTAAAGAGGCCATCCTTAATGGACTGGCCGACGCCAACATCTTAAGGGATAGCCAGCACGGGTTTGTTGCGGGTAGGTCTTGCTTGACCAATCTCATTTCCTTCTACGACCAGGTGACCTATCACCTGGACAAGGGAGATGAGATTGATGTCATATATCTTGACTTCAAAAAAGCCTTCGATCTGGTGTCCCATGATCATCTCTTGGAGAAACTGGCCAATTGTCGCCTTGGGTCCTCCACGATCCACTGGCTGGAAAATTGGCTCCGGGGTCGGACCCAGAGGGTAGTAATTGATGGAAGTCACTCATCGTGGTGTCCTGTGACCAGTGGGGTCCCCCAGGGCTCTGTCCTTGGACCCATACTGTTCAACATCTTCATTAATGATGTGGACACTGGAGTCAGAAGCGGACTGGCCAAGTTCGCCAATGACACCAAACTTTGGGGCAAAGCATCCACACCAGAAGACAGGCAGGTGATCCAGGCTGACCTGGACAGGCTCAGCAAGTGGGCGGACGAGAATCTGATGTTGTTCAACGCCGATAAATGCAAGGTTCTCCACCTTGGGAAAAAAAACCCGCAGCATCCTTATAGGCTCGGCAGTGCTATGTTGGCTAGCACTATGGAAGAAAGAGACTTGGGGGTCATCATTGACCACAAGATGAACATGAGCCTGCAATGCGATGCTGCGGCTAGTAAAGCGACCAAAACGCTGGCTTGCATCCATAAATGCTTTTCAAGCAAATCCCGGGACGTCATTCTCCCCCTGTACTCAGCCTTAGTGAGGCCGCAGCTGGAGTACTGCGTCCAGTTTTGGGCTCCACAATTCAAAAAGGATGTGGAGAAGCTTGAGAGAGTCCAGAGAAGAGCCACGTGCATGATCAGAGGTCAGGGAAGCAGACCCTACGATGACAGGCTGAGAGCCCTGGGGCTCTTTAGCCTGGAAAAGCGCAGGCTCAGGGGTGATCTGATGGCCACCTACAAGTTTATCAGGGGTGACCACCAGTATCTGGGGGAACGTTTGTTCACCAGAGCACCCCAAGGGATGACGAGGACGAATGGTCACAAACTACTACAGGATCGTTTCAGGCTGGACATAAGGAAGAATTTCTTTACTGTCCGAGCCCCCAAGGTCTGGAACAGCCTGCCGCCGGAGGTTGTTCAAGCGCCTTCATTGAACACCTTCAAGATGAAACTGGATGCTTATCTTGCTGGGATCCTATGACCCCAGCTGATTTCCTGCCCTTTGGGCAGGGGGCTGGACTCGATGATCTTCCGAGGTCCCTTCCAGCCCTAATGTCTATGAAATCTATGAAATCTATGAAATAGTTAGGAAGGAAACAAAAGTGCATCCTTGAACCAAACACCCTTGAACATATTGAAATTCAGATCCAGACCTGAACACTGTATCCTGGGTTCATTTTCCAGTTGCAAGAGACTCCTCTTGGACTCCTCCAAAAAAGATAGGTAGTTATGCCTAATATTGGGAGGCTGACGCTTCATTTTTTTAACTTGTGTAGAGGACATCAAGGGAAACTGGTCTCAAAGGACTTTGGTATTAAGCAATTCACAAATGTCTCTGGCTATTTTTAATTGAATTTGGAGCTGCATAATTAGATGTTTAGTCCTGGACATTGTAAGAGGATGGTATTTATCAATGGCTCTAGCACCTGCCCATTAGTACCTTGTTTCTTCCGTGTACTCTAGCCGCCAACCACAGCTCAGTCCACCCAAAAATGTACTCAAGGTGCAATGTTGCATGGGTTTAGCAAAGCAACTGTAATTTTGTGGACACCTTTACATTGGTTTAAACTTGCCTGACAACAATTTAGCTTGCTCTTAGTATTATTCCCTTACACTCCCTACATTTTTTTAGCATACTTTTTCTGGAGGAAACAAATATCTAACAGGTACAGCTCTTGCTGCATACTGATAGCAGCATTTATATGTGAATTAAAACTAAAATGTATTATTAAATGTATTGTCTATCATTACAATTTAAAAGGTAGCTAGAAAATAGGTAATGTGGGACCCCAAATCAAAAACTTAAATATTTCAATTTGTCAAAGTCACTACAGTACCACAGGAATGTTGTAGTTTATGCTCCTGTTCTCCTAAAAATGCAGAGGTTTCTCATTAGACTACTCCCACAAGGAGCACCATAAGATCTTTCTTCTTTGCTGGGAAAAACATTGCATTTCATGATATACCACAACCCAGTCCAGGAGGGCCACTCGCATGATTAGTGGCCTCCATGAAAAACCCTATGAGGGGAGGTTGAGAGATCTGGATCTCTTCAGCCTTCACAAGAGATGTCTGAGAGGAGACCTTGTAGCCGCCTAGCTCATCAAGGGAAGACAAAAGGGAATTGGGGGTGCACTATTTATCAGAGCGCCCCAGAGAGTAACTAGAAATAATGGGTGCAGACTAGTGGAGAGTAGATTTAGGTTAGACATTAGGAGGAAATTTTTCACAGTAAGGTGGCCAGAATCTGGAATGCACTTCCAAGAGAGGTGGTGCTATCACCTAACTTGAAGGTCTTCAAGAGGAGGCTTGACAGTCATCTGGCTGGGATCATCTGACCTCGGTCCTCTTTTCTGCCAGGGGCAGGGGGTCAGACACAATGATCCATTGTGGTCATTTCCAACTCTATGAATCTATGAATCTATGACAGACACAGAAACCCAGCTTGTAAAAAAGATGGACCATATATGGACCATAGCTGATTCAAAACATTTTGCCTTTCAGGCAAAAACTAAGCATTGTCCAGAATGATCTTTACAGAGAAATGCCATTAATGAAAAAATTGTTTAGTCAAAAATGTATCTTTCTATTGGAAAAAAAGCTTTTAATGGATTTTTTTCAGCGAATCCAACTACATATGACAAAGACCTGTAGGAGACCTTTCTTGTGTCTTTGAAGAAGGAAACTGTTGCAGGTCATAAGGAGACTCATAAGCCAGGTACAGACATTACACTTTTACTCTTAGAAGTGATTGGAAACTGGTCTATGCCTATAACAGAACAGAAGTTCAGGACGCAAAACTAGTCTATACAGAGAAGAAGTTTGGCGTGCATAGACTGGTTTAACAATGGTAGAACCTGATCTAAGATTTGCTCCCCACCCCCCACCAAGGGGTGAATATGTGTTTTGTTTGCTACCAATATAAACTACGACACAGAAAACCATGTAATTTGGATCAATTCCACCTCAGGCTTTTTGTATGTCTGTACCTATCCGTAATGTCTGGGCTACAACTTGGATGACAAGTACTGTGGTAAAATAGCTGGTCTATATATCCTCCCCTACCCTGTGCTTTTCCTGCCTGGGAAACAGGGAGATATTTTTAGAATATTATTTTAAATAACTCAAGCTATCCGATTTCATTTCATCTGGCAATTCTCATGCAGTGTGAGCTGAGCTGGCAGAGACTGCAATGTAGTTCACTATGTAACAAGGAGTGGAGAGGAAGGCAATGCCAAGAAGACCATGGCTTCACTTCTCAGATGCAGACAATCTAAATTTTCACCATCAAGACTGTATTATTGCTATGTGGTATACCTTGATCATGCCTCAAAGGCCAGCTGGATGCTGCAGCAAGCCTGCACACCATCCTACCCGCTACTAAGTCAGATCAATGCAATCCTGTTGCCCCACTGACTGTCCTGTTCCACTGTTCTGAACCAGTAGGGATGTTTGTTCCTCTCCTTTCAGGAAACAGTTGACATTCTAAAATGATGTATCTATTGATGCCCAAATTCTATAGGCATAGTTGATTTTTGGCCAAATCCTGAGTCTTCACTCAAAGCCCTGGAGGGATCATACCAAGATCCACATGCAGGAGAACAATCAACAGACAAATCTCCCCAACCTGATTCCAAGGCAAAAGGTTAAGAAAACTTCTCAGAAGCACTAGGTACTAGGAGTGTGCAAAATGGGCCATATTCAATTTGGATTCGGCCCAAATCAGGGGACAGTGATTCAATTCGTTGATTCAGATCACTGTCCTGATTCGATTCAGCCAAATTTGAATCCAAAGATTCGATGCTGATTCAGAGAATCAGTGATTCGGCCATAGACACAGCTTTAAATGTTTTTTCTACATACCTCAAGGTACCAGGCATGGCTTGTGAATGCTGAGATGGTAGGGTGGATGGAGCGTCCCACAGGAGTACGGGGGACCCCCCCACATACTTGGTGGTGGACCCAGAAGTAGACCAGAAGTAGAACCAGAAGTAGATTGGCTCAGCGATTGGCCACAAGGGGACCCTGGGTGCTCCCCCCCCCCCCCCCCCCCGACCCAGGAAGCACCAGTCAGTGAGCCGGTGGGCTGAGGGGGGGTTCACAGCACACTCAGTGGTGGTCCACTGCTGAGCATGCAGGGACCCCCCCATACTCCTGTGGGACACTCCATCCACCCCAGCATTGCAGCATTCATGAGCCACCTGGTACCTTGACGTACATAGAAAAAACATTTAAAGCTATATCTGTGTCCGAATCATCAAATCTCTCCAAACCTGTCCGAATTGATTTGGAGGGTTCCAATTAGATTTGGAGAGATTAAAGGGTTTCCTGATTCAATTCAGATTCAGAGATTTGGCCACTGAATCGGGCCAAATCTCCACCAAATTGAATCAGCGACTGAAACTTCGCACAGCCCTACTAGCGGCTTCCCTCAGATTCTATGGAGTGTAGTAAGTATATGCAAAGGAGAGAAAATGGTGGAAGGAACTGTTCTGAGTACAGGTTTCCCTCGATTTATGCAGGTTCTTTATATGCAAATTCACTCTTATGCAATGAGCATATCTATACCCATAATTTGTTATATGCAAGGTAAGTTCACTCTTATGCAATCAACATAGATGCCCCCCACCCCACCCAAGCAGGTAAGTGTGTAGGGGAATGGGAAAGGGTGGCCCCACTCACCCAGCCCTAGCTGCAGCAGCCCCAGGAGCAGCCCACACCAGCTGCCTGCGCCAGGGCACAGCACAGCACAGCCCAGGAGCACAGGTGAGTGTGGACAGGTGGAGCACGGTGCAGCCCAGCAGCTGCAGGTCACTGCCACCGGCCACTTCCAGGGCCGCTGCAGCCAGGGCTAGGATGAGTGCCGCTCTGTTCCCTCTGTTTTGCTCCCTTGTGCAGCCCTGGGAGCAGCACCCCTCCCCCTGCCCCTTCCCTAGTCCCAGCCTCACTCCCTCCCTCACTGCCATGGGAACCTATCCCTATTTGTTACATTGTAAAGTGGGTTTGCTTTATGCAAATTCGATTTATGCACTGTTCTCCAGGAACACATGTACAGCATAAATAAAAGGGAAACCTGTAGTAGGAGGGTTGGAGGTGGAGATGATGGATAGTGTTAGGGTCTAGAAAGAGAAGTATTCACTTCTGTCTCTTCACTTAATTGAAATTCTACTAGAAATGTCTCTACCTGTGTTACATCCCCATCCACACATTTATAGATAAGGGTCTATTCAATTCATGATTCCGCAGATTTCAACTAAAATGCAAAATCCGGGATTATCTGCAAAGTCAACTTAAAAAAAACAACTTAATAAAAATAAAATGCTGGCTCCCCCGGGGCGGGGGAGGAATGGTCCTCACTGCCACTGCAGCCTAGACTCACAGCCCATCTCAGGGACAGAAGGCTCCAGCTGGTGGGGCAGCACAAAGGACAACAGACAAAATGGCAGCCACCCCCTTGTAATCCCCACCCCCTGCCAGGGCCTCTCCACCAATCAGCACCGAGGGGCTGGGCCACTGGAGCACATCCAGGAAACACCTGCAGAATTTGCTATTTATGCCATGACCAACCATGAAAAATGTTTAGATTCCTCACAATTTAACCCTGTTTATAGATTCTGCAATATTTTCATTGTCATGAAAACTCCCTCTAATAAGAGGATACAGTCAGATTGTGTGATGAACAAGGCCCAAGAAATCAGACTTTGTATCTAGATAAGATCTGAGGCCGTATTAGGAAAGAGATTTGATGGTGATGAAGTCACGCTGGCTGATCTGATGAAATTTTGGCCCCCAAATGTCAGATCTGATCTTACATGATTTCCAGTATCCTGAGGGTTGTCTGCCTCAAGGGATCAACCACTTGCATAGGATAATCTATTCTTGAAAGATTTCAACTGATCTTAAATCAGAGCCAAAAACTAAACTTCTTCAAATCTTTTTATTTTTTTGGCACCAAATCTATGGTGTTTGGTTTTGGTCTTGGAATTTCAATTCAAATTGATCACCCAAGAGATTTCTAGTAATGGCCCCTTTCTCTATGCGAGACCAAGGATATTATTTGTGATTGTAGAGGACAACAGAAGTGCTCATTCTAGAAATATTATAAAAGTAGGTTCATTTTTAGGAGAGCAATACATTTACAGTCTGGCTTCCAAGGATAGCAGTTCAGGATTGCATATTATTAACACCATTAGACTGAGCTAATTTATTAAGAATAAGAATTCTATCAGTCCTATTCCAGGGCTAAATTATGATTGTGAAACCTTTTTCAGCACAGCTAAGTGACTATAGTATTAAACAAGCTTAGTTATATTCCATGGTAACAAAGGAACAGAATAGATTCTGTTTGAATACATTCTGTAGAGCCAGGTAGCTCAAATCATGCTCTTGTGTTGTGATGCCTCTTAGCTGTTACTAATGGCTTGGGATCTTAATAATTCAGCTGTTCAATCAGCTGTGATCTATTAATGGTTTCAAAATTCTCATATGTTACAAGCAGTACCTTAGGCAAGAGTTATTTTCTAACCAACACATGTGATGGGACTTCAGTTAGCCCTCATATGTCTAAGACTGTCATCCACATCGAAGTTCTCTGATGACCTTCCCAGAATGGGCGTTTTTGTTTGGTTGGTTTTTAGCTTTCCAGTAATACTAATACCGAGGTCTGTTTATCTGGAACTAATGCATGACGAATAGGTCCAAGGAGGTGATACTTCCCCTCTATAGGGCGCTGGTCAGACCGTAGTTGGAGTACTGCGTGCAATTCTGGGCGCCACACTTCAAAAAGGATGCGGATAACCTGGAGAGGGTCCAGAGAAGGGCAACTCGTATGGTCAAGGGCCTGCAGACCAAGCCCTACGAGGAGAGACTAGAGAAACTGGACCTTTTCAGCCTCCGCAAGAGAAGGTTGAGAGGCGACCTTGTGGCTGCCTATAAGTTCATCACGGGGGCACAGAAGGGAATTGGTGAGTATTTATTCACCAAGGCGCCCCCGGGGGTTACAAGAAACAATGGCCACAAGCTAGCAGAGAGCAGATTTAGATTGGACATTAGGAAAAACTTCTTCACAGTTCGAGTGGCCAAGGTCTGGAACGGGCTCCCAAGGGAGGTGGTGCTCTCCCCTACCCTGGGGGTCTTCAAGAGGAGGTTAGATGAGTATCTAGCTGGGGTCATCTAGACCCAGCACTCTTTCCTGCTTATGCAGGGGGTCGGACTTGATGATCTATTGAGGTCCCTTCCGACCCTAACATCTATGAATCTATGAATCTATAATTCTGGGGTACCAGCATTGGGGTTACATTGAATGCATATAATATTTGTGTTTATGGGGATATTTGTCTTTATTTGTTTTCCTTCCCAGTATTCCACACACTGCATTTGCAATGATCAACTTTTAAAAAGTCAGTATGCTCTTCACAGAGCAACCTCAGATGCCACAGGTTTACTTTTAGTTGTTAGAAAGATGATAATTGTGAGATATGTTGGCAAACATTGTCTTTAGGCTAGGCCCCACTTGTGCACAGATACCACAGCAGTGACCACTGTTGGAGACAGGTACGCTATTGAACTATTGCAATTTGTAATAAATCAATCCTGAACATGAGACTGGTCCCAAGCCATCCATCCACATTACTTTATTACTGGGAATAAGCATACATAGCGTGGACAGGACTCATTTCCTAGTGGTGCTCCCAAACTCACTCCAGAAGCCTTATAGGCATAACCTAGGAGTCTACTTCTGCATCCATCGTGGTGTGACTCTCCTTAGCCAACTCCTGACTGAAAAGGTTTAAGAGGAAATTAACACTTTTGTATGAAGACAAGTTTCAGAGTATTTTGCTTCAAAAAAAAAAATTACAGAGGGCACAGGTTCTGCACTGTGGAACTTTCAATTGAAGTAAAATGGCCATGCAAACCGTCTAAGAAGTTCAGAAAAAATTATCTTGGATTGGGTATTGGGCTTATTTTACTATGTATGAAATGGAGAAATGGCAGCATTTTCTCCTAAAACTGGTTTGCAGGTCCAACACAGAAAGCATACACACCTCATGCCACACCCACAACAGCAAGACAGGTAGACTTTTTTTCTTTAACGGGATAATTTGTTGCAGCTGGATGAAGCACCTGGCCACTTATCAGAAGGTTCTGAGGCCATTCATCCCAAACAGCTACAGCCAAAAGCAAATCTGTTCCAGTCGTGGTAGGTGGCCTGCTTTTGTTTCTTCTGAATTATGATTCCACTGGGTTCGCTGAATTACTTCAGATTCTCCAGGCTGAAATCACAGTTACACTAAGCCAAGGATAAATTATGTTTCTATTCACTTGAAGGCCCTTTTATATTGCCAGAGAAGTGTTAAGGGGCCTGGTGTAACACAGAGAATTTCAGACCTTGATCTTTGGGAAAGGAACCTTTGAGGCTGTCCAAAAAATGTTTCTGTGGTGCAGTCAAGCATAATGTTGTGTACTGGCAATAGCAGACCCTACAGAGAGAGGCGGCTGCCCTGTCTACTGACTGGGGGAACTCCACAAAGAATGAGAATTTCTGAACCATTTTAAACATATAGTTTAAATATAATTAAATATTTTTAGTCAATATTTCTAAACTAGGTCCAGTTTTGCAAGAGCATTCCTATAAATGTTGGTGGGACAGATAACACCCTTGCATAGTGTGGCAGGTTCAAGTTCAAGGGCAGCCATGGTGTCACTCGGTGGCCATATAATTCCTGCCCCGGGTCCAGCTCTACGGTCCTGCACATCCTTTAATTGCCCGTCATGCCTTTGATGTTAAGATTTATTAGGAGGGAGGCTGCCTGAGGGTCTTAGAGTGAGCCTGTTATTGTTCAAGGCTAGGGACATTCAAAAAGCCTGAACCTGAATTGATTCAATCTTTACAGGTTAGTCAGACCTGGCTAGGCTAAATCAATTTGTAACTGCATAGATATCCCAGACATGCAGGCACATGCCTGCAGCGGCTTAGGCTGGAAGCTGCGGGGTGCTAAAGCAGCCCTCCTTTCCCTTCTACAGTACTGAGCTGAGGGGGGGCATGGCCCAGCCCCAGCAGAACACTCTAATTAGCCCAGCGGGGAATTGATAACAGTGTTTATCACCCCTAATTCAGTGTTTATCACCACATTAAGAAAACAACACAGGGACATTACCAGCTACCTGTTGATTCTGCCTTTGACCCATCTGCCACAGCACAGACCGTAGCCAGCATGTGGTCTGCTAGCTAACACACAGACACCTCTCAGCAAAGCAGAGGGGAAGGGGGAATTCCTGCTTAGCAGGGAGTGGTGAGGGGAAGGGGGGAAGCAGCCTGCATTCCCTGCCGAGCTACAGCCAGGGAACAGAGGAAAGAGGCCAGCCTTGCTATGGAGCAGAGAGCCTCACCCAGCCCAGAGAGCATGCCGGGATGCAGAGTGTCTGGTTTAACTTAAACCAGCAAGGGCTCTGGGGCAGACATTGCATAAACGTCTTGATCAAATCAGTTGAGTCTGATACTACTTTCAACCAGGTTTATCTCAAACTAGTTTCAGTCATTTTCAAACTGGTTTATGTGCACTGAACATCTGTTCTGTTACAGGTTTTAACCAGTTTCTGATCATTTAAACCAATTTATGTGTAATGTCTGTCCCTAGCCCAAGTGCCGGGCTTCGGCCTTCTCAACCTGCGTCCTTTTTGCTCTAGCTCAGCTCTCTAGCTGTAGTCCATGGACCGAACCAAGCTTTGGGGTTCCCAGCTTCTTGGCTTGCTCTCTTGGGCTCTATCTGCAGCTGCTCCTCTCAAGGTCATTCTGCTGCTGCTGCACACTTTCCCCCCCCCCCCCCCCCCAAGTCCCTGTGGGACCTCCTAAACCAATCAATCTCTATGGCAGCCCCACTGCAGCTGCACCCTCCCTCTTGAGCAGGGTGCTGCCTGGACCCTTGTTCTCTTAAAAGTAATAGAGCCCACAGGCTCTGTCACACACAGTAAAACTCAAGGGACAAGGTGCTATGGAGAGTGAAAACTACAGTAGGATTTCCTTTAAGAGGTTCCCCTGCCTTATTCCTTTGCAAAATGAAGCAATTTTCCCCACATATGCTGGAGATCCCAGCCCTAGGTCTCCAGCACACACCGATTCCACTGGAATTTCTCTGTCTGCGGTTGGCCCCTAGCACTTTATTTAAATTTAAAGATGAGGCTCCACTACAAGGAGAGGCCTTCTGTGATTACTTCCTCAGTGCTGGTCTTCCCCAATAGTCCTAGCACTAGACACTAAGGTACAGTATAGTACAGTACATCTTCTCCAATTTCTAAGCATGTCCACTTACTTTTTTGGAAAGTCTTAAGTGCTTAAGCCACCTCCTTGTTCCTTTCCAGAATGAAAGATTCAGGAGATTTCCACTGCTCCAATTTTCTGTTGTATTTAGTTTATTACTGGCACCAAGTAACAATAGTTCAACAAACAATGGTATTGGGTAGGCACTTATCATTATTTCCTGGTCCTAGTCACTTCTCTTGGGTCACTTCTCTTTGACAGGACAGAGGTCGGTAACCACCTATTGCTATAAATGTGGCCTGCTTTTGTGAAGCTCTAACTTTTTACGCACATTTCTCTGGAGCATTCAGAACACTGTACAAAATGAAAACATTATTGGGTAGTCAGAGCTAAATCGAACAGCAAGATTGTACACAATAGTTTTACCTGCTCATAGCAAAGTGAAGAGCAAATGAGCTGAAGGAAAACTATGCCACGCATCCTATACCTTTTGTAAAGCAAGACCTACCATGGTAAAATAGACGCCAACCAGACATGCTTATATGACCTATTGAGAATCACTGACTAAAGAGTGACTTTGGTCATCTTCAGTGGGGTTAGCTGGAAAAAAAAAAAAGATAATAACTTTGTGAAAAAGGTCATGGTTTAATAAGTTTGGTTTTGCTCCACAGAATGAAAGTGGGACTTTAGGATTTTTTCCTGAAAAAATATGAGAAAGAGTCAGATGGGTGGACAGACACTCACCTGAGAAGAGCCAATAGCTGAGTGGTTAAGGGGCTCACCTGAAATGTTGAAAATATCTGCCTCATTCAAGAACTTGAACTTGAATTTGAGTCTCCTACATCACTGGTGAATGTCCTACTTGTCTGATTGGCCTCAGTCTCTCTCTAACATGAGAAGTACTTAATTATACATACAAAAAAGAACTGCTCCAACAAGTGAGATCATCTCTACAGCCTGGTGATGAAAATTTTGCCTGGGATACTGGTTGCTGTTACATTCTCTCCTCCAAAACAGAACAGGGACTTGAACCTGGGCTTCCTGAAGCCCAGAAAGGTACATGAACTACCAGCCTGTTCCAGGGTCTTACGTTTTCTTTGTGAAAAACATGCAGACTGAAATTCTCACTCAAATGTCATACTCCAGGAACTCACGCTTTAAGAAAAATATAAATATTTCAAGACTTACAAAATCAGAAGATCTGATGACAAAGAGTTCTCTGTGGCTACAAACCACAAGTGAAATCTTTAGTGTTCAGTATCAAGGCTACAGCTAGTACCTCCAGCTCCATAAAAACAAGCCAAAACCATTTTAATGTGCCATTAGCACATGTTAATAGCTCCAGTTCCAAAAAGGCCAGCCATTGAAGAGTACAACAGACACATCTCTTATTAGATCCGATGTCCTATCCAGCAGAGGGCAGTGATACGTACCCATACCCAGAGCCCATTATTTACACACTAATTACCAGTACATTAAAGTATGCAGAAAATTAAACCTGAAGATTAATAACATGTAAAGTAATAGATGTGAGAGACAAAGAATGAATGATGATAGCTGCAGAATAGCATAGGCACTTGCCATGACGACAGACTTTTTTGCTTTTCTAATCTTAGCCCAGCCATGCAAGCCTCTGTTCAAGTGGAAACCTCTGTTCAATTAAAGATGTGTTTTGGGATCTCTTCCATCTGAAGCTTGTGCCAGTGCTTTTCCTGGCCCAGGTCTGAGTGAGATGTACAAGCAAAGAATCAATGTTTTAGGAATGCAGTTTGGCTGATTGTATTTAGGAAAAGTTGTGTGCCCCATCAACAATGTGAACTGGAACTCTAATAATAATAATGCTGCATCCATGGTATCTTACACCAGGGGTAGGCAAAATACAGCCCACAGGCTTGATCCAGCCCGTGATGCCATTCTATCCAGCCCGTGGGGCCCCTAAAAAATTTAGAAAATTAATATTGATCTGTCCTTGGTTCCTGTCAAAAATGACAGGAACCAGGGGCAGTAGGACCCAGAGGAAGCCTGGTGGGCTCCCACAACAGCAGGGCCCCCCCGCCCCCCTGCTGGAAGCCCCAGCAGGGGCTTCTGGTCTGGGACCACATGGCTGCCCTGGAGCGGGAACCTCAGGCAAGGTGGGGGACCCTGGGCAGGAAAGGAGCCCAGGGAAAAGCTGAGCCTGGCAAAAAGTGGCCCCTCGCCCACCCCATGGCCCCTGCTCCCTGCTGCAGCTGCTTGCAGCTCAAGCAGGGCTGTCCTGAGCAGGCACAGGCAGCCCCAGGTGGGCTGTGAGTGGCTGCAGTGTGGGGCACTGGCCATGCGGCAGAGGAAGGGCCGCTTTTCCCACACTCAGCACCAGCTTGTAACCTGCCCCCGCTGCCAGCCTGGGCCCCACACCGGCTCCGGGCTCGCTTGTCGGGGCGGCAGCAGCTGCAGCCCCCCCACTTGCCACACCAGGCAGTGTTTGCTGCTGCTGCCCGCCTGGAGCTCATGCGCTGGGCAGCCCAGAGGTGGTGGTGGCAAACACTGCCCAGTGTGGCAAGCAGGGGAGCCACAGCACAGCCCCAACGGGCAAGGCCGGAGCCAGCACAGGGCCCAGGCTGGCAGCAGGGCCAGGTTACAAGCTGGTGCTGAGTGCGGGGAAAAGTGGCCCCTTGCCCATCCCATGGCTGGCACCCTGCACTGTAGCTGCTCGCAGCCTGTGTGGGGCTGCCTGTGCCTGCTCAGGACAGCCCCGCGTGGGCTGCAAGTGGCTTCAGCAGAGAGCATGGCCATGGAGCAGGGGAAGGGCCACTTTTCCCTGCACTCAGCACCAGCTTCTTCCCTGCCGGCAAGCGCGGGGTCAGGGCTGTACACTGCCCCCTCCCACCCCCCACCTATACCGCGGGGCTGGAGGGCACTGGGAGGGAGCGGGTGCACGGGGCCCGCACCGGTGTCCCAGGGCCAGTGCCAGCAGGGCCCAGAGCAGGGTGGCAGGAGTGCAGAGTCCCGGCCGGCAGGGGCTTTATGGAGCCGAGTCAGCTCCCCCCTCTCCCTGCTGGTGCAGCCCAGCCCAGCTCCACAGACCCCTGCCAGCCTGTGCCCCACTCTGGGCCACACTGGTGCTGGCCCTGGGACATTGGTCCCAAGATGGTGACTGGGGGCAAGGCACCTGTCAAGGGGTGGGGCTACCCATGTGGCCCTCCACAGCTTGCCAAAACTAAGAAAATATGTTATATGTTAGGATCAAATAAAATTAGTAATGAAGTTCTCACCCTGCTTCCTTGTGATTTTAAAAATATGCAGTATTTGCAGTGAATCTTCACCTGCCAAACACATGCATAAAAAAAAGCATTGCTCCTTTTGGAGACTGCTAGACAGTTGGTAGGGTGGGGAACAAGGGGTTAACTTTAATTCCTTATTCCTCCTTTCCTGGCAGGGGTAGTCAGAGGAAGAGTGTTGGACTTGGAAGTAAGGAGGAGAAAGTACTTGAGAATTTCGACCATAATTCACTAGGTAGCTCCTGTGACCCCATTTGGGATTACAACCCACAGTTCAGGAGACTGCTCTAATAATGGAACAACTCTTCATCAAGCAGGATTATTTAAACAGCTGCTTTCCTCAGATTGCCAGGGCGATGTGGAAATTTCACACTGTTACCTGAGTCCAGGTTCTTCATTTCCCTCCTAGGGAACATGCATTGCAATTAAATATAAAGTAGATTGTCCTGATACTATAATGGGCTTTGCAGTTCTATAGAACCCATCTTCCAAGCACAACGCTAACTTTAAGGAGTGAAGCCTCAAAGCCCCTTTTATTTGAATACATGTTTACAGCCATTTCAGCGAAAGGAAAGTTAAGCCAAAGAGACATTAAGAGCAGAGCCAGTATTCTCAAATATGAGTGCCTAAAGCTAGGGTGCTTCATACATATATAGGAACCCAAGGGAGTAGCCTGATTTTCAGAAATGCTGGGCATGCACAGCACCAATTGAGTTTGATTAATTTAAAACCTTTGTTTCTCATCAGGCACCCTAGATACAATGTGTTGACCTAAATTGTATGTCCGATGCCATGTAATAATGAGAGAGCAAGGAGTAGGTATTTTTTTTTGATCCTGTAATTTAACCATATTCCTTTATCCACTAGCGATATGAAGTCAGTAGGAAGTTTTGCCCCTGCTATCAATAGGAGGATCCAGGCCACTGCTGTGTCAACTGAGTTAGTTGCAGTAGCATTAAACTTAGAAATCAGAAATGGTTTAACTGAATGTCAAACACTAACAATTGCTGGCTAATACCGTATTCCAAAATCCTCCCTTAAACCCAACAGGTAGGAGGTGGCAAGATCCTTTATGGTCACAGATATGAAAATTGGACATTGTCTATCAAATGAAATCCACAATCATCTGCAACAAGGCTTAGACTTTAGTATGAAGAGTGAACAGCTCCTGGGGACAGTTCGAATTTTTCTCCCAATACACATCAGTCACTCAGTCTGCACTAGTTACATTTACTCTGCTCATATTACATTTGTTCCCAGCCTGCTTTCCCCTTGAAATCTGCCCCTAACACATACAAAGGATGGGAGCATGAACCTGTTTGTGACAGACAGCATAGCATGTACTGAAGTGGACTTCTTCATAATGGACTTCTTTTATATACAATGGACTGGCAATATTACAGTAGAACAATCTCTTCTCTAATTAAAGCTGTCATATTCCTCTTTTCACTTGGTTAGTTCCTGTTTGGGGAAAGGGTTAGGATTCTCTTCGGCATGTGTAATGAGAGGATTTAAAGAAAAAAAAATAGACACGTTAATTTAACCTTTACACCCAAACTGGTGTGAGAGTGCTTACCCAGAAAAATTTAATCCTGTGCTTTATCCAATTTCCAAAGTGCTCCTGCTTTTCACTTCTCTTATTTCACTTCTGGGTTGGCTATAGCCCAAGGAGATCAAGTCACCTCCCCAAGGTCAAAAAGTGAGTGTGTGACCCAGCCAGGATTAGAACCCAGAATCCCAGTTCTCTGCTCCGGGCAGCATTATTGGTTTACTAGGAACTAATATTAATACTGCTGCCCTCCCTATCAGTACAAGTGTTTCTTACATAATCTCCATGAGACATTTAAGATCTTAGTCTGCAATTTTCAAAGATGACCAAGAGAGTGAGGTCCCCTCAACCTACTGACATTCCATGAGAGCTGCCTCCCTTGAAAACAGAGATCGTAGTGAAAAGCCTGGAACTTGAGCAAACAACGCAACCAGCAGTGCAACAGGTGCATAGGTGCTGAATACCTTCAAAAAGTGACTAATAGCCCAGCAGTTCCCTTCAGGCTGCCCTGCCTATTAGTTCAGCCTGCTTTGCAGTCACACTGAACTAGCTGGGACAGTGCACTGCAGGAGAATTCTAGCTGCATATCTGATGACTATGTGTGGTCTAATGGTCACAGGACTGGGCAACAGGAACCCGGTGATTCAATCCCAGCTGTGACACTGACTCACTCTTTGACAGGCTTTGTTAAATCTTTCCATCTGTGGGGTGAGGATAATGATATTCACCTGCCCGGCATGAGGATTAATATTTGTTAATACTTTGAAGATGGCAGGCATTATGTAAAGGGCTAAGTGCTACTATTATTACTTTCTGGGATAAGAAACCAATGCTATGTACACCTATTAATAGGTATTTACAGTCAAGTGGTTTGAAAGGCTATGATCAGATATGTGTTATAATCAACCTTCATGTAACACCTTTCTTCCTGAAGGATCTTCCAAGGAAGGATCAGTCTGACCATGGTCTACAGATCATTTTCTGCACCACTGAAATGCAGGTAGATAGTGGCAGCCACTATGTACCAGTGCAAGCAACAGCCATTGGAGGTGGGCATGGTTTGAAGGTGGCAGCCTGGAGAACAGCTTTCCCAAATGGTATCATCAGGACCATGTTTCCAGTTGACTGGGGGGTGCACCTACATGTTCATTAATGTGCAGTAGTTACTGCACATTTCTTTCGTTTAATACTTGCTTAATAAAGTACAAACTAAATGTATAATAACTACAAATGCGGTGCAGTAGCACCGGTGCACCATTTTTTAGTGACACTTACTGAGCAGTAGCCTAAATACTGCACAGTAGCGTATTAGCATGGTTTTTGTCCAGCACACTACTGTTCAGTGTTATTGGGCTACTGTGCATTAAGTATCTCGTTTAGCTGCACCCTGGATGTAACTATTGAAGCTGCTTGGGCTTGTTTCCATGCAAAAGTTTTATCAGCCATACCAAGATAGTTATTCAGGTGCTGTTCTACTAGTGTAAACCTCCATGTGGACAAAAACTTTTCCCCATAAAGATAAAGAATGTGGACTGGATCCAGCACACAATGAGTTTGGATCCAGCCCATGGAGGCTGGGGGAGATCAGCAGCAGGGGCCACAGAGGGGTCTTTCCCAAGGTCCTTCTCCCTGCTGTGTGCTGTTCTCAGTGCTTTCTTGTTCCATGCTCCAGCTCTCACCTGTAAAGTCCCTGCTGATGACCCAGGGCTATCTACCTTCACCACCAAATTTGCCCCCCAGCACAGCCACTGGCCATAAGGCTCCGTGGTACTTGGTGACAACAGTCAGCCAAAAATGTGGGGGTAGGGAGTGGGATGAGAGGAAGTGAAAGAGCAAGGAGTACTGGGATGGCAAGTGAGGATTGGCAACCTGCAGCAGCAGCCAAATCCCAAACTGCTGCTCACCATTTATAAAGGTCACTAGTCTTTCTTAGATGACGCAGAGATGGGCAACCGGACAAGAAAGCAGGGGGGAAGGCAGAGACACGTTAGAATGTAGCCTAGACACTGGTGTGAATAGTCCTACTCCCCAGGAAAATGCCATGAGAGCTATAAATCTTGATTCTGAGGTATTCTTGAGGACATTCAGGAATAAAGGGTTGTTTTGGAGAGTCCTAGGTAGGGCTATATCCTAGAGGAGAGTTGGGACTTGTGGAGTTCTCATAGGGTCACTCAGAAGGTGTTAGTTCTGGGAGGCAACTGATCTGTAAACAGGAGAAAAAAGCTTACCCTGCCATTCAGGTGTTTGGTGCCAAAGCTGTGAAGACTGGTCATACAGAAGCTTTGGTGATCCTACCCACCACCCACCAACTATAGAAGGCAGCAGTCACAAAAGAACAAGCAACGCTCCCTAGAATGGAGGAAAACCAGCCACCGATAACAATAAACCACTTTTATGTAATGCTGCACCCCCTCAGGACCTCCGGGAGGTGAGTAAAAAGGATTACCCTCATATTCACGGGTATTGTTCTATCATTGTGACTGTGTGGACACTGCTATAAGAATAGCTTATTTAAAGAAAGAGACATGACAAGGTAAAATAACTTGGTCCATAGCACACTGAGTCAGGGGGGAACTAGTACCAGACCTGGGGATCCCCTGACTCCCAGTACCACACTGCTGCACCAGAGAAACCCTTTTGCACACATGCCATGTGTTTCTATGTGGATGGGAGAGGATGGACTTCCCCACATGCCCCTGCTCTGCCCTCACAAGCTGATTCAGCTATTCAAGTATCTGGGTACGGGTGACTGAGAGGGAGAGGTTAGCTCAGTCTCATCTTTGCCAAGAAGCATGAAGTGACTCATTCCTTGGGCAAAACATGGCATGGTTCAACCTGAGGTTCCAAATATGGTACAGCAGATCACATTGGAACACCAGGGTTTACCTAGCCAAATGAAAGAGGTTCATAGGTTCATAAACACTAGGGCTGGAAGGGACTTCACAAGATCATCGGGTCCAGCCCCCTGCTCAAGGGCAGGAAGTCAGCTGGGGTCAAGACAGAGAGAGACAATTCAAGTTCTATTAAATCCTGTAACTTGATTCCAATCATGGTGTTGTAAAGGGGGCTTCAGACACAGGTTGCATCATAACAAGATGACAGGAGCATAGCAAGGGCAACCTGAATGTGTGACATACATGAGGGCCTTGTAAAACAGGCAATTACCCTCACATGAACTGCATCAGTGAATCTAACCCCAGGACAAAGTGATCTGCTACTATTTCTTGCTGGTCTGGCATTCAGGGTTCTGCTATAGGAAGGTTTCTTGCCAAGTGCTATTTCTTATATTTTTCTTTGAAGGAGTCAAGCTGCAGTTGGCAGTATCTTTGATTCAGATTTATATATTTATCACATAAATTATATACATGATATATATAATTATATCCCTGTCACTAGGGATTCTGATGAGTCGTGACTAACCATCAGGTGTCTGCAGTGCTGCTGTGCAGTAATGCAGCTGGTTTTTTGGTGAATGCACTGATGTCACCTGTACCCTTCCTGTATTATCCATGGCTAATTTTTTACTATAAGGAGGAGCTGATTTTACCTGTTGGAAAGTAAAGACTTGTAATATGAAGACACACAGATTTATGGCTTCTCATATACACAGACAAAGCCAGTAGATCCCTAGAACACATGGGCCTAAAACAATCCTCTCCACAGAAGCACTGCGCTGTTCCTACAGGGAGAAACAATACGGGGGTGTCTAGGACTTCAGGGCTGTCACTGAAGTGTGTCACAGTCATCTAGTAATCGATAGTTACACTAGGTTTAAAACTCAGAGCCACCCGCTCCAAAATCACAGGCCCCAACTTACAGAAACCACACACACAGCTGAGCAGCTGATTTCATCTAAGTGTGATACAAACCCACACTGGCCAGTTCACTTGCTCCTCTACTTAAATAAGCTCATCCTTCAGTGGTAGGGATTTACGGGATTACTGGTCCTACCCCTATCACCCACTTTTGACTAATTTTAGCTTTTTGATTTGTCACCATGCTGAACACCAAAGATATCTGGAACTCAATGGCAACAGCCAGGCTAATTTCCTTTTTCTCCTGGAAACAAAAATCCTTACAGCCTGAGTCCTGGTGCAGCCTGTGTGGGGACGTAGCATACATATAAACAATCCAGGTCTTCAGAGTACAGAGAGATCAAGTTACTGGATTTTTCTGTAACATGGTATGTGACCATAGCCCCATTTCACCTCTTCCATTCTAATAATAAGCCCCAACATTTATACAGCTCCTGAAACCTTAAACCCAGACAAGCCACCTTACGTGACTTGGCAGCTATGCCATCACATCTGCATACAACTAACCTACATGTCCTTTTACCAAAATGACACAACCAGATAACCTGGCTAATTGTGCATCACTGCTTCTCAGGAAGACATCCCTCTGTAGCTGCCAATCACAACCCATTTACAGCATGACTCACTCCATAATATATGCAGCTATAAAATATGCACAGTGCAGCTACCCACATGACAAGTGTACAGTATAATCTGAACCAATCAGGTCCTTGTTTATGATTTTTTCAGCACGGCAAAGAAGACCTTTATTCTATTCTGATTTCTTCAAAATGCATGCATCCATGCAGAGCTCTGAGTTCATGGGGATACACCAGGCTGATGTAGGAGATTGAGGTTCTGTCTAGTGAAAAACTCCATTAACAAAAGGGTCTGTATCTTGGCAGCATCCCATGGAGTGGCTCTTTTAGTCCAAGTGGTAGAATCTTCTCCCTTTGATGCTTACAATCCCACGTGCAAATCCCATAGACAACTGTTGTATCGGTACACATGGAGCAATGGTTAGTTATTCATGAACGAGCTTTGTGACTAGGACCACTCCCTTGCATGGCTCATTTGCTAATCTTTGAACCTGACAGTCATTTTCATGGGTTTTTCTCCTACAGTTTCCATCCTATCACATCAACATCCAGACAGAGCACCAGCATCACACAACTTCATTAGCTACCATACAGTTCATCCATATGAGGATCTCCATTAGACGCAGCTGGAGCAGCATTTGTCCTGCTCAGTGTGTCTTTGCCATTTCCCTCCGCTGGTTGGAAGTAGCCCTCATCTGTAATTTGGGGAATGGGCCCATGCATCAGGTGGTTCTGGATTCCATGCACACTCTGGCTCCTAATTTAATAGCATGTAGCATCCCAAAAGCTGTGAATTCAATACTGCCATATAGAACAGTTCCATTTTTCATGTTCACAAGTGCTTGCAGGATGGTGGCTTGATTTAGATTTTTTTTCCTGATTCAAAAACATTAATGCCCTTTTGTTCTCAGTTCTGGTGAACCAGTTGTTCTCATGTACAAGTCATCAGTGGCTGTGGCAACTCTCCTGCATGCCAGATCTAGCACTCAGACCCACTTTACATACCAGGTTTTGTCATTTTAATCCAGTAGTTACAGTTTGTCATCTAACACTGTACCTTAAACCAGCCAGCATACCACCTGACTGCAGCTCAAACCTTGAAAACCACTAAACTATTAGCTCTATATGTTTTCAGTTATTTCCTCTTAAGTCATTAAGATTTCTTTGCATGAACTTTTTCTGCCATGAATCTGAAATATTAAAAAAGCATAAATGTAAAATGCATTACAGATGAGCCTGAGCTTCCAGCACTGGATCTTGATGCAGAATAACTGACAAGAAAACAAGCTGTATTTTGTAATGTATGTTGCTAGTTTGTGTCTCCCTTTCCACAGCTCAGATCAGGCTTGCATGTAAAAGTTGCCAAATAATTCTCATTAAAAGGATGAACATATTTTCAGTGACATATGTCTGACTGACTTAACTTACTTGGCAAGGCATTGCAATCAGCAGTACCAAAATAATATACAGCTGGCAGCCTTTTTTCAAACACACCTAGCAACCTAAATTAACTTTAAGGCTATTAGAAGATGGCCTCACCCTCCAGGAGGCTTAAGGTCATCTGTAAATCCTTGAAGTGTTAATCACTCCCTTGGCCTTCCTTGCATTGTATTCACCATGACATAGGTAGTTCCTCATTCCTTAGACATATGCAATTCGAAACGCACTAGATGGCAAGTCACATGTGGTTGATCTCTGTTGCACTAGGTTGATTTGTAACACAAAATGTGAGAAGCGTTTTTGTGAGTAGCTCACCACAAAAAATAGTCAACAAAATTATAACCAGAGACTTCCTTCCCCCTCAGAGATGAACCAGTGGGGAAGAAATCTCTGTGAAATTCCCCTTCCACTGAATAGCTCTGCTGCCGTGTAGCATGGACCACAGACCATTACATATTGTACTTCCTACAACACCCTATCTGCATACCCATTAGGAGCTGGATCCCCGTCAACCTCTCAGTGTTGGGTAATCAAAAAGGAGCCATCGGGAGATCTTGACCTGCCAAAGCCCCAGTGCAGTTCCATCCCTCCCTATTATTCGTAGTCTAGGTGCTCCCTTTCACTTAATAGGGGCATTGGTACAACCGCATGACTGGATGTGGGACACCATGTTATTACTGGGAACACATGAGCACTTTCACAGTGTTAAGCACTGTGCTAACACAGTACAGAAGCCTGTGCCTTGAAGAGTTTCAAATAGAAGCACACCAGACAAAAGAATTATTTTCATCCCTGTTTTACAGATGTGGAACTGAAGTGCAGAGTAAATCACCCAAGTTCACACAGGAAGGCCGTGGAGGAACTGCATGTCAAAGAACTATCCCCGTGCCTTTACAGACAGAAAATCTGTCTTGCTTTGCCCCAGGACGGACTTAGAGAGTGCAGTGCTGGTAAAAGCACAAGACAGCCTCACAGCGGTTGCTATTTTCTGTTTTCACTGAGCTATTCAAGTTAGCTGCTGTTCCTGGCTCCCCCGTTTTCTAACTCATAGCTTCTTCAGTTTCCTACTCTGCAAACATTGCTCCGGTAGCCTTCATTTGGAATTCACTCCCTTTCATATGCCTGCTGCTTTGAGACCCGCAGTGCTCCAACAGCGATGCATTACATTAACAGATCTGTATTTACCACGAGCTGGTATTTTAAAGCCTTTTTTTTTTTTAAATATGAAAACATAACACCTTCTCTTGCAAGTGCCAGCTGTTGTTGCAATCCCACAAGCTCAGCCCCCTCAGGAAAGGTTGACAATGTGACTCGGATTATGACAGCTAGGCCACTGTGGGGGTGTTTCTCTCTCTCTCTCAGTCTTATACAAGCAGGCTTTATTTATTTATATACTTCCTTGCTACAGAGAACTGAAATGGAGTCAGCAGCACAGCACAAAGGACCTCCTGGCTTGCAGGTCCGTTTGTTTTAACCCATAACAGGGAAACACTAAACACTAGACAAAGGACAGGCAGCAACAGCTATTTCACACCCTCTTCTCCAGCCGGGGCTTTGGATTCTTCTTCTGGAAGGGTTTCAGGACACACAGGCACATGCACGCTGGCAGGGGCGCGAGGCCAGCTCTGCCAGAGCAGCCTCTGAAAAAGGATGATTTTAAAGCTGACCTCCTTCCAGGGCTTTCATTTATCTTGACTCGTTTCAAAGATTCTGGTTTTTTGTTGTGGTTTGTTTTTTTTTAATACCAACATCCCAACAGCTATGACCAACACGAACCATCTCCCAATATAGAAATCCCCTCCCCTTATGGGAAAGGGTTTTTGGGGTTCTCCATCCACTGTTGAACCAGGGTCATCCCTAGAGCTGAGGTACAGCTGGCAAAGGGGTTTGGTGGCATCTGGGGGTTCGGACCTGCGCACGTGGAAGCTGATTCTGGGGGAGGCGATTTCTATCCCCCCTATCCTGAAACAGTGTCTGCCACAGGGAACCCAGGTGACTGCGGGGCTGATTTCCTATCCCTCTGGTTATAAATCTGTGACCTACAATCCCCTCACTGTTTTCTCTTTTGTTGTCCCCAGCCACGAGCCACTCTACCATTTCGAAAAGGGGAGGTGCAGATATTGAGATGCTTTATCACATATAAAACAACATTTTTCTCCAGTTGAAATAAGCTAGAAGCTGAACTAATACACTATGGGCCTAGGGCTGTATTATGGAGTTTAGGATTGAAGCAAAACCAGTGTCACGTCACTGGAAAGAGATCAGAACAACCTGCCAGGCTGTGAAGTAGGAGCTTCACTCCCAGGAGCCGCCAGCAGACAGCAGCACGGCAGAACAAAGGCTAGCTTGACTAGTGGCCCATCAAGACCATTAAAAAAAAAGAGAAGGCCATTAACATCTGTGGAATGAAGTTTAGGAGAGATGAGATAGACTATAATGAGTTGTGAAGTCACTTGACTCCCTCAGTGCTGCCTGACTAGAAAACCTGCCAGGCAGCTGGCATTCAACTTTGGGTGGCGCAGGAATCAAAGCCGGGTGCCAGTACAGCGGCGCCCCTCGCCCGCATCCACCCCCGTCCCCAGGGCTCAGGTGTCCTGAGGGAGGCTTATGCTTTTCTGAGTGCAAACAGGGCTGAAGCTCTCCACACCCTGCAGCCACACTCCCCAGCCCCACGTCCCACAACCTCCCGGGGGCAGCTGGGGAAGGGAGGGAGGCCAGCTGCCCGAGCCCGGGGCCGGCGGGGAAGGGAAGGAGAGGGGAGCGGAGGGGAGGAAGGGAGGAGGCGGCGCCAGCGCCCAAGTGTCCAGCTCCCCGCGCTGGTAAACAAAGCCACGTGTCCCTCCCTCCCGCCCCCCTCCCCGCGGGGCCGGGCCAGCGCGGCTCTTCCGGCAACAAACCCCGCGCCAGCCCCGGATAAATACAAGCCGCGGCCGCTCCGCGCGCACAGTACAGCACACCCGCGCCCGCTCGTCCACCCGCCGGGACTCGCCGCCCGCCCGCAGCCATGCCCTTCCTGGGGCAGGACTGGCGCTCGCCGGGGCAGAGCTGGGTGAAGACGGCGGACGGCTGGACGCGGTTCCTGGATGAGAAAAGCAGCAGCTACGTGAGCGACCTCAGCAGGTGACGGCCCCGGGGTTGCAGTGCGGGAGGGCAGGGGTTCCGGATGTCGGGGGCAGCGCGGGGTGCAGCGTGTGTCCGCGCCGGCGGCGCCCCGCGGGGTGGCTCTGGGCGCTCGCGTGCCCGCGCCCGGCGCCCGGGGTCTGGCATCAGCCTCCCTCCCGCGCTGCGTGGCGAGCAGCTGTCAGCTGGGCCACGATGGACGGCTCCTGTCTCCCCTCACTGGAGCCCTCGATGTTTCTTGGCCTGGAAAGGAGCAGAAAGCGCGTTGTTTTGTTGAAAGGCTTAACCTCTTGGAGCCCCCATCTGCTTGGTGTTTGTAATACATCACCCTTTTTTATCTCCCCTTGCCAAAGAAAGGCGAGTTATTTCAGTGGGGATTAGTTGCGCAGGCAGGGCTGACTTCCATCCCCTGCCTGGTGGGGTGGTGGAGGCCGGAGACCAGAGGTTGCAGCCTGGCTGGCGGCGCTCATCCCAGCGTGTCGTGGGTTTGTCTTCTTTTTTTTTGGAAGAACCAAAATGAGGAAAACGGGCAGGATCTATTTTTAAACACTGGGGCCTTTGTTGTGTGTGTTTTGAAAGCGTAGCTGACGTCAACTTGTTATGGCAGGCGCTCCTGGTTGATGGCTCTGGCATAGCCTTGAACTTGGGCCATTAAACAGAGGTCTGCTTTTGTTTATAAAAGCCTCCCATGCACAAAGATAGTGAGTTGTTTTAACTCTGCTTTATATATACTGTGAAGGAACAATATCTTTTTGAAAGCCATGTGGGATGTGAAACTTAACCCTCCCTCCGCTGTCTCTGTTGTGCCCCGTGGAGCCCTGGGCTCTCCGCGCATGTCTTTTGGTCGTCCTGGTCTCTCTTTGCAGCATGAGAGAGTCATGCCTTTTGCATCCTGCCTGGGAGGAGAAGTCGACCTCCGTTACCATGGCTAAGGCCAAGCACAGCAGGAGAAGACAGTGCGGCATCTGGAATTTATTTACCCTGGAAAGGTTGGCTCGGGCACAACATCTTGCTTATTGTGAAGTCCTCTCCTCGCTGAGTGATCGGGGTCCGGTATCCTTTACAGGGTCACATGATTAATCGGTCAGAGGCTTGTGATACTTTAGAATCTGGTGTTTGGCTGAGTTTTAGGCAGCCACAGCAACGAACCAGGTGTCCACAGAGTGAAAGGAAACTTGATAATCTAGGGACAAATTTAGTCCTTCTGGGTATCTTTGGGTATACACCTGCTTGGAACAGGGCTGAATTTACTTGGTGACTTTGCAGATTTTATCCTGAGGCTTTTAAATCTTTGCCACCCCTGTGAACTTGAGCCCCGGGTCCGAGGACCCCATCGTAACCAGTTCTCTGTCGCCTGATCTCATGCTGTGGAGTACCAGTGAGTCATCTTATCTGCTGATGTTTCTGTTCCCAGTAGAGTAAGCATATAAACAAAGATGTAACGTCTATTGAAGATGGGGATTAATAGGGCTTCTGATTTGGGTAAACATGGTGGGCCTGACTTTCCAGCTGCCAGGGGTGCAGTTCCTACTGACTCTGGAAGATACCTACATTCACTGATGAAGACTTCTTGGCCCACATGGGTTCTGTACCATTTCTGGGCTGTCACCCAAGTGTGCGAAGCTCTGCCTTCCCATGAGACGATAATCTACAACTTAAATCAGAGAAGGGGGTGGATTGCATTCAGGGACCCACTGCAATTCAGAAAAGTATGCAGCAGCACCAACACACAAGCTTGACCCTGCTTGCACCAAAGAAAATGTCAAAGCTGTCATTGAGTCAATGATGCAGGATGGGTCCCTGAAAATCATCTGGACTACTGCCAGCTTTGCTGGGAAACTTCTGTAATATCCCTCCCCCTGTTCCAGAAGAATATATGTCCTAAGACTTCCTGGTTCATGAGAAACATGATGCCTTTGCAGCTATTAATCTTTCACAGATCGTAAATAATGTTCCTTGTGTAGCTTGATGACTCTGAATGCAAACAAAATGTTCAGGCAGTTCAGCTGTTTACAGTGCTGCAGAGATGATAGGCAGGGAGACTTTGGGTGTGATGATTACCAACGGCCAAACTGCTCGTTCCAGAGCTAGGCTCTTGATGCAAGGCCACCCATTGTCCCTATCAGAGCCTAGAGTGAGGGTTATGTAGACCATGATCTGGACTGAAGGGGGGGGGGGGGGAATACTTCTTTGCACACAATCATGATGAATGTGACTGAAGCTGGCATACAGTAAGCATGATTTGTCTGTGACCTGCAGGTAGAACGGGGTCTCTCAGTGCAGCAGAGGTTCGTGTATTTTTGTGAGCTCCACCAAAAAAGAAAGCTTAGAATCCAGAATATCTGCCGTGCGCCTAGGAAGAATGTCAGACCTGGTAAATGTTATGGCTGTTGACTGTAGAGTAATGAGCTTGGTGCCTTCCTTCAGTTCCTTCTGTGGATTTTCATGCCGGATCAGACTCAAGGTCCATTCAGTCCACAGTCCTGTCTGACAGTGCAGTATGCAGATGGTTATCCCAAACTACCCTTCGCCCTCCCCAATTAGATTTCATCAACAACTGCTGTTACGAAGATCTCTGATTATAGAGCCATTCGGTGTCAACTCTGGAGTCAGGAGTGGGTTGAGATTAAAGGCATAATGCAGGACTAAGATCCCTCTGTTCCACGCTCCAGTGACTGAGTTTAATCTTGGTGTCTGGCACGCTAAGCAGTAGGGATGGTTGCACACTGTAACTTTCTTCAAAAGTTGTAACTTTTTTTCCTTTAGAGGACTTTTTTTTTTTTTTTCCTCCTCCCACTCACTGACTAAACCACTGCAGCTCGGCCTTCACACGCAGGCTAGCTCCCATCTCTGACACAGAGCGCTCTTAGCCAGCTATCGGGCACCCCATCTGAGTTGCACCAGTGAAATCCTCGGGGCAGCCTGTGAGCTGCGTCTATGTGAATCCTGACAACATGACTCATAGTTTCATAGTTTCTAGGGTCTGAAGGGACCTGAACAGATCATCAAATCCAACCCCCTGCCTGGGCAGGAACGAGTGCTGGGATCATAATACCCCAGCCAGATATCTATCCAACCTCCTCTTGAAGACCCCCAAGATGGGGTCATTAACTCTGCTCTTCACTTAAGATGCTGGAAAGCTTAGGAGGAAAATGAAGCAGTGCAGGGCTTTGAGGTGTGCTCTGAGAGAGTTTTTAGTGTCAGAGTGGTTGTGGGGAGCCTCCAATTCTTTCCCTTCCTCTGTGTTCAACCTACCGATGCCTCAGGTTCCTGGGGGAGTTCCTCTTCCCACTGTTGGACCCGCTCTGGACCAGTATGGATGTGTCCGAATAGAGCCCCTCCTGTGGTTTGCTAGAGGAAGATGTTGCTTTGGGAGTAAGAGTTTGCCTTGCGCAACATGAGTCACATAGCTCCAAACTGACCCATGGAAGAAGAGGAAGCTTCTGTCACTTGGTCTCGCTGCACAGCCAAGTGCTGTGGAATTTGGAGTAGCTGATAGCAAACCTTCCCCATGTTCGTGTGACCTAATACTACCCTCTCTCTCCCCCCCCGCAGTTGCAAGCAAGCTTAGGAAAAGGAATACAGCCAGCGGACCTATATTTAGTGAGATTCTCTGCGTTTTGTTCTCTTTTGAGATGATGTAAAATATCTTTAAACGACAAGCCCTTGTAGCGTGCCCTGTAATGGTTAAGCATGAACTACGTAGGGCAGGAAGCAGCCTGACATCTTTGTCTACTCAGACGAGACTGCTTATTTATGCGCCTCTTGGGCAGGAAACTCGGCGCATATTGCAAAGCTCTTATCTGAGCTCTGTAACCGTCACGAGTCTAGCATCTGACTAGGAGCAGGGACAGGTGCAAAGGTGCAGGACCGAAAAGCAGTGGTGACAAAGCAAAGAGAAAGAACAAGCCTGGACTTTCAAATAGGACAGTTTTAAAACCTCCCTCCTTCCCGGTGGCAGCTTGTATCCCCCCAGATGGGATATTTGTTTGCTTTTCCTCTAGCCGCCTGCCAGGATGTCTCTGCTATCCCTAGCACCAACTCTGAGTCTGGTGTAGTGCCTTTTCCACTGCTGTTTACGGTGACATGAGACTTTCCTCTCCCTGCTGCCCGCAGGGTCCTGAACAGCAGTGCCGACACTGTCCCTTCTCCATTTCATGCCGCTGCTTGACACTGTATAGAGTTACACAAAACATTTAAAGGCTTGATCCAAATCCCATTGAAGTCAATGGGTATCTTCAAAGGTTTGACTTGATGCATGTTTTTGAGATGATAAAAGCTCCTGTCCTGGTTTGTTGCATCCCTCTATTACATGATTAGTACAAGTAAACAACTGGATGCATAACCTTTCTAAATAGATGATTTAGCCAGAGATCCCAGCTGATAATGCCCCCCAGTTAGTTGTCTGCAGAGTTGTGGAGACAGCCATCCAAACGTGAGCTGGTGGTTTGCTTATGTTTACAGGCATGCAAGCTGGGAGCACATCTCTTCAAAATAAATTTCAAATCTTGAAGCTGGTTGTTCAGTTCCCCTCCCAAAGCCCTTTTATTAACTGGCATGAGAATATTATGGCCTGCCACTACAGAGTGAAAGCTTTGGGCACTCTGGTTCTGCATCTTCATAGGCATGTGGATTGTGCTTTGCATGAGCCTCTCTGAAGGAGTTGCAATCCCAGTTAGCCACAGCAGCTGGTAGGAAGAGACCACATCAAACCAGGAGAAGGTTAAAGAGAGGACAGAAGTGCTGCAAGGTCATGAATTTCATCATATAACACATGCTGTTTGTGTGTTTCTGTTTTTTTAGGTGTGTATGTATAACATGTATATAGGTACATTGTGTGTGTAGGTATTACTTACCACAAAAATCTAAGCATGGAGGGTACAAAACCCTTAATGAAAAAATATATCTTCAGATTGTTACTATTCATTTGTGAATTCTAATCCTACTTCTAGTTCTTTCCAGAATAGCACTAAAATGCACTGTTTGTAGGTGCAAAAATGGACATAGTTTACAGGGACCAGTTTTCTGGGAAGAGTAAAATAGTTTTTGCAGTTAAAAAAAAAAAAAAAAAAAGCCCCAGACCACAAAATAAACAGAATCTCTGCGTTGTCATTCACAGTTACTGCAAAAAGGAGGACCGCAATAAGGAGAATCTTTTCACCGGCATGAACTATGATGTTGCTGCCAAGAAGAGAAAGAAGGACCTGCTGAATAACAAAACCAAGATTCAGTGTAAGACAGCCGTTTGGGTATTTTTAAAACAAGTTGTTGGAGGAGGGGAAAAATGCTGCAGTGTGTATATTCTTGCATAAATGTCAAGACGCCTTCCAGAAACCTCTTGAGTTTCTTGTACCCTTGTGTGACTTAAGTAGAGAACTTGGATATGTTTCTTAATATGAAGATTTATGCCCCTGTTGTTAATCCCTGCTCCAAGCATTGGTGCTTGTTGTGTTCAAATTTTTGTCATCTGTATTTGGCAGAGGAAGACTAATTTTTTCCTATGGTACATTCAAGTGAACCGGTTCCAATTTTTTTTTCTCCCCTGTAGACTTCTTGTACACAGCAGACTGAATTTTACTCTCTCTTCCCTATACACATTTATACGAACAGAGGCAATAAGTCTGAATGTAAATTTGGGCCCTCACTGGCCATGCAAAGCACATGGGGGGCAGGGAAGATTCTGGCCTGCTCTAAATAGTGGAAGATTTTAACTCAAGTGCATGTGCAACTTGGGCTCTTATCTCTCTGCCCAGTATGGGTGGACCCTGGGGAAAGTGCACAGATGAGTGTCTGCCTGGGTCTGACTGTAGCATTGATAGCAACATTTGTAAACTTCACATGCGCAGAGAAGAAATGGTACTGTGAGAATCATCACTTGGCTACCTTGCAACCCCCAGGGTTTTAGTAATCTCTGCCAAAATTGACTCCCAGAGGTGTATTTGATTCAGTCTGCAGTGTAAACAAAACTAAACATTACTTTGACCAGTCAGTGACCAGATTCTGCCCTTGGTCACTGACTTAAAGGCCTGACTTGAGGATCTGCACATGTGCAATGGAAACTTGGACCTGTCCCGTAACTTTTGTTTCCTAACATAAGGGCATCTGCATTTGCATCCTCTGTGCTGCATTACATGTAGTATTCTTCTGCACTGAATCCCGTCTTCAAAGATAAAAGCTGAGAGTTTAAAGTTGCCTTTATCTTTAAAGATACTCTTAAAGATAAGGGGAAGATAAAATCATGGTTTGCCCTTAAACATCTTCGCTAAGAAATGGCCACTGTAAAATGCATTGAAGAAGGGAATGGGAGAGGACAGTGCTGAGTGGGTTCCTGAACTCCTGCTTTGCATCATTTCCCAACACCTACAGGAGAGCAAAGATGTTCATGTTTTTGAATTTTTAATTTACTCCCATTATTCATGTTTGAGTGGGATGTCAAAAATATGGCAAACTCAGGCCTAAAAAAAATTACATGCAGGTAAAAGCAGTTTCTTGTGGGCCTCTGAATGCCTAAGCTTACCACTATAAATGCTAGAGTACCTCTGAGTCTTGTGATATTTTTGCTCAACTTTATACTCGGCATTTAATCTAGACACTGTAACCAAGGTAGTAAATATGTAATAAAATCAATAACAACAAAACCTGGCGGTCAGCCTCTCTTATGGGCTGGGAGCAAAGCAAGTGAGGTGCTGTGGTAGATCTGCAGTATGTAGATTATTAAATACAAAGAGGCTTGGACTGTATCAGTGAAACGCATGCCCTTTCTAGGATTCTCCTTCTGTCAGATGAAGGATTAGGGAAGCAAAGCAACCCAGAAGGGCCTGATGGTGATCCTGGTTACATCAAAAAATTAATACCAGTGGAGATGATGGAACTAGCACGAGACCAGAATTGGGCTTCATCTTTTTACAAAGTTAACTTTTTCATACATTAACCGAAGAAACTGTCTCTCTTCCTTTTTTAACAGACTTCCATCAAGAAAAATGGATATATGTTCACAAGGGAAGCACAAAAGAAGTGAGTACCCTCTTGTTTTATTTCCCCATGCTGGTTTTTCCAAACACTGTTAATGGGTCAGACCTCTTGACGTGTATTTTGTCATAGCAAAATAGTAACAGTTAGGTCAGCATTGTCAACTGGGGGTATACCGCCACCGCTGTGTGGCTGCCGTGCGCCACTGCCACTTCATGTTGGGCCGCCGGGGGACCCCCTCCCCCTCCATATCCAGAAGAGGGTACTTGCCAGGATGGGTATGCTCCTCAAAAAATGTTGAAAACCCCTGAACTAGATGATCTGGCTTGTAATTTGTCTTGCAGTGGTGATAACAGGCCATAACTGGGGATCAGGCCTCCATTGTGCAAAATGCTATCCATACTTTGAAAAATGACTTTGCTTACCTAGTGGTAAACCAAATAACATCCTTAGCTTTTGCCCTGTTCATTCCTAGTATGAAAAAACACTACATGCCAATTCAATTGTATGCATGGGGAGGAGTAGATATAAGAAACCTGCCTATGACCATAAATTTGATAGGTTGGTTTGGGCAATGTAGTTCTGTCTCTGTCCCATAAAACACGACAAAGGTTTGTGCTTCTCATTTTCTCAGCGTCATGGCTACTGTACCTTGGGAGAAGCTTTCAATAGACTCGACTTCTCCAGCGCTATTCTGGATTCCAGAAGGTTCAACTATGTTGTTAGGGTAAGTATAAGGCCAAGACTGACTTCACTGTACCCCCTTATGAAGAAACAAATTGTTGAGGTGCTTGATTAAGCAAAGAGTGAGGTCAAAATTAGAAAAGCTATGCTGTGCTCTTCCACAGTGCAAGGGGGAGGCTTTGGGACCAGTTAAAGCATCTCAAGGTATATAGATGTCCATCTGTCAATTCCCTGCACAGGCCAGATAGATCCCACACAGCCTGCTTGTGGATATACTGGCAGTGGAGGGCCTGTGTAGAGGAGTGAAACAAAAGTTGCACATCTCCAGTTTTCCTATCACATTCTGTGACGGAAAGCTGGTGTGGTGGTGACTTGTTTCTGAATTTTTGTTGGGGTATGTGCATGTGTGTGGTAGTTTTAAGTCATCTGTTCAGTTTCTTTTTGACATGACTTGACTGTCCTTAGTCCAGATATCACTGAGCAGGTCTCCCCAACTCAAACTGCCATTTTCTTGGCAGTCTGAGCAATGAGGCCATGGAAACTTGCCTAACTCAAGGCTTTGGAAGAGGATCCATTCATCTCGTAGTTGAAACTCTATAAAAGGACATTGTAAATTTGTAATGTTGATGTCTGTGCTCCAGGTTTATCAGCCCTTCTCCTTAATGAACACTAACTGATGTACCCCACCACCAAAGTACAGGTATAAGATATGATGGGCAAAAACTTGGGGGATGCTGAATGCCTCAAGTGCAGTGGAATAGCCTGTGCACTGGAACACAGGCTATTTGAGATGCAAGTGAAGATTAAGGATCCCTGAATGTCCTGTTTACTAGTCCATCAGTGACCCATTTGAGAAGGTAAAAGTGAGAAGTGTGGGGGGGCATGAGTGAGATGAGCAGAGCTGAATATCCAGGAGTCCCTGGCTATTAACTCTGAGGAAACACAAACATGACTGTAGTTCCATGGACAGCTCCAACAAACTGGTTCTCCTGTTATCTCTGCACAACCTCTTTAGATAGAAAAGGACTCCTAGTACTACACTTCTACATTAGATCCTTGTGCAAAGCCCATATACGCAGACCAAGACTTCTTCTTTAATTATCAGTGGTCCAAGGCTCCTCTTCACACATCATCACCAGATGATCATTGATGGAGTACAAGCTGTTTAGGTTTTAGGTTCTGGGGCAAGCAGAGTCTTTGCTGTCACACTGCTTTTACTCAACTGTTGGAAAAGAGTTGGCCAAAAAGATGATCCAGAATAAGTTTAGCCTTGGATCCTGCACCTGTTGGGTGGCTGGGTATAGGCCAAGCATTCCAACCTCATCTAATCAAAACCTCTTATCTTTCTGTGCAGCATGGAGGTAGTGATTGTTACTTGGTATTCTCTATAGCTAACCTTTTTTTTTTTTTTTGTCCAGCTGAGCTACTGTTAACTTTTATAAAAGACAGTTTAGTCCCTTTCTTTTTCCTTTAGACTCCCTGCATAATGAAATCGCTATGTTTGTCTGTGCTATCCTCCACATAGCATGCAGCAAGCCAGCTATATAAAAATTTAAGTGAGACTTTTTTTTTTAAGAAACGTAAGATGGAATTAAATTTTGGTGGTCAACTGAAGCTTCTAGAATGACAGACCTTTATGGGCTATCTTCCAACATGATCATCTCCAGTGTTCAAGTGTAGACATTGTTATTTGAAGCTTCTGTGCATGTGGAAAAACAATAGTACAGTGACCAGATCTGTAGCATATCTCTGGTGTCTAATGCTTTTAACCACACTCTACTACTGTGTAGGGCAGAAATCAAAGAACTGTAGCTGAGGGGCAGAGGGTACATGTAAATTTAATGTTAAGCTCCAAAAGTGATTTTGGTTCCTGTTTAGGATTTGATTCTGAACTGATGAGCCATCCATTAAGTAGCTGGCCAAGTAAAGTTTTAGTCATGGTCAATTTATTTTCAGGGTGTTGCTGTATAGCAGTGTAAAGACACAAGCAGAACAAATTGTGGCACTTTTAGATTCTTCTCACCATCCACTATCGCAGATTGGCAGAGGCAGCAGCCTCTCACACTAAAGTCAGTAGGCGTTCTTGTTTCTTTGACTTGCCTTGTATCCAAGCTGTGAGATTTGATCAGTAGTTTTAAGAACATGGCATAACCTGGAAGCATGAATCTTAAGCTGGCTAGCAGTTTGGCAGGTAAAACCAGTTAAATCTAGTCTTATGCTGCAAATATATAAAACTGACTTGGCCAATACAAACTTTTCACTTAAGTCTCTGGATAGTAGCTCATAACACCACGTGCATGGTTTGTTTATGAAATGTCCTGCCTGGACATAGAGTTGCCTCTTGGCTTTTGTTTGATAGTCCTTAGCAAAGCAGGGAGATGCTCCAGAGCATGTAGATGAGCAGTCCAGCACACAGAACATGCCCTGACTTGCACACTAATTCCCCCCTTTTCCCATGGCTAGGGAAGTACAACTCCATTAGCCCCACACATTTGACTGATAGCATAGTGTCAAATGCAAACGCTTTCTAAGTGCCACTTCGCAACTGAAGTAGAGAGTGAAGGTGCAGGTGGCCAGGGAGAAGTTTAAAATGCTTCTCTTTGTATCCTGGAAACTTCATTATAAGCATTGTGGACTACTAAACAATATAGCTTTCAAGTGCACTGGGAGCTCCCCTGTTAACAGCCCAGCTGTTCATATAGAGCCTTTAGCATATCTGCTTTGCTTGCTTTTTGTAAAACTTATGAAAAACTCAGCATTCAAAAGCCTACCCAAGGTTCCTACTTCTGTCTCCTGGATCTTGCTACTAAGTATGCCCTTGTTTGGGTAAAACCTGAAAATCCTTTTGCTAAGCTCATGCATCTCGCAGGAGCACTAACAACTTGCTTTTGAGCCAGGAGTGGCTTGAAAATATTGTTGTTTTTTTTTTTTTGCAGTTTATAGGTAACAGCTTGGCAAACAGTGTTTTCTACAGAAACACATCACACACGATCCAGTGGCTCCTTGGCTTTCAAAGGGGAAGACACTTCTTTACCCACACTCACCTTGTCATGATTGTTGTGACTTACTACACATCTCATACTGTTGGGGCTATCACCCTGAAATGGGTTCTTGCTGGCTAATGACTTGCATCTCCCTATCCACTGTTTAGCTGCAAAGTTAAACCCTTCACTTCTCAGCTCCATTAGTAACCAAGAAGCTTGGAAAATAGTTTGAGCTTAGACCCCACAGATTAATCCTGAAGTAGCTGTGGAACAGTTTAAAAATGGAGACTGAATAAAGGTATGCTCCATGTACATCTGTAACATGAGCTGACATGGCACCTTTTAGACAGCAAGGCAAACACTAAAGCTGTTGCCCGTTTTCTGAAATGTTTTTGGTAGATGACAGTGAGCTTGTGCAGACTTTCCTCCCTTCACAACGATTTACCTTACAGTGTTTGCATAACAATATTTTGCAAGAGATGAGGCACTCTTGCTGTAACACTGCTTCAAATCATAAAGTGTTTGAACCTGATCCCAGCTGCCTGAGGACAGATCTTCTTGAACCACATGATCTAGATAGCTCATGGCTAGCTAACGTACTTTCTCAGATTTATGTGTTAAAATTTCTATGGGACCTAGTTTTAGGAATCCTGGATTTACATTGTAGCATCTGTTTGTAGATCCGTTGGTGTCTTTTTATTGTGAGTTGCAGTAATTTATCTGGCTATCAGTTTCATTCCAGGCTGGAAGTTGGCATATGAAGCATGAGTGTGTGTGTGTGTGTGTGTGTGTGTGTGTGTGTGTGTGTGTGTGTGTGTGTGTGTGTGTGTGTGTGATAGGGGGGACAGGTTTTCATTGCAATAAACTTCTGTTGCAGATGCCAGAAGCCAGATATTCAACCATGGGAGTCAGAGTTGCGCAAACTTATCTTAGCTGAGGATCTGACATACTATACTCAGTGCTGCATTGTGACTTGTGTTTTGACAACTCTTGTGGGGGGGTGGAGAAAAATACCTTTTATCCCTGTACCACACTACAAGTTCCTTTTTCTTCACTGGCCATTCATGCGTAGCCCTGTGTAGTTGTGTTTGAGAGAAGGCCAGTAGTCTTTCCACAAACCCCAAACTAGCTGACCAGCTTGCTCTCTAAATGTTTCAATCTGGGACTTTCTTAGGGGGGTTGGTTGGGAACTCTTTTCATTCTACCTCCTAATTGTTGAGAAACTAGAAAGTATCTTTCTGTCCTTACATGTCACAAGGCCAATGCACATGCACACGAGTGGAACCAGGAAGATTAAGGGCATGGAGCACCCTGCAGCTTTTCATTCCACCATTTATTTATTTATTTATTTATTTATTTATTTATTTATTTATATTGCCTGCCTAATCCTTCCAAATAAAATGAGATTGAATTGGGTGAGGAGGCCAAGGGACTTTCCCTGGGGATATTGCATAGAACAGAAGAAGAGAGCCACGGACCTACCATCACCACCTCTGCTTCCATCTCCCACCCCATGCCCTTTATGTCCAAGAGTAGGAACTGTTTCATGTGTCTCAAGATGTGGCCCAAAAGTTTGGTTTCCCACAGAGGGACTGAAGGCTTCCAGATTGGCAAGACTGGTGGTTATTGAGCATCTTCAAAAAAAATTAGGCCCTGGCTGCTGCTGTTCATCTTTCCCTTTGTACTGTTAAAGCTAGCAGCACTTTGTACATGGATTTGGGTGAATACCAGTGTCAACAGTGGTTTCTGTGATACTGCATGTAGATAAATTGACCCTGGGGCAGGGGAGGAATGACGACTACAATCTCCCTGTTCCACTGGGTATTATTCTTGGTTTGCAGTGGTGTTAGTCTGTATAATGCATTGATCAACATGCTGTATGCCATATGTGTTGTGCATTTCTAAACTCTGAGCCATATTTCACTATGTCCCCAGTAATCTTGGAATAAATTCCATTAGCTCTGTCGTTCTGGATCTTGGTTGATGACTGTAGACCCTCAACGCAAAGCTGCACTTTGCTACTTATTGTTCTACCTGTCTTTATGTGTACTGGCAAAGAAAACTAGTGTTACTCACATGTCTGGAGTCTATTTTGGAATCTGGCCGTTCCTTCTTGGCACTGCAGTTTGATCTGGAATATGATGCCTCAGGAGGCATTCATAATATTGTATTCGGATAGGATTTTATCCTTTATTTATTGCTGCTGGAAAAAGGTGATATGTGATAGCTTTGCTAATTTACTTGATAAATAGCAAAAGGAAGGGACTCTACTTCATTTTGATTGTCTGATTTTATTTAATTCCCTCGGTATTCAAGGATCAATTTTGGTTTGGGTTTTAATTAAAAAAGAACAACTGAATCTTATAGCATTTCAGCCACTTGGCATTTATAACGTGTGCAAAGACTTAGTGTGTGTTAACATCTTTGTAAGCAAAACTCTGCCCTGTTTGTTTGGTTTTTTTATAATAAAGTTTCTTGAGGAAGCTGTTCCCGGGGCCGTTCTAGAACTTTGCAAAACAGGGACAGGACTTGTTTATGGTTGAAGCCGATCTGGGTGTTTATATGACTGCATGGCCTGGCAAGTTGAGAATCATAATTGAAGGTCATGAGGTTAAATAGACCAGTACTAGCAGTTTATTACAAAGACTATTTTGAGGAAGTGTTCTTTTTTTTTTTCACCCCCCCCTCCCCCTCCCTCTGAACTTTTAGTGTTCAAAAAAATCTTGGAAAGATTATAAAAAAAGATTATATTTAAAAAAAAAAAAAATCTTGCTAGCTAGTTTTATGCGTTGGAGTATATACACTGTACAAGTGAGAAACAGCAGAGAACTGTCATAACACAGGTACTACATATTAACTGATGAGCTTGTCCCTTCATTATCTCACCTACTCGCTCAAATTGAGTCATGACAAAAAAAGCCCAAAACATTTCTGCCCTTCACAGAAATGTTAAACTGTGGATTTTTTTTTCCCCATCTTGTTTTATACCAATCATGTGAAGTGCAAGATTATTAATAGACTGTAAACATCAGATGGTTTTGAGTTTAAAGTTGGCCTGAAAGATGAACAGAAGAGCAGACTGGTCACTCTAGGCCACTTTACGGCTTCTAGCTGACAGTCACATGCTAATGACAGAGATGAGCAAAATGGGCAAATGGTTGCAATAATACCTCTCTCTGAGCTCAAAGCTTATGGCAAGGGGCCGATAACTTTATGATTTCATTCCTGCCATTCTTATAGGTTGGCAAACATCAACTCATGACTTATCAACTCTTGTCAGGAACCATCTCTGTTACTTGACACAAGGAATAGCAACTGCTCTGTACCATCCCTGTTGCCAGTAATGGGATAGTGTAACCATGGATGATAAAGCATTTAATAGGCCAGTCATGTGATGATACATGTGGATTGATTGGCAGTATAAATGCTCTTTCTTTCCCTTCTCAAGTAGAACAGAAGGATATGAACCACTAGGAAAATAGAATGGCTTGTAAAAAATGTATGGCTTTCAGATCTCCCCCTAGGCTTATAAAAGGGTTACTGCCCATGATTTATTCACTATTTAAAACTATCAAAAATCCTTCCAGGACACTTGTTATTCCAGTAGAAAAATATTTTTTTTTTTGAGATAAAATTCCTTCAGTAATTTTACTCCAAACACTGCAGCAATTGAGCTAGTGCATAGGAATCAGCAAAGTAAACACATGGCCTAAATAGTTCTGGATTCTTTCAGTTCTAACAATAATAAAAATGAGGAATTTTGTAAAATAGGAGTCTTAAGCTTTCCTCTTCATGAAAACTCCTGTATGAAACATGTTGCCAGAGAGCGAATTGGAGTGTCATTTGGCATAAATGAGGGAATCTCTGATGCTCAATGCATGAGTTTAATTCTTGTCCCTTGGTGACACTACTTGTCTATGTATATCGGTGCGAGACACTGAGATACACCATTCATTGTTTGAATAGTCACTGTCAGTCTGACCAGTGGCTTGTGGCTTTCTATACCTCTGAACCATGAAATGATGCTGGCATCACTTTAAAGAGCCCTCTTTCAACAGAAGGTGCTCTTCTGGGGTGGGTTTAATCATCTGTTTTTCCTCTTGCCCTTGCATTTCTCTGTGGTGTGCCTACCTCTGTTGTGTATATAAGAGCAATAAACAAGTATCTGAACTGCTGGGCTGTCATGTGACTGGAAGGCAAGATTAGAAAAATATCTTTGTACTCTAAGACTGGCAACTTCTATTTTTATCCACAGCTGTTGGAGCTGATAGCAAAGTCTCAGCTAACATCACTGAGTGGAATTGCTCAGAAAAACTTTATGAACATCTTGGAAAAAGTGGTGCAGAAAGGTAAGAGAAATATAATGACCCTGGCTTATATCCACAGCATCTGGTGACAACCAAATCCAGGATGATCACAGTGGAAGATTGGGAAGAGGTGCAGAACAAAACCCAGAATTGGAAGGGAGTTTAAGGGTCACCTAATCCAATCCTGGGCACAGATGTAGGATTTGCAATATTAGACGAGTTAATCTCTTCCTGTGACTGAGGTCCACTGGAGAGAATTCCCTGGGTGGGAGTGGGGGGGGGCGTGTACTTGGAAGTACTGCAGAAAGGCCACATGCCTCACCTTGGCTCAGTCTCTGGAACAATGAATTATGAGGAAATGTGACCTCTCTAACTTGTCTTGTCTAGCTCATGTTGGAGCTCTCTTTATTTTTATTTTTTTTTATTAAGATTTCAGCCCTTAATAAATTACTGTCTCTGATCTTAGAGCAAAAATTAACTTTTTTTTTTTTATGAAACCTTCAGAAGGAAGTGAATAACAAAAATATATATGAACTCCATTTTCCCTTCTCTTTTTCTTGGCTTCCAAAGTTCTTGAAGATCAGCAGAACATCAGGCTAATAAAGGAATTGCTTCAGACTCTCTACCAGTCACTATGTACCCTGGTTCAAAGGGTAGGCAAGTCGGTTCTGGTTGGAAACATCAACATGTGGGTGCACAGAATGGAGGCTATCCTTCACTGGCAGCAGCAGCTGAACAACATCCAAATCACCAGGGTAAGCAAGAATCCTGGCCCTTGCTGAGAGGCAAATAATACGTTGGCTCTTTCATACAGCCTTATCATACAGCAGCTCCTGCCTGGGGGACTGGATCATTATTAGTGTTCCCAGACTGCATACAAAGCATGCTGATTTAGAAATTTGGATTTTAAGATTTGAATTGGACCAGATAAGATAATGGAACAGGGGTTTTATTTTTGTTATTATTTTATTACTTCCAAGTTGAAATTTTAAACCAAGATGAAGAATTTTTTTTTTTCTTTCCCCTTCTTCCTCCCCCCCCCCCCCCCCCCCCCGAGTTGCATGTTTAAATGTTCCAGGTGGTTCTGAGCTAAAACCAGATTTATCTAGGAAAAGCATGAAGGAGCCTGGCATCCTCAAGTGCCCCCCAGTCACTCTGTCTTGAATGTAATAAATGTGTTAGATGCAGGATCCACTTCAAGTTGTAATGGAAGATGGGCCTGTAAATAGACATTAATTCTGTGGCTTTCGTAGGGTAGGAAGCAGCTTTCCTACCCTGAGAAACTTTAGGGTGTTAAAATTCTGACCCAAGTTAAGATGGAAAAAAAATACATCTCGATTCTTTGTAAACTGAAAATTCCAAGCTCTCCACTCAAGTTTATCAAAAATTTTGGTTTAACACATATCCTCTTTTTAATCCTACATTTGCTAACACTTCCAAATGAAGACTTGCTTAAGTTGAACCTTTGGTTTCCAGTGCTGCAATATGTCCTCCTTTTATGACGTGACTCTTCAATTTGAAATTAACTGTAAAAATCCCAGTCCCCTCAGTGAGACCAGAATACAGACCTAAATGAACTGTCATGTGAACTTTTTCCATACTAAGCCTGCAAGAGTTTAGTGAAGTGCTTGTCCTTGTAATTTCAAAGCAAGTAGTGCTGTATCCTGTGACCAAGGACACCTGAAGTTAAATCCACCCTGCAGTCAAAAGAGAGGTGATGAGAAAGAAGTTGATGGGCAATGAGCTCCTCCGGGCTCTGGCTCAGCTATGTCCAGTGGCCATATCCTCAATCCCACAGTCATCTGTATGGACATATGGCCACTGCTTTCCATGGAGCACCTAATGGGTTTGGGCTTCTATTGGCATGAAGCTTGCAGAAGAATTGGGACCCAACTGGTTAATTTAATAGCTAAAAACATTTTCCCTTCTTGATTGAACCCATACCAAGTCAGGAAAGAAAGTCACCCGCATCAGTTCAAAGAAATGGTGTTGATCCCAGCCAAAGTTCTGTCGTATCGGCATTTGCAAACTGAACTGCCTGTATGTTATGTACTTGTATTTGCTGGCTACAATGTGGAGGAGAGGCAGTTGGATATATATATAAAATTTTAAAGCACTGTTTGAATATCTTAAGCTGTAGAGCTTGGAGAAAAATGTCATTTTCTTGCTCTTGTTAATGGCTGTTGGGTAAATTTGAGTGAGGGGAGGGGAAAGGGACAGCACAGTACCGAAGGCAGTTGGTCACTCACTGTAAGTGGGCTAAGTGTTTGGGGTATTTCTGAAGGGGAAGATGTCTTGAAACAGCTATAAAGTTGGGGGGGAAGGGGGGAATAGATTGAAACCTACCTACTAAGCATGTGCAGTAATTTCTTTAAAAGAAGAAGAAACAACTTTTCTGTCCACTTTTAACAACAAAAGCATCCTCTGATCTAATCTTTTTCTTCTCCAAAAAAGTCATGTTTGAAAGGTAATGGAAAGAACAAAAAAAAAAAAAGAGCAGATAATTTTTTTTGGCCCTGATTTTCAGCAGAGCTCTCAAGCATGTGCTTTAGTCTCACTGACTTCTTCAGTAACAAGACATCAGCATGTACATAATAGCTGAGCTGAACTAGAAGCTCAGGCCAGTGTGCTTCACTTGAATAAAACCCTCATTTATTTAAATAGGCCTTCTGCTCAGCAGTATTGCAGTCTAGTGCCCTTTGGACATGAGGCCTTTAAGAGGTTATAACCAGTCCTGCATCTTCTGCAGGAAACTTGACTTTAATTGTGGAGTGAGGGCAAGGATCCTGTGATGTCCCGGTACAACAGGCAGATCTGTTGCAGGGTAGGGGGTGTCCCAGCTGTCTTGGTTCCAGCGAAGCCTTCATTTCTTAATTGACACAAAGTAAATAACACTGAATTTAAATAGTTGCATTTAATCATGCAGAACTCTTGCATCTGAATCTTTTGCTTGCCGCAGGGGTTTTTCACCAAGAACATGGAGGCTATTGCAGTGGGAAACAGAACAGGAGACAAGGTTGATAATGGAATCTGGAGAGAATTAGTTAAATGTTTCTTCCGAAAGGATCAGTATCAAAATAGTTAACCAAATGACATTTACGTTAATGCTGTGTTAAGAAGAATGGAACAATGGGGTCCTTTGGGGCTGCTGTTGATTGGCAGTCATCACTAGATTTGTTTGTGATGCTGTTGGTAATTCTCAGTGCTAGAAAATTGGTTTTTCTAAAAGAGAAGCACTTGGCTAAAGGGTGGATGGACTGTGCAGCCTGTTTCACTGCTGTGATGCTGCAGAGTACGTAGGCTTCTGTTCTGGACTAGTAATAAATAGTTTTGTTGCCTGCAGATAGAAAGGTAGGAACTGTTTGGTATAAATACACTTATTATGCCCTTGAAGTCCCAGACACCACCCTCCAGCTGATGGAGACGGGGTCATTGGAGTAAAAATAGTGCCACACAACTTCCATCATCTGCTCAGCAATTTGTGTGTTTGGTTTTAAACAATTAATTGCTATGCCAATTGCAAAGAGGGTGAGGTGATGCCACAACTTAAAATAGAGGCATCTCTGTGCAGGGTAGTTGATGACTTGGGACACTTGTTTAAGGTCCTTATTTGTCATTTTACCAGGGGAGCCCAAACCTTCAAACTTTAACTTGTCTGAATAATAGTTTGCTACTTCATGTAGCAATTGGAGCCCATATTCTTGTTTTCTCACTGCTTGGATCTTGGTCCATGCAGGGGACTTTTTCCCACATTCAACAATCTGAATCTGGGTAGCAGTGTAGTCGCACTGATGTTAATCCAACACAATTACAGTGTGTTCTGATGGAGCCTCAGGGTTTAGTGCATGAGCATAAATACTGATTGCTGTTGTTTAACACTGGCATACTTGTGGACAAATATATGACCCAGACAAGACCTATAGAAGTATCCTCTGTAGGAGAGAACTTAAAAAGAACATTCCTCAGTAATTGCTAACAATATCCCAAGCAACAATGGCAGTGAAATCTTGCTTTCTACCATTACCCATGAACTGCTCTGGTTCACCTAAGTTCTTATGACCCTAAAAAAGAAAAAACGTTAGTTTGACACACAACATCCAACCTGTATGGACTGAATTAATCTGAGAACTCCAGGGATAAAGACTTTAGCCATCTTGTTCTACAATCAAAATTGTGCAATTAATGCTTGGGAGAGCATCATGGATGCTGTTCTACTACAGTAAACAGTGGTAGTGTTGGTTTTGGTCTTCCTTGTGTTTGTACAGCCTCTTGCACACTGGAGACCCAGTTCCAATTCTGGTTGGACCTACCAAATTTTCAGTTTGCGTGATTTTTGTGGAAATCTTGAATTTGGGTGGACTGCGTGGAAAAATGGCGGGCTCCATGATTTTGGCAGGCTTGTTGGTAATTTTTTTTCCTGCAAGTAGAGAAAAGGATGGGAAGCCTTGCACTCTCTTGGAGCATGGAGGGGAGGGAGCAGGGAGGAAGAGGGCCAGGGCAGCGCAGGGCTGCTCACAGCAGGAGGCCTGGATGCAGGAGGCAGTAGCTGCTTGCAGCTTCTGCACCTCCTGCTGCAAGCAGCCCTGCCCCACTTAATAACATGCAGATTAATGGCTTCCCCAGGCTTAATTGCGGTAATCAAGTTGTGGTTTTGGGCTATGTGGTAACCTGCAGTGAGGGGTGGGACTGCTAGGGGCCCTCAGCCAATTGGGGGGTGGCTGTCATGCTCAGCCCATGTAACTGGTGGCCAGCCCTAGGATCTGCCTGCAAAATCAGCTGGCAGTCTCTTCAAGTTCGGTAGATCCCTGGAAGTAGTGGCTCAAAAAAACCGTAGCCCATGAGAAGATCTCCCAAGGAAATTGGTCTCTTCCCACAGATGGGAAATCATCCAACACTGCTGAATCCTATGTATATAAAATCTTTAGTAAGTAATAATACAGCTGTATTTGGTTTAATTCATCTTGTATCATTTTTACTTTTTTTTCCAGCCTGCCTTTAAAGGAACAACCTTTACCGACCTGCCACTGTGTTTACAATTAAATATCATGCAGCGGCTAACTGATGGGAGAGACCTTGTCAGCCTTGGTCAAGTTGCCCCTGAGCTGCAGGTGCTCAGTGAAGACCGACTGCTATGGAAGAAACTCTGCCAGTACCATTTCACAGACCGACAGGTAATAGGAAAGAAGTTACTGCTAGATCAGTGACCTATTGCAGTCTGTATATTTGTGAGTGAACATAAAGGACCTTCCTCATATTGAGCATTACTTGGATCTAAAGCTTATACCACAAGTTTCTAACATTGACTGGCATGTTATGGCCAAAAAGCTTTTCTGTTGGAAGTTTGATAGTGTTGGAAATGCCCCAGTACTGATCCCCGAAATGGAAGGCCTCTTAACAATAAGGGCCAATCTCTTCCATGTTGGCTGCTAACCAAGGTAATCCAAAATGGTAATGACCAAGTGTTGTCATTGCTTGTACTATATTGGAGAGAATTCTTTCTTTATCTAACCTTAGCAGTCACAGCAGTTGGCATCCTTGTGGACCATCTCCATAGAATGGACAAGGATTGAGCATTCCATGAGGAATGACTAGTATTTTTGCCCTTTTAAAGAGAAAACACTTGCTGGCTGAGGTGGTTTGTCATCCCTAAGAAAGGGCCAGGATGTTACCCTTCCTATTGCACATGCTGTGGCTGTTTTGTGAATGAGCGTTTTGGGCTGCCACCTAGTTATTCTAGAGTGGTAATTTTCAACCAGGATGCCATAGCATTCTAGGGTGCCTTGAGATCCTTTCAGGGGTGCTGTGAGGTGCCACACACTATTAGCTCAGTTAGGTTTACAAACCTGATTCACAAATAAACCCAGAGATTTCAAATAGAAGTCCATAGTTGTAGTGTTTTTGAGTTCTTTGCAACAAGCTACTCGTTTTGTTTGGGGGGGGGGGGGGGGGGGGTTGTTTTTTTCCATAGGAAAAAAAAAAGGTGAAAACCGAGCTGGCACTTTCCAAGGGGCGTCTCAAATCTGTCCAGGGTTACCTTAAGTCTGAAAAAGGTTGAAAGCCACTACTTTAGAGTACGGAGAGAATTCTTTGCAAGATCATTCTTCAAAACAAACAAATGCTAGTATGCACTCAGTCTGCTTCTCTAATTCTGTTTTAGATTCGCAAACGGCTTATTTTATCAGATAAGGGGCAGTTGGATTGGAAGAAGATGTACTTCAAACTTATAAGGTGTTACCCAAAGAAAGAGCAATATGGAGACACACTGCAGCTCTGCAGACACTGTCACATTCTCTCCTGGAAGGTACGTATAGAGGGTTTGTTTTCTCTGAAGTCTTAGTGGAAAATGCAGGTATACAGCGTCTCTGAAAGTCAGGCCCACATAGCTTAAAGCCCTTGCCATTCCAGAAGGTGTCTTCCTACTCTTTGTTACCCCACAAGGACCCTGTCCTTTCTTCATAGAGGAATAGCAAGTCCCATTCATGGCCTTGAGGATTAGTGTGTCTCCCTGTGATGAGAGAAGAAGGCTGGGTATGACTCAGTCAATTGGAGGCATTTGGGGCATGTCTACACAAGATGCATTAATGCACGTTAGCGTAATTTAATGCACATTATGTGTGCATCTACATGTGCATGCCCTTATTGGACATTTAAAATGGTGAAATTAGGTTAGTCATACCTAAATTTGATACCTGCAGGTATCATTTGCAGGTATCAAATTCAGGCGCAATTAGTTAAAGCACATGTAAACACAACCCAGCACTAACTTTAGTGCCGGGTCTGCCCAGCCATGATAGGTATACGGCAAAGCTGCAGAGACTTGGTACTAACTTAGTGCCAAGTTTCTGCACGTGTAGACACCTGCCAAAAATACATTAAGCTAATGCACATTATATTTAGTCGCGCTTAGATGCACATGTAGATGTGCCCTTATTGAACCTTGGGGACATATTCTGCCGGCTGTTTTCCAACCTTCAAAGAATTGTATGCCAGTTTAAATGCAAGGACAACAGAATTGAGCATTTGGATCCTTGCCCTGTCTCCCTCAAATATTTACCTGTCCCTAAAATCTAAATCTGAGCTTTGACTTATGCTTTGGGTGAGAACATAAGTAACACTGATTTTGCTGTCTAGCTCGTGCGTGCAAACTGGATGTGCAGCACATGGCACAAGGAATGGTGCTAGACCAGTCTGAGTTGTGACACTCATTCTCTTGCCTCTCTAAACAATGTTTCTTTTTTTCTTTCCTTTTCAGGGTACAGATCATCCTTGCACAGCCAATAACCCAGAGAGCTGCTCCATTTCGCTTTCACCACAAGACTTTATCAACTTGTTCAGGTTCTGAACGCGGGGTCTTCACAGCATATTAGATTCTTTTAGAGGACACTTTATGCTGCTGAGCTTGGACACTCAACTTGTAAATAGTGTAAATGTCTGTGATGGTTTGAAGCTCCTGAGGCAAATGAGAAGAGGAATTTGAAGACAAGAGGTGAAATTGCTCGCTGACACTCTATTTAAGTAGTAACAGACTCCAAACAAGACTGGTGTGGAAAGCAGCATGTTGTAAAAAGTTCCTTTTCTTGATCAGAGTACAAGATACAGGACAGAAACTTGAGTCTCAGTTTTAGAAGTTAAAACTGAATTTTCCCCTCCGCTCCACTCCTGGCCATTTGAACATTTTTGTTGTTTTTTTCAGGTTCTAATAATTGAAAAGGAAGCAATATGAGTTGAGGACTATTGAACTGTTCCTCCATCTGGTTGTTATTTACAACAGATATTTATAAATATGACTTTAAAAATATTTATGGGGAAAAACATCCCTCTGACAAGTTTTAATAATATTTGTGTGAGTTTAAAAAAAATTGGATACATTCTGAAATATATATCATGTATAGGACTTTATCCTACTTAAAAACAAAAATCACACACCACACCATTTTCTACCTCTGAGGAAGAATATCTTTCAGCAAAAATCCAGTGTGCAATGTGAACTTTTGTATTTTGTATTTTGATTTAAAGGGAACTGATGTTTGGTGAGTAAGCATTTTTCCTTCACATTTTAATGCTTACTTTTTACATTGGTTTTCTTGCTCTACTCAGTGCTTGATTGCCTAGACAATAGGCACCTTAGAAATACCTAAGATTTTTACTCCATCCTCTTTTGAATTTGTTTTAAGATTAAGCAAAAAAACACACCAGGGTGTGGTTATATTTAACAAGGGAATGTGATGGATTTGAAGGGACCAGATCTAATCTCTTACAGTGTAAATAATTAACAATAACTTCTGATTTCTATGGAATTATGCTGAGTTTACACTGATCTGAGAGATTAGGATGTGGTTTGTTGGGCCTTGGTTTGGTTTTTTGTTTTTGTTTTGTTACTATCAATATACACTACATTACGTATAATGTACCACATGCTCCCATTTAAAGTCAAGTGGAATTTCATCCTCAAGGGAATCCTAATGCCCTGAAACTGGTGCAGCTTGGAGAAGAATCGGACCCATTAGCAAAACTCCATGGAAGCCAATGGAATTGTACCAGACTACATTCCCTGAGGATCTGGCCCATGATGGTTATCTTGAATGCGGTTAGTTTGTATTTGATGTAACAGCAGAAGTATTGTGGAAATCCAGCTGTGAATTCCTACTAAAACAAGGATGCAACCAGTCCTGAGGGTGAGTAGGGGATTTCTGACTTCCTAACTGGCATCCCATAGAAATGGAAAAGACTTTATCTTGCCTATTCCCCTGCTAGTGCCAGAGTGCTTCACATTGTATCTAGGCCTCAAACCAAACCTTGGTCCTGTTTTGAGTTCAGCTGATTTCAGCCTGACCTAGGTTTGGTTCTCAGTATTCTACAATACTCATAAACTTGTGGATTTTGACCTCATGTGAATCTGGCAGATTCCAGTTCATGTACAAAAGGTTTTGGAGGAAAAAAACCACATAGAAAAATCTTTGCAGTTCCATAGCAGAGTTCACATATGGCACTTTCTCTTTTGTAAGCAAGGCACAACAGAATGGCAAATGTTGTAAGTTGAATGGTATGTACAAAGGAAGTGTGAGAGAGGAGTACTCAGGACAATTCAGGAAGAACTACTTGAGTTAGTTAAATATTCTGTTCCTTTTTTACATTTTTTTTTTTTTTTTTTAAATAAATGATCTATAACACTTTCTGCAGCAGCTGTTTAATATATATTTGCATTTTTGCAAACTGAATCAATTTTTGCTCACTCTTGGAGTAGATGTGGAAAAGAAAGAGGTCCAGTGATTTGGATCGAGTATAAAGAATAGGGACTAAAGCCCTGATAAAGGGAGATGCTGGTTTTGAGGAAAATGGATATTTTGCTTCATTCCAAAGGCAAAAAGTTTTGTTCTTACAGAAACTTTTAAGAGCCAGGGTGTGAATCCTCCCTGGCAGAGAGCTCAGCATTATCCAGAGAAGGGTTAAAAAGTGTCCAAGATGGGGAATTCGTTCCAGTCATTTTCTCCTCCCGTCCATGCCCTCCATCAAACACTGGTGAAAGGAGTAATTATGACTTTAATATTAATGTCAATTGAAAGTGGTAACAAGCTGGTTATCCTGGAGAAATGAATCTCTGATTGTGGGTGTTAGCGTCACAAGTAAGGAAGGTAACGGAGGCCACCTTCTCTCATTCATGCCTGTTCAGCCATCTGTGACACCATTGAGGTTGTCCAGATATAAGTGAGGCCAGGATTTAGCTTGGTGGAAGTGTTAGGGGCAAGAACTTGATAGTAAATGAAGTGCTGCCATTGTCTGCAGATCCTTTTATTCCTTTCTCTAGCAGCTAAAAGTACTTCAGTAAGCTTCTGTTTTTGAAGGCCTATTTCTTCCCCACTCATAGATTCATAGATGTTAGGGTCAGAAGGGACCTCAATAGATCATCGAGTCTGACCCCCTGCATAGGGGGTCCTCCAATCCCACTACAGTACTTTGCCTACTCCCAGTAAACCAGTCTGTGACAGGGAAGTAAATGTGACTTCCCAAGCAATGAGTGTTTCAGGCTAAAAACAAATCTTTCCATTCAAGTTTTTATTCGAGTCTCTCTCTCTCTCTCCTTTGTTAAATTCACTCGGTGTCAGAGTTAACCTCAGGGTTTGAATTCTGGTCCTGCGTTTCCTGTTCCACTAGCATTAGAGGGCTACAGTGTGGATTTAGAGCCGTGACTTGGCATCTTCTGAGCTCTAGTGCTCTAGTCCTGGCTCTGCTACTATCTCCTTTCAGGCAGATTGCCTACTCTCTGCCTCTCCCCCCGATCCGTTAAGGGAAGATAACCCTGGCCCCACACCTCACAGTGCCCTACTGCTTAGTACATGCTCATTAACCATTCTAAGTACAGTCCTGATCTCAAAGCATTACACAGGCATTATCCTAGGGCCCTTTCTTAACTGTTACACTAGTTCAGAGTGACATTTGTTTCAAGACTGCCTATATAGCTACCCAATGTAAAGCCTCCAAGACAGAGGCTTAGAGCATGAAAGCAAACCTAATACAAAATATTAAGGAATGTAACTTATTAAATGGCTCTGCTAGAGAAAGAAATAGAAATGGAATCTGTCTCGGACAGCAGCTCTGGTTCCAACAAAGCCTCCGTCTTTTAACTGAGATGCACAAGTGAATGATGCTGAATTAAATAATTAAATCTAACAATGCAGCACCCTTACATCCAAATCTTTAGCTGTAGAGGTTCTTATGGCTGTCACAGTAGTTCTTAAATATGACGTTGATTTTTTTGCAAGTGATGAGGTTGCAACAAACCAAGCTTTTTAAAAGGAAAAAAAAAAAATCAAGTATCTTGGCTTTTTCTGACCATTTACAAAGGCACCGATCTTCCATTCAAGCAGCTTATCTACACTGCTAATACATCTGCTTGGCTTGGAGAGGCAGGATAGTGAAAACCGAACCCTGGGTAAGCAGATTGATATACGGCTGCCTTTGCACAGAGACCTCCTTATTTTCAAGATGATTCTGGCAAAGTTAGCGGAAAAAGAAAACAGGCTTTTATCTGTGTTTTGGAAAATACAATAGTAGTAGTAATGTTCTCTGCAAAAAAAAAAAAAAAAAAAAATCATTTTGGTACATTTTGTGGAAGGTTCCTGTTAGGAATGCCTCCATTTCAACACTACAAAAAACAGCACAGGTTTGTTAGCCAGCATAAATCCAGAGAAATTCCACTGAAGACAATGGAATGACTCTGTATTTACCAGTGCAGCTGAGCAGAATGTGGCTGTGTACAGCAACTTAAAATAGTCTTGTACAGTGGAGGGGGCTTAGGAAGGAAGAGTAGACCTTGCTTTTCAGCTTCCTACAAGAGGCACATATTTGAGTGAGTTTTAATGACAGCCACTTCAAGAGGCAGGATTTCAGTTGTACATAACTTGAGCAGCTTATGCAAAGTATGGTATCTTTTTAATGCTGATTATAAACTGTGTGCACCTCCTCTTATATTGGGTTTTTTAACTTCTTACCTTTCTTTTTTTTTTTTAAGATACTTCTGTTTTGTAAAGTCCTGTAGGAAAGCTTGTATTGCTCTGTAGATGTGCTTCATATGTTTAATTGCACCATACCACTTTCTGTACATAGGAAGGTCTTTTAGTCCTCAATTTTTTTTCAGCTCCTATAGTGACTAAATTTTGTGTTCCCATTGCTGTTTGGCTTTAATTACTCTTACAAAGCTAACTGCTTTTAGAACATACGCAGGTAGTAAACCAGCTCTTCCTGCCTAGCTAATATTTTGGCCACTACTAGTTACCACTGAAATAGACCAGGAACATTTCAAAAGCAGTAAATTACTTAATAAATTTTACATGATTCATGCATCAGATTTTCTGTTCAGGATGATAAACAATCAGTGTTCTTTAGGGGATTCTTAGTAGCCTGGTATACAGCTTCTTTTCACAGATCAGCACCTTGCCAAGAAAAACACAAACCTTGTAGATTAAAGTGCTACTCTTGCTAGCGGCTTATTGGCAAAAACACTGCTGTGGATGTGATGGCTAATCAATCTAAATGCCCCTGTTACAAGATTTGGTACTCTGAAGTTCAGCTTGTTCTGTCAGAGTAATGTGTCTTGACATGCTAGCTGCTTGTAAATCTTTAATACTTGTTATGGTTCTTTCAAAACTCCTGGGCATGTGACACACATTTGACTGGCATCCATGCTACTGCCAGTGTTTAGTGAACTGGCTCCCTTACTGCATCTGCGGATAAGAATTTTTCATAATGGAGCCCAATCTTAATATACTCTATCCCTTCACTACCAGTAGTCAGCATTGCCCTGGATCGCCCAAGGCTTTGCAGAATCTGGCCCCGAAAAGACAGCATACTAGTCCTGTCCTTGACGTATGCAATCTCCAAAGGAGTCTCACAATGCCGACTTAAATCATTCCCTGTCCCCAACCTGCTCTGGCCTTCTGCAGGCCAAACTGCACTTTCATTTAGGTGATCCCATTGCTGTGAATGAAGGTAAAGATTATCTCTCTCTTTAGCCATTGCTTGCTGTCCACAGTGCCAACAGGTCAGCTCTGGAGTTAACACTTTAATTTGAAAAAAGCAAGTGAAATAATTTTTAGGAGCTAGTCAACAGTAATAATAAATACCTGATTTTTATATATGAAAAGAGCTTGTTTTTCTTAAGAACTGTAACTAGCAAAGGTATGAACTGAACAGCATACCTTGTGTATTAAGACTTCTGTTTAATATTGTGTGACTTTTAAATCTTTCCATATAAATTATTTGCACACACTCTCCTTGCATGTTCAACTCTGATTTTTTTTTACAGCTGTTTCATGCAAACAGTGATGTATTTTTGTAAAATGTTTTTGACACTGAATTGCAATAAATGTTCAAACAATGTGAATCTTGGAGCTGGTTGATTTGTTGTTTCCAAGCTGGTACACTTCTTGCAAATGAAAACCTTGATCACAAGGCCATTTGGAGTTTAGACACTATGGGAATGAGTGCTGCAGAAATACCTTGAATGGGTAGATATGCTATTTTTAAGCTTAAAAAAAGAGTTCTGTATAACTGTCACATTTGGTAAAGCCAACAAAAAGTCTATAACTGAGTTAATTCAAGGCTCTATGCTTGTCTAGTACACAAGACTAAAACTTCACCTGAATGGAGTTTAACTGGCAGTTTCTAACCTGCCATTCCCTCCTCAGAGATTGAAATGCAAGGTTGTTTGAGCAATAGATCTTCAGGAGCCATTGGGCTGGAAGTCTTTAATTGAGCAAACCCCCAGTGGAAATCCAAGTTACTCCCACCCAAGTCAGGAGAGCATGATCTGAACCCAATCCTCTGATCTGATGGGAGGAATTTGTAAGAGGAATTCTGTGGCCTGGCCTTCTGACCCGTCAGGAAAAGGCGGAGACGCATTTCAAGCCCTGGTTGGAACTTGAGCAAGACCAGTGCTCACTGAATCGGACAGAATTTAAATATACCATCTACCCAAATCCAAAGTGACTTTGAATTTAAGATGATCTCCCTTGGTGTCTTCCCCCTGTGGTGCCTGCACCTCCTGCCCCCCCCCTGTGTCCTGGTGCCTGCTCCCTGCAATCTCTGTTCCTGACCAGAAATGCTGCTGCAACTGCCAGGCAGTTGGTTTTAAACTTTGGGTGAAGCAGGAATCAAAGAGGGGTGCAAATGGACCACTGCAATCCCCCTGGATCTGCCATTGTCTCTGCCTCCCTGCTGCCCTGCTCCCACTGCCCAGCCCTGCTGTAAGGAGGTGTAAGCAGCGTCACAAATGAGTTCGTTTTTGAAACCCGGTTCCACTCAATTTGCAAAGGTTGTGGAGGGGTGCCTCAAGTTTAAAAAAGTTTGAGGAGGACTGATCCAGAGTTATACTGCTGAACATAGTTTTGCAGATAGCTGCTACTTGCCCAGGGGTTGGCAACATTTTTGGTCAGAGTGCCAAAAACACCTGCAGCTTCAACTTGTAAGATGTTGGTGTGCTAGGGGTGGACAGCTGGGGAGCCAAAAGGGGTCCAATCCTTGTTCTTGCTGTATATCCCTGACCCCTTCCCCACTATCCACCCAGAGGCACACGTGCCAAGCAAAATGTCTTTGAGGGCCACGCTCTGGTACCTGTGCTGGAGGTTGCTTGCCTACCCCTGTACTAGTCCTTTGATTAAGGATCTAGTAATTCCTCTTCTAACTTAATCGAATCTCAATTGCAATACTTCTTACGTTCTTAAGACTTAAAGCCAAAGTGGACCATAAGATAAATCATGTAGTCTGACTTCCCTCCATATTGCAGATCATTACATTTCACCCAGCTATGATCTACTGAGCTGAGAACTGCAACTTTTTGCCTCTTTGTAGAGTCCTTATTTCAAATAAATACAAGCTGGAAGAAAGCTTGCTGAAAGCCTGCTCACTCCACCACTCCCTACCCTTCCCCCGCCCTCCGCCCATAGAAAACAATAATGTTTTAAGGAAAGCATCCTTCTTTGAAAAATGTTAATAGTTTTTCATCAGAACCCAAAAAGTGTGTGGTGGGATACATATATAATACACACACACACACACACACACACACACACATACTTACAAAATATATATACATGAAATATAAAACACACGTAATATATATAATGTAAAATATATAAATACCTATATGGATTAAATATGTATATTTATATAATTTCCTATAAGCATACATATAATTTACATATAAAATCAATATTCCAACTTTTTTGACAACATTGGTTTTTCTTGTTTTAACCAAAATTTTCTATGATGGACCATTTTTCCAAAGAGATCTACAAATAAGTTTTTTAAGCTTCTCTTAGCAAGGAAGACAGATCTGCATCCATCTCAAATCTTCAAAAGTGTTATTCCATAAATTAGGTTTTTTAAAATAAATAATCTAATATGTCTTTAACATATTTTACTTGGATCATTTAAATCATGGTCAGAACTGGTCTGAGCTCATGGTGGGGAAAGGGAAAGGAATAGAGGAAAGCATGGATTTTGCAGCTGAAATTTCCCCCATACAGTACTTATGGATGCAAATTGCTCTTTCAGTCTTCATCAGTTTGTCTATCTCAGTTGCCTTTTACCAACATTGTTGTGTCTTTCTCATCATCATTGTTGCATCTTCTATCTTATTTTCTTCAATACAAACTATTTCAAAATTGGGTGAATATGTGGGTGACCTTACTTAGTTAGAGATGTTTATCTAAGGAAATAAAGCCCAGATCATACATAATTCAGTGAGCCAAAACTCTTAGCTGATAAATCACAGGATCATAAGGTTAGAAGGGACCTCAAGAGTCATCTGTTCCACCAAACCTCTTCCCTGGGCACCCTTACTCTTCTAACAGGAAGGAAGTTTTACTTGAACACTAACCTAAAAGCTAGAGTAATTACTTAAAGACTTTGCTGAATGGGAACCCTGGCCCACCAGAACTTTGACTTTGACCTTGAATTTAACCTGAGAAAGCCATTTGTGGTTCCTGTAGTGATTCTGTAAAGCACAGGTGTCCGACCCTTTGAGCAGGATGTGTGGCGCATGCCTGTCTATGGGCCAGCGGACTAACACAGAATCAGCCTGTGGGTCTGATCTGACACGTGGGTTCACCCCCCCCCCGGGTGCAATCCAGTATGCAGAACTAGTCCATGAGCCTGATCCGATGCACAGGGCCACATCATCTGGCCCACAGATCTCCCCAATGGTCCAGAAATATGGTGGTAAGATGAGCAACAGCAGTGTTAATTGCCGTGGTTCTGCCACCATTCCCCTTCCACTAAATTTCCAGACCCATGAGGAGCCCCAGAGGCTGGCTGACATGGCTCTGCAGGCTGGATCCAGCCAATGCACTGTATATTGTTTGCCCCTGCTGTAGAGCCCCATCCTGCAAGTTGTGAGGCTGGGGGGGGGAAGAGGGAATTGGTACCATCCCCCAGCTGAGTCTAGGGGGGCATTGGTTGGCAGGGTTACCTTTTAAATGATCCTTTACTAGTCTTTCCATAGATCCTTTTACAAAATGGAAGTATTCCCTTATTTTTATGTATATAACTTGAGGTATAAATCCAGATACATATGACTCCTATAAAGGGACTCGTCTTTCCGTGGAGTGGCTCATCAGTTTGTTTGTTTAGGGGTTATTTACGGAAAGCAAACTTGCTTAGCTCTCTGACGTCCCTGGAATCAAAATACCAGTTTTATTTCATTCTCTTTTATTGCTTAAAGACAATTAAATGGTTCCCTTTTTAAAATAACTGGCTTATAGAACTAGGTAGAAACCTACAATCTTTCTTTCACCGTGCACTTTTTATATTTAAACCCTCTATTTTTAACCCAACGGTGGGATTAGGGTTAATGCTTGCTAGATCTATGTCTAGACAGTTGTGAAAAACAGGAAATGAATTACATTATGGTAGGAAAGGAGAATTTAACCTTTTCTCTTCTTGCTACCTCATGTGACCGTGAGAAAAAATGTTTTGTGACAGAATATTTTTGAAACTTTGAGGAAACAGAGAATGAAAAATGCAGCATTTCCACTGGGCCTAGAGCAAATTCTTTCACAGAAAATAATAACCAACTTCTGCCCATGGTTACTCCTATATGATAATTCCTTTCCTCCATTCCCTGTGGAAAAATCTGCATTTCTGTCATTCTCTGCTTCCTCAAGCTTTCAAAAATGCTCAAACATATGCACACTTGTAAGCCATAAGAGAAAAAAATTGAATGCCTTGCTTCTTTCCTGGCCGTTTATACTAGTGCATCTCTGCAGCTAGCCTCAACGACTGGGATGGACCTCAAAGAGGGAAATGAAGTTTTGCTACATAATTTCTTGGCATATCAAAATAAGTTTGTGCTCATCTCATTTATCAAAGGGCGCTAATTAAGCATGCATATAGTAGACAGTAACTTTATTGAATGATTACTCTGGTAAATCAGGTTACCATAAAGGTATAATTATTTCTTATCCTGCTGGTTTGCCTAAGTTTACTCTGTCAAAAAACTTAACTTTTCTTTTTTCACATTTCCTTGTTGATTACATTTTATTTCCTGGGTTCTACATAAGAATTAGTTTCTAAAACTGTTCATTAACCCTGAAAGCCTCGAAGCAAAAGATTGGAGTGCAGCTTGATCATATGTCGGGAACATATTTAGAAGTAGATTCTGGGCCAAAATTCAGGTCACCTGTAATATTTCCTGAATTTCCTGTTTCAGTACCAGAGTCTTTCTGTAGACAATCAGCTCTTTAAAACATAAGGCCTGTTCACCGAGTAGTCTCTGAACATTCAGCTTCTTCTTCTTTTATTAATTTATTTAAACATTCCTGTTAATCTATATATTTTTTTTAATGTATTAAATGATTACAAAAAAGTAGCTCTTTCAAAGGGCCTCAACTGTGGAAAATAATTCACCAACTTTTGCTTCCACGGCAACAGGTTAACAATAGCTCTCAACTTGCCAGAATACAGGGTGGGACACAAATTTACAACACGTACAGACGCAACCACACTGGTTGGTTAGTAGAATGAGTAAAAGTAGCTTTGTCCAGAAGTGACTGGAGATACAAGATCTGAGCAATTTTTTTGTCTATTTATTGGCAACTATGCCAAATAAGTACAGTTTGGGTGTAAAATGCTCTGTAGACAAAACAGGAGTCTTTTATGTCCTGATTGCACTTTTTTGCACAGATGTACAGGATTTTATGACTGCAGGCTGGACCCAGGTAATGAGATGGGTAACAAAGGACAAACCCCAGAGTCCTAACTGTCAACCCTGAGCATTCAAAAATCTTGACTCATTTCCACATCAGAATCATGAGACAGGCTTAAAAGCCAATGAACATAAAAAAGGGGAAGGTTGCCTTTTTACTTGCCTTTTATGTGTTGTTTTTTTTTCTTTTAAAGCCTCCGGGGCTCAACTTTTCAAAATTTGCCTTTAGCCACAAGGGCTGGAAACTTTTTTTTTCCTTGAAAGCTGAAATTTTCACATAACCATGACTCCAGCAACTGAGGATTTAAGGAAAGCACCAAACATTGTGAAACTTGGGATAACATCACAAAGTTGGGAGGATCTGCAAACTTTGGAACTGTCTTCCCCTGAGAACACTCTCTTATGCCCCAGTCTTGCAAATGCGTGCACCTGTGCTTCACTTAAGCATGTGATTTCAACAGGACCCCTCATGAGTTACCTGGTTGTTGCTTGTAAACTTTCAGCATAGGTATACGGCTTTGCTGCATATACCTAGCTTTTCCCCAGAGGGGTGTTCACGCACAGTATGTTGTGTTTCAGGAAAGGGAAAAGATTGAGATGTGGAGATTTTTCCTTAGTTACCATCATCTCAGTCTGTTTGTGATTTTTTTTTAAAGTGTGTAAATATTTCACAAAGAAATGCACAAGGGCATCTTATCAATTAAAGGTAAATGCATGCTCCAGAAAAATCAGTACGACCTCACAAAAAAAAGATATGCAATTGGTCATCTGTCCAGAATACACAAGTGTATTTGGTGAAGCAGGACTGTCCAACTGGTGGCCCGTGGGCTGCATGCATTACCCAATGGGTTAGCTTGCAGCCCGTGGGCTCCTGCCTGGCCATCATTCCCTTTCCCCATACGCTCCTGCCTCTGCAGCTGGGAGGAGACTGGAGTGGCCAAACTGCATGCACAACAAAGAAGAGAGCCTGCTGGCACTGCAGGGATGTGTGGAGGGAGGAGTTGGGGCTGTTGCATGCGCAGCAGGGGAGAGTCAGGCTGCCAGTGCTGTGGGGGGAACTGGGCTGCTCACGCTGTGTGTGATGGGGTGCTGGACAGCCTGCATGATGGAGCCTTATTGGGGAGCACACCCACACATTATGCAGCCCTCAGCTCTGTGGTCCATGTGGTATGTAGCCCCCAGCTGCCCAGAACTTGGACCGCCCTGTGGAAAAGCATTCCTTATTTTTCTGTGGCATAAAATTGCACGCGTGGAAATAACTCTCAGATCCATCTGAAGAACTACAGGCGGGCAGTCCTAAAGGTATCTGTGATAGATACAAATGGCACTATATCTGTTTTCTGAACCTTATGCGATGTAGACTGCAGCATACTGACCTCTTAAGCAGAGCCCCTGCAGTTCTTCCTAGGGAAGAAGAAAAAGGACCTGCTACAGTTATGATGCTATGGAGTTAGCTTTCAGGCAGGTTCTTATTCGGTTGTCTCACCTACTGGCTTCTGCAGGTGGGTTTTGCTCCCTGAGGAGCGCCTCAACCATTCCTCCCAAATAAAACAATCTTTTAGTCTGGCCCAACCTCCCGCCAACCCTCACATGCTGGATCCAGCATGCATAGTACCCACTCCAGCTGGTCTGGGACCTACATTGCATGCAGCACCTGCCCAGAAGTGGCCAGGGGTATGCTGCTTGCAGTATGGGTCCAAGGCCAGCCAGAACAAATACTGCATGTGGTATGTATCCTAGACCGACTGGGGTAGGCACCATGTGTGGCATGTGTCCTGGATCAGCTGGGGCAGACAGTACATGCGGCGTGGGTCCCCAGCTGAGCAAAGCAAGCACTGTGTGCAGCATGTGCCTGGGGCCTTGCACATGGGGCTGGTTTGGCGCATGCTGTGCAGCTTGTGGGTCAATATGAGCTCCAGGGGCAGCACAGGAGGGCAAATGATGAGCATCTGACCTGCAGGCCATAACTTTGACACCCTGGTTTCAAAAAAACAAAACCAAGCAAAACAAAATCCCGTGGCCCTGTTCCAGACATGGGGAGGGAAACCCCTTTTACTCTAGCCCCAGCACAGCAGCCTGCCCTCTCCCTGCAGCAAGCAGTTCAGCTTGCAGCCTGTTTCTTTCCTCCTTGCAAACTATTCCCACAGTTTGCTGCCTATCTTTGCTCTCTCCTCTGGGGTTTTAAGCCTCATTACCCAATGCCCCACAGCTGGGCTCCCTCATAGGGCTGACTGTTCTTTCTTAAAGAGACAGACTGCCCTATTACCCACTGCTCCGGTATAAAGCCAGAAGCCTACCTCACACTTACAGACTCCAGGAAGAATGAGTTGCCACTGGTTCTGGCCGAGGAGGAACTTGGCTTCAGGAAGACGCCAAGAATAGAGGGTTAATATTGGATCTAGTATCAGTATGTCCAAGAACGTGGTCCCACTGCCACAGGCTCTCTCTCTCTGTAAACATATTGTTCTAGCTCTTAGGCTCAGTCTGGGAGCCTCTGACTCCTTCCCGTCACTATCAGTAGAACTGTGATGACTCTGATCCATTCAACTGTGATGAATGTGGCCCATTGGGAGGGAGCCATTTGGGAGTTAGGCAGCCTTGCCCAGACCCTTGTTTATCTTTTGTGTGAAGCCCCTTGCCATCTTCAAGATTTACAGTCTCTGCGCTCGCTGTGCATTTCCCAGCAGACCTCAGCTCCTCATGACTGAGCAACCTAAGCCTTCCTGAACAGCTTCATCAAGGTCATGCCACATACTGCCCGCCTGCAACTCCCAGTGGTCACTGGAGTGTGGGAAGCATTCAGGCCTCGCTGAAAGATGGTTGTTTTGATCACTGAGTCATCATTCGGGAAGCAAATGGATTTGCAGGGTACAATTCACTGGAATAACATCATAGCTACTTTTCTGGCACCTTTAGGACTATAAAGAAAAGATGGAGCAGCCCAAAGTAAGGTCTTGCAGCAATACAGTATGTTGCACCTTTTTGTCAGTGTTTCCACTGAGAGTTTGTCTTCTAGCAGGGATCTAGCCTCTGACCCCTCACAGGATTTTTTTTAAAAAGGTTTCTAAGGAAATTTAGTACCAGTGACAACCTTTGAAAGTGTTGGACTAGAAGTCCTGGAAATAAAAGCCTTTGAAGGTATCCACAGATGTGATACAGCATAGGCTATGCCAGTACATGCTTCTCTCGTGCTTTCCTAGCAATGTAGCTCAACCGCTAGGATTTGCAAGGCAGTTCAGTTTCCAGGACCTCCAGGCCTTGAGCTCTCTACTGAAAGAGCCATCGGGGTTTCAGGAAGTGCCTGCTGGGAGAATGTATTTGTGGTGCCTATTGAGAGGATTCAACCTTTAATTTGATGCTTTGAGGATCCAGCTGAATATTATTCAACATGTGCCAAGCTCTATAAGTTGCCATGGAGTTCTTGTCTCTGTGACAGTATCATCTGGCCCTTAGCTTTTTGTGTAGCGGGATTGTAAAACTGTTTTGTTTGCAGTTGGGCAACAGTAGCACACTGGACTGGAATGCAGTGCCGAGTTCTTCCGCTTTCTGTGAAATCAACAACTGTGTCAAATGATACAATCGTGGCTTGTTCAAACCATGTTAGAATAGAAAGGGACCTTGTCAAGCCTGGAAGCCAGTAGAGCTGCATTCACTGCAGAGAATGCTACCAGGGGTTAGCTACAGCTGTGGTTCAGGATGCTTAGGGCTGTGCGAAACGGCATCGTTTTGTTTCGACGTTTCAATGGGACGGTGTTTCATTTCAAGTTTCATTTCATTTTGAAGCGCTGTTCCGTTTCGTTTCGTCAGAACTGTTTCGCTGTTTTCACACTGTTTTGACGTTTCGCCCATAGGCTATAATGGGGAAGCACAAAATTGTCTATAACTTTGTCATTACTTGGTAGATTTGGATAAAAACAGCAGAGATGGTAGCCCCTTCTGAGGGCATGAAGCCTGACACGGTTTAAGGAGATAGGTTCAGGGATTTCTGGGAAAATGTACCTCAAAGCTTGAAAGCAAAACTCGTGTCACTTGTAAGCGTGAAGGCACAGGGGGTGAAAACGGCAGGGGTGGTAGCCCCTTCTGAGGCCACAAATCTTGCCAAGTTTCAAGGAGATAGGTGCAGGGGTTTCTGGGAAACTGCACCTCAAACTGCTGACAAGCAAAACTCATGACATGTGTTAAGGTGCTGCAGAGTGAAAACAGCAGGCATGCTAGCCCCTTCTCAGGCCACAAATCCTGCCACCTTTCAAGGAGATAGGTGCAGGGGTTTCTGGGAAACTGCACCTCAAACTGCTGACAAGCAAAACTCGTGACATGTGACTGTGTGTGTGTGTTAAGGCGCAACTGGTTTTCTGTCCCTCCCCCAGAGCACTGGGACCTCGGGGAAGGATCACAGTCACTGGCCAGCTACACAGGCAATGTCGAGCAGTCCTTCCCCCCTCTTCCCCCTCCCTCTCCTTAGTTTGTATTTCCCTGCAAGTAAGCCCAGCTTCCAAACTCAAAACATTTCAAAACTTTCAAAACTTTTTAACTGCCCTTGTTTCATTTCGAGGCTGTTTCAAAGCCTTTTGTTTTATTTCAATTTTGCTGTTTCGAGCTCAAAATGAGCTGAAACAGCATCGAAATGAAACACCTGGTGAAATGTTGCACAGCCCTAGCCAGTAGCCAACCCATGGCATGCACGCCACAAGTGGCGCAGACAGCCTCTGTGTGTGGCATGCGGCAGATTGGGGAGGGGGCAGGTAGCACAACAGTAGATAGGGCAGGAAGTAGACAGCAAAGCAGCAGATCAGGCAGGGAACATGGGCAGGGAATAGAAAGGAGAGCAGCAGATTGGGCAGGGGATCAGAGTGGCACTCAGGGCGGATGCGGGGCTAATTTGTGGCATGCTGGTCAAAAAGGTTGCCCCCCCTGCCTTAGAATACTGGGTTTGTAGCATGAGTAATGAAGGTCAGCCAGGTCCTTGTCTACAGCAGCTTTGCCTGAGTTAGGACTGCAGGATGTGGCTCATACCGTGGGGGAGGATCGGAACACTGTTGCGTTAATCATGATCCTCTTTTCATGAAGAGATTCAGCCTAAAGTAAATATAGCCAGTTGGACAATCCTACGTTCCCAGAAATAGCACTGATCTACAGCAGAAGATTAAAACAGCAATAGAAAAAAAATAAATGCCAGATTGCCTCACACCTTGTCTGGAAAAGATATGTTGATAAGATATGACCCTATTCCATGTTTCTACTGTGCTTAGCACAATAGGGTCCTGTCTCAAGTGAGCTTCAGCTCACAAAAGTTTGTGTGATAGATAGATAGATAGATAGATAGATAGATAGATAGATAGATAGATAGATAGATAGATCTACATCAGGGGTGGGCAAAATGCAGCCCGAGGGCTGGATGCAGCCCACCAGGCCATTCGATCCAGCCCACAGGGCCCCTAAAAAATTTAGAAAATTAATAGTTATCTGCCCTGGGCCGCCTGTCATGTGGCCTTTGATGGCTTGCCAAAACTAAATAAGCGGCCCTCTGCCCGAAATAATTCTTAGATTCATAGATTCATAGATGTAGGGTCGGAAGGGACCTTGTAGATCTTCTAGTCCGACCCCCTGCCCTGGGCAGGAGAGAAAACTGGGCTCATATGACCCCAGCTAGGGAAACGTCAAGCCTCCTCTTAAAGACCCCCAAGGTAGAAGCCATCACCACTTCCCTTGGAAGTTGGTTCCAGATCCTAGCCGCCCTGACTGTGAAGTAGTGCCTTCTAATGTCTAGTCTGAACCTACCCTTTAACAACTTACAGCCGTTACTCCTTGTTGCTCCAGGGGTCACTAGGGGGAACAATCCCCAATCCCTGCTAGTCCCCCCTAGTAAGTTTATAGATGGCCACCAGGTCCCCCCTCAGCCTTCTCTTGTGAAGGCTGAACAGGTTCAGGTCCCGTAGCCTCTCCTTGTAGGGTCTGCCCTGCTGTTCCTGGATCACATGAGTGGACCTCCTCTGGACCCTCTCCATGCTGTCCACATCCCTCCTGAAGTGCGACGCCCAGAACTGGATGCAGTACTCCAGCTGCGGCCTGACCAGTGTTGCATAGAGGGGGAGGATCACCTCCTTGGCCCTGCTTGTGATGCATCTGTGGATGCATGACAAGGTACGCACCTACTGACCGTGTCCTCACATTGTGGCCCATGACTCCAAGATCTCTTTCTGCCACCGTGCTTTCGAGAAGTGAGTTCCCCAGCCTATAGGTATGCTGCTGGTTCCTACTGCCCAAATGCAGCACCCAGCACTTGTCAGTATTGAATCCCATCCTATTTTCATTTGCCCACCCCTGTAACCTGTCCAGGTCCTGCTGTAATCTGTCCTTCCCTTCTAGCATGCCACCTCACTCTAACTCTTGCTGTTGTCTGCGAATTTAAACAGGATGTTTTTCACCCCATCATCCAAGTCACCAATAAAGAAATTGAACAGTGCAGGCCCAAGGACCGAGCCCTGGGGGACTCCACTGCCCACTTCCCTCCAGGTCGAATATGATCCATCCACTCTCTGAGTATGGCCCCTCAGCCAATTTGCAATCCATCTGACTGTGTAGGCATCAATGCCACAGTCACCTAGCTTTTTAATAGGGGTGGAGGACAGTGTCAAAGGCCTTCCTGAAGTCCAAAAAGACTACATCCACCATGACACCTGCGTCCAGTGATTTTGTGACCTGATCGTAGAAGGCAATCGGGTTGGTATGACATGACCTGCCCCTAATGAAACCATGCTGGTTGCCCTTGAGCTGCCTTCGTCCCTGCTGCTGGCCCATCACAGCTGTGCTCCTTGATAATCTTCTCAAAGAGCTTCCCCAGGATTGAAGTAAGACTAACGGGCCTATAGTTGCCCGGGTCCTCCTTCTTCCCTTTTTTAAAGATGGAGACCATATTGGCCTTCTTGCAGTCATCTGGCACATGGCCAGAGCACCACGAGTGCTCGTAAAGCCGTGCCAGGGGCCCTGCGATAACCCCTGGGGTGAAGAGCATCTGGACCTGCTGATTTGAACACGTCCAGCCCCTCCAGAAGTTCTCTAACTCGGTCCTCCCTGACCTAGGCCTGGCGGAGTTTCTCCTGAGTCCATCCTGAATCTCGGTGGAGGAGTCCCAGTCCCTGCACAAGAAAATGGAGGCAAAGAAATTGTTAAGGAGGTCTGCTTTCTCCTCTGGTGCAACCACCAGATTGCCAAGCATATCCTGCAGGGGCCCCACATTACCCGGTGCCTTCTTCATACTCCCTATGTATTTAAAAAAGGACTTTTTGTTATCCTGGATCCTTGATGCTAGCCCTAGTTCTGTATCTGCCTTAGCTTTCTTAACAGGCCCCCTACAGACCCGAGCGGTGGAGGTATATTCCTCTTTGGTGATAGCCCCTCCCTTCCACTGGGTGTATGCCTCCTTTTTGGCAATCAGGCATTCCCAAATGCTCTTGGTGAGCCAGGGGGGCTCTTGGGCACTCTCGCGCCCTTTGCTTCTCGTTGGGATTGTCACCCCTTGGACTCTGAGTATCATCTCCTTAAGGAACAACCACTCATCTTGGGCACCCAGTTCCCCTACTCTCCAGGACCCCAGTGCCTCTCCCACTAATCTTTTCAATTCATTTAAATTGGCCCTCTTGAAGTCAAGGGCTACTGCCTTGCTGCAGGCCCTTGACACCCATATTTGCCCGTCCCAATCTACATCTACATCTATCTACATCTCTACTTTGACTAGTCCATAAAGTGCAAATCTACCCTGCCTTCCACTTGACTTCAGACTAACGTGGCTAACTACAACTCACTGGGTGATATGACCAAAAACCTTTAAACATGGACTTGCAGCTTAACTGGTTTACAATGTTTGCAGTGGTTTAATAAAGCCCAAACATGATAGCCACCAGTACCAATGTGGCCTATCAAGCCAAAGTTTTGTTTGTTTGGGGATTTCCCTTATAAAGCCCTGCTTTGCTCTGTCACCTGGACAAGCCAGTCTTATTGTTCCTGTAAGAAAATAAGGTCAAAAGATGATTAAATATTAACCAGAATGCAGGATCCTAGTTGATGCCATTAGTTTTGTAACCTGATGCAGGACTCTGATCAGGGAGTTGAAAGACAACCAGCCTAGCTAGCCGAGGAGCATTACTTGAGAGGGAATTAATGTATTCCTTACTCCCAAGCAAGCAGTTTCTTTTAGACTTGTTTGCAGCGCTCTCATCTTGAGCACTGATCTAAGAAGTAGCTGCTTATTGTACCAATTTATTATTACAGTTATAAGTATTAGTTTGCATGTCAATGACATGTACTTAGTGCATAATACGTAGGGGTAAAGCACAGCCCTGACCTAACTAATGTAAATGTTGATTTAAAGCTTACAGCAGGGTTCACTTTGTCCTGTAACATCTAAATTGCTAAAGAAATCATGTCATATAAAAAGCAAAATACCAAGGAAAATGTAAAATTCGTCTCATTCCTGTGTGTGTATGTTCTTGTTGTTTTTGTCCTGGGGTAAATATTAACGTGTAGGTTTCACGTAGTAAAGTGCTCTTGGATGAGTGCAGTATAAATATCTAAACAGATTAGATTAGCTATAAACATGAACTAGAAAGTGCTGGGTTTGCTCCCAGAAGTCAGGAATAATATCAGCGTCATGAACCATAGAAGCAACAGTTAAAGGCCACAGCAGAACATTTTCTTTGGACGGCTCCAAGCATAAACTGATGCATCGCCATTTAAACATCTGAGCTGAGACCATGGGAAGAGTGCCACCAAAATTACATATTAAACAGAAGAGCAGGCCGAGATAACTACCATATTCTTACTGTGTAGGCTGTTTAAAAAAATAACATATAATGACTCCTGCTTTATTGCAATGTTAGCTTTCCAGATATAGTCTCATATGGGAAGAGTGGTATTACACTGAACCAAACCAAATGAGCATTTCCTGCATTTAAGTAATATAATTTCAGAAGTTCAGCTTATTGGAGACACCCTGAATATCTCAATTCCTGGTTGGCACAAATGTGGAATATTTTATAGTCCCTCATTGTCCAGTCCCCCATACAATTTCTTAGGCAGCTAATGCCACCCACTTTCACCAGACTTCAAGACAAGCCTTTGAAATTTGTATTTTTACCTACATTCAATTAAGTTTTGAACACCTCATCTAGGACCTGTGCCAGACCACAGTGCTGGTCCTTAGAACCTTGCCAGCTGCCTTAGGTTACTGAATACAAGGTGCATTTAGCATCCCTCAGTATTCAAGGTATTTCCTACTATAAGCATAAGGAAGCACTGAGGATGCCTAGTAACCATATTTGTTTGTCTTCGGACAAACCACTACTGCAGCTGTGCTTAACTTGCTGAATGGCTGCATTGTTGTCCAGAAAGGTTGCTTTGTTGACCGCATGATAGTCTAAAAGAAAATCTCTGCTCTCAGCTGAAGTCACGGAAAGTCACGTCCTGCTGCCCAGTGCTGTGAACTCATGCAAAACTGCAGAAGTGTTTTCAGGGATTCAGCGCTGCTGTTTCTAGACATGCTGTACTGGCTTAGATCCAGGCTTTGGCCCAGGGCATGAGTCACTCACGGGAAGAGGCCAGAGGAAAGTGAAAATTCTGAAAAGTTCTGCTAGACTTTCTGGTACACAATCACTTTAAAAAGTGTGTGCACATGCGTGTGTGTGAAATGAGGCAAGGGTTTTCTTCTATGCAAATCCTTGGAGGAACATCCCCACCTCTGTAGAAGCTAGAGCCTTGTTGAATAAGCTAATGGCTCTGCCCTCTTGCCACATGGCTTCTCCAGGTCATTGCCTAGGTACCCCCTGGCTGATCAGTAACTGTTGTAGAAGATACTTGTAGGAGTTAATAGTGCAACAGGGGACCCCTCGCCCCTGATACTTGAGTGAAAGCAGCCTCCTAAATATATTAACTTCTATATCAAGGTGTGGCAAGTGAGAGGCCTGTAAACCTCCTGTGCTGCAGCCTGGGTCAGTGCACTTAACAAGGGCTGCAGGGCAGAAGCCTACCTGAGTCTTGCAGAGCTGACCCAGGCTGCAGCACAGCAGCCTTACGAGGCCACTCCTACTCCTGTAGTAGAACAGGAGCAGTGGCCAAAAGGGGTGCCCCATCTGCCTTTGGAGGCAGACCCCATTACAAAGAGTGAAAACAGACTATAACAAAAGAAGTATTGTTGTTTCACTACTATTGTCTTTGAGTATATGAATTTTTCTGAGCTTACCATTCAGGTTGTAACTTGAAGTTGCAAGGCTAGCAGGTAAAATCTGAGGAAATCCGGTCCAAAGTCATAAAAATAGAGAGGCAGAACTCCACACTGCCATTCTGACAATGTACTGGGAGTACAAGAGTTTTAAAACATGCTTGGGGTTTGGGCTAGTTTGGTAATAGATCAGAAGAGAGGTCAGCATGCTCAAACGTGGGCTCTGATCCTGGAATCTAATACATTAAGATGAACCCTACTGCCCAACAGGACTCTGTGCAGATTAGACTATGGTCCTGTGTCCATAAAAGGAGCTACTCAGCTCCACAGTTTGGTACCTACATAACTGACCTGAGTTTCCAAAGTGGTAAGCAACAATTGTAAGAGAAAGGGTGGATGCTAAAGGTTATGTTTACATGTCAAGGTCATGATGCGCAGCAGCGCCCTCCTGCAGCCATGTAGCTATGTCTGCCCAGTGTAACAGGTAAGCTAATTAGCTGGGGTAGACCAAATGGTAGTCATTCAGCAGTGCCAGTTATCCCACCCAAAACATTACACAGATGCAGCCCAATTGCTTTCCTTTCAGGAGGCAGCCCATAAAAAATGGCACAGCATCTTTGAGGGTACCATAGAATTGTGGAAAAGTGGGGCTAGAAGGGACCTCAAGAGGTCATCTAAGTCCAACCTTCTGCTTGAGGAAGGATCATCCCTGACTAAACCATCCTAGACAAGTGTTTGTCTAACCTGTTCCTAAACCTGCAGTAAAATCATCTTGTACAACTACCAGGCACAACGCCCCAACACATCAAAAACACTCTAACTTGCCACAGATAAAGCAAGGGGCACTGCCAATATCCTGCCACTGCAATGATTGGAAGCAGTTTATTAAAATATTTTGAGAGATCCAAGGAAGAGAACTATGCAGCCAATATAATAACTTTACTATGTATATAAACAGATAACAAAAATCAGGTTACTTGTTCAGGTGCTAACTACAGAGTTTGAAAATGCTGCCTTGACTCTTCTGGAGGCATAAGAACAACTCACGCTGATGTTAATGAGATATGTTGAAACAGTCAAAGGCAGAACATAACCCTTTAGTTACAGAGATGTAAGTTAGAGCTCATGCCAGCTGTCTTGCAGAATTAAACAAGTTTAACAGTTACTGGAAAAAAATGGGGGAAGGAAGGAGCATCTGGCTGCATGGTTTATTGAATGGTAACTGCTCTCCCTGCTGGCTCTCTGAGAAACCACCATTTACAAAATCAACTCTCATTGTTTACAAGTTTGCAGAAATATAATGATAGGACAAATGCACTCTAAAAGACTACAGAGCGTCTTCTCTGGGGTCCAGAATAATTTCAGTTATATAAATATTCAGTAAACAACATATTCAGCCAATAAAAGAAAACAAGGAGGAAGAAGAAAGAATAAGAGAGAAAGAATAAAAGGAAGCAGAGAGGAAAAAGAAATCATGTGATAGTTTGTCATATCATGAGAGAGTTTGTTGTCATGTGACGCCAACTTGAGCTGTGCTTACTCATGTCATGTCAAACCTTACTCCATAAATGAAGGTGATGGGTGTAATCCATATGATATTATTATGGAAGAGATATGATACCAAATATAAATATAAAAACATCAGAATCTGTTCCATTATTTTTTCTAACAAAAAAATGGGAAGCATTCAGATTCATTAACATGATCCTTAGAGTATGCTGGAGTATTGTTGTAGCAGGCATGATCCAGGAAGTGTATGAGAGTCAAGAATTTTTTAATGATATCTTTTACTGGACCAACCATGTAGTTGGGAGGGCTGTTGGACAAGCTTTCGAACGTTAAGTGCCCTTTCTCAGTGTAGAGGAACCCAAGCTAAGCAGCTACACCGTGATGGGGACTGCACTGCACGTTCAAGAGACGTCTCGCTCTGTTTTGTCACCTGCCATAACTTGATGTAGTTGAGAAGAGGCAGAAAGACGTAGCACCTGCTTAAAGAGAGCTGGCTGATGCTGGCATCGGTCGCTGATGGGGTCTTCTGTGGGACTCCTCCTCCCCTACACCCCACCTCTTTCCACTTCAGGTTCCAGTTGGTTTTGGACATATGTTTGGCCATCCTGAGTGACCACCTTGCAGCTCAGGTGGAGAAAGAAGCAGCCAAGATGTCCAGAGTTGGCGTGTTCTGGCTGTGCTGACTGGATTCTATTGCAAGTTCAGGGTGGGCCAGACAAGGCCTGTGTAAAAGAGCAAACAAACTAATAACAACTTAAATGACCATGACCTAGACTCTTCTATGGTGTTCCAGGCATCTCAGTCACCTTTCCTTAGGCAGTCCCAGTCCCACAAGGGTTGCCCTGTACTTGCTTAATCTGTGTAGGCCTGCCTGTCCTAGGCGGGTCCCTGGAGTAATGCAGGACCAAAGGTGTCACAAACCCCAGCTTAGCACCTAGGGGTACCTGGCTTCTTCTAGCAGCATGGTGATCCAGCATAAGTCTGGATAGCTCAAATGCTTCAGGTCTTGAGCTCCTGGTCACCTGCCTCCATGGGGAAATGTAAAGAGAGCCTTCATCTGTCTGTGCATTCCCCCATCATGGAGTCAGCACATGGTTATGTAGGGGTTTCTGGGTTGACAGGAGACAATCCTGCCCCTTGTTTGCCTCTGCATGCCTGATTGCTGTCAAGAGGTGTTAGGAGCACCTGAGGGGTTCATCATTCCCTGAAGCTGCTGCCTCCAGGTAGTGCTCCCTGCACCAAGCTGCCTGCTCCCTCTCTGGGCTGAAGTCCTAGTCTGTGTGGAGCTGGGGTTCTGACCCCTGCTTTGCTCTGGACGTGGGCCCAGGGAATGTCCATTGTGCACTGGCTGGCTGGCTGGCAGCGCAATGGAGCATGCCCCTGGTGTGCAGGCTCACCGTTTCCCCACAAGCCTGATCAGAGATCTGCTACCTGTGGGGAATGCCAGCAGCCACTATCCCAGTGGGTACAGGGTTTGGCTGGACCCCCGTTACACTCAGGCTCAAGAAGAAGGCAGATGCAAGCTGAGATAAATAGCCAGGAGAAGACTGTGTAAATACAAACAGTCTGCTTGGAAGGAAGGAGGAGAGCTATAAACTAGGAGTGAGGAGGTATTATTAGAAGCAAAAGAAGTGTAGTAGAATAGGCAAGCTAATTAGTGGCCTTAATGATACATAGGCTAATTAAGGCCAAGCAGGACTATGAAGATCCCCCTCCTCTCCAAGCAGGTCTACACTGCATCAGATCATACTGAGGAGCCCCATTTTGGAAATATGCCCAGCACATTCACTCCTGCTCCACGCACACCGTGGGTGCTTGTACAAGTAAAGCAATTACCATGTACACACGATGAAAATGTCACTTTGTGTGGCTTAATGGCATCACAGTGTACACATGCAAGAGTTTGGGGGATTTTTAATGAGTTTACATTGTTGCAAACTAAACTACATCCCGATATAGTTTAGTTTGCAATGTTGCAAATTGCAATGATGTAGCTGTCAGCTTGCCCCCTGGATATGGGAGAGGCAGGTAGGCTCCACAGAAAAAAAGGATCAAGGCTCTCATTACTTCTGCCTTCAGCAGGCTCCTGTGGCCAGAAGTCCGCCTGGGGCCACCTAGGAATAGGCTCGTTTGCCCCTGGGACAGCATGGGAAAGCGGCAGAAAGGTAGCTGGGTTTCCTGGCAGTGGGAGAAGGCAATGGGAATGGTACACAGGGCACTGGAAGCCCAGGCAGGCTGCTAGCTGGCTGGATGCTGCCCAGCTCGGAGGCACCTGATCCAACATTTCCCCAAGCCCACCCGGGCTTCCAGCACCCCATGCACCATCCCCACTGCCTTCTCCGGATGCCAGCAAACCCAGCTGCCCTCTTGCTACCTTCCCATGCTGCCCCAGGAGCAAGCCAGACCATTCCCAAGTGACCCCAGCCATCTTGCTGACCATAGGAGCCTGATCCCTTTTTTTTTTCAGCGGGCCTGCCTGCCTCTCCCGTGGCTGGAGGGTGACCTGCCAGTGGGCTGAGTGGCCCCTGAGCTGTGGGGGTCCCCGGTCCTTCCCTCCATGGTGGCTGTGCCTCCCAGGGCTGCCCAGGTAAGCTGCTAGCAGGCCAGGTGCTGCCCCCACTAGGAGGCAGCTCCTAGCCCAATCCAACTCTTCCCTGAGCCTGCCCACTGGGAGCCTGCCAGGCCCCTCACAGCTCAGAGGCTACTCAGCCCCCCAGCAGCTCACCCCCCCCACAGCCATAGGCAGACTCTGGCTAAAAAAAAAAAAAAAAAAAGATTGAGCCCTTCACCGTAACATGACAGAAATATTGAAATGGTGTGTTTCAATTAAAAACCCACCCTTTCCATTTAGGGGGCTTAAAATAAAACCCTGAAGACTAAACCCCTGTCATGTGTATAAGCACCCCCTAAGCTGAAAACTGTTATGTGGCTGTTTCTTTGGTGTGTGTTCAAGGGATGCCCAGCACCACACATAGGCATCCAGTCTTGCGTCTGCTTATTAGCGTGGCGCTGAAAGCATCCAGGGTTGCTCTAATGGCAGCTACACTAAAGTTTTTTGGTGATTGGTACGTGTGGAGCAGGGGTAAATGGGCAGAGTGTGTTTCAGGGCAGCACTTCCTCACACCATCTCATAAAGCAGGGTAGAAGTATACAGTGTAAACTAAATGAATAAGGCATGCATTGACTTTCATGAGCAAGACCTCACTTCATCAGATGCTATGAAAGGATTTGCAGAGAACAAGCTATCAAGTAGAGACAGTGATCTGAATTCAAAAGACAGGGAAGGGAGGAAAGTGAGGGAGTGCTGGGTGAGACAAACAAGTAATAAACCCATAGGAACAGAGGGTGCATATACACACGCGGCAAGGCTGCTCTGACACGCTCTAATTACAGCACATCGGAGCAGAGTTGATTAAAGGCGATAACCTTGATATGGATACACGGCCTTTAGCATTCACCCTTCTTACAATTGCTGCTTGCCACTTTGGAAACTTGATTAATCGAGTCTGCTGGAGTGTGGTAATTACTGCGCTCCAACAGACTCCAACTTCCCGTGTATCAGCATCCCTGTGCTGAAAAATGGCAGCTTGTCAAATGAGCGTTAGTTAAACCATCCCTGCCGCCATTTTTCAGCACGGGAACATTGATACACATGATGCTCCGGGCGCTTTAATTAGAGTGGCTCTCAGAGCCTCTCTAACTAAAGCACCCCCCACCCCAGTCCTGGAGCATGTGTATAAACACCAATAGAGACCAAAAAAGCTAATCCAGGTAACGGGATAAAAATCAGTAGTCCCTATTTAGACAATCTGGTCTGTGGATAATTTCCTGTTCCACAATTTCATATTCAAGTTGGCTTTGAAACTTCCATTGTTCACAAACCTCTACTGTGAGGTCAGCAATGAAGAGTCAAGTTAGGACATTTAAGTGTGAAAATGTTCTGTCACTGGCTTTTGTGTGTTGGGACTTGACGTCAGATCAGTGTACCCTCATTCGGTCACATAGGAATCACTCCATCTGTCCAGTGTAGACAGCTACAACACAGATACCAAACAGACACTACTTCTGGAAACACAGGAGAGAATTAAAGCTTCCACCTCCCAGGAGCCCAGGCCAGGCAAATTTTACTTATCCAAGATCTACAAACCTGGAAACTCAGGACAGCCCAATGTCCCTGACACTGGCAGCATCACAGAAGCGTTTTGTGCTGCAGCTCAGTAGAGTAATGAGGGTGGACAAGAAGGGCACCTGCCCCAGGCACCTCTGTAGGGAAGGGAAGGACACTGGAATCATCCTTTCCCCATGGAGTCGGTGCCCCGCAGCATACCCATGCTAGGAACTCCAAAACAGTCCTGCAACACGTCTGGTCTTTGATCCCTGTCCCTTCCTGTCCGTATTCCCCAGCTTGCTTCCCCTCCTGTTTCTTTCCTGCCACAACTTGATGGTAATCAGTATGTATTCAGAGGCTGCTCTTGAGACTGGGGTAGTCTTCCTTGGTGCCTTAGGGCGATTACCATGGCCTCCTTGCTGCCTCTAGGGGAGGTGCACCCATACCTCACTCAGGGCTCTCAGTCTGCCCCTTTGTAGGGTCTCTCCCTCTCACTCTCCCTCCCACTGTTCCCTCTAAGGAGTAGCGGTCCGTGAGCGCGCCGCTTCGGTCCCACCTCCCCGTTTCAGCGTGGTCTGCCAGTAAGTGTCCCGCAATAAGTGAGTGTCCAGGCGGAAGCGAGCAGGGTTCGGCCACCACCTTTCTCCATGCTAACTGCTGCCCAGAGCAGCACAGTGGAGCGCTGTAGCCGAGCCATGGGCCGGACACAATCAATTGATAGATGGCAATAAAATCTTTGTCCTAGCTCTGAGCTTGCCAAACTTGTGAACCTTTCCCAGTGCAAGGGAGATGCACCCTAATGCAGCCAAGAGCCATGGGATGCCCAGCTTGCAAGATATGTGTATGTTCCCCAAGGCAGCGACCTGGACACAGAGCTGCCGCTCCAACAGTCACTTGCTGTTTAATGCCTTCTTGGGATAAATCACCAGTAAGAACTGAAGAAACCAAAAAATCACCCAGCAGAGACAAAGCGTGCTCACTCTCTTTAATGATTTTTTTTCCCCAAAATCTTGTTGGTTTAATAAAAGATATCATCTCCAATTGATTGAACTGAAAAGGAGGCACCGGGGCCGGTGTGGGACACTTACCGAAGGTAAGCTCCTCACTCCTCACATTGGGCAGGCAGCGGCTCCTCCCCGAGGTGAGGCAAGGCAGGGATAGGGGCTGGGGCTGGCACAGGCTGTGCTGGCTCTGGGGAACTGCTGCACTCCCCAGCCCTGATGCAATGTGCCTCCTCACTCCCTGAGGGGATGCGGGGGTGTGGAGCAGTTCCCCAAGCCAGTGGAGCCTGCACCAGACCCCCATCGGGGAGGAGCCGCTGCCTGCCCTGCATAAGGAGCGAGGAGCTTACCTTCAGTAAGCCAGCCCCTGTACCTTCGCCGCGCGTCGCGCCCAGCTCCTCTCCAGGCGGGTGTGCAGCATTAAAAAAGTTGGTGTGCGGCAAGATTTTTAATTGTGCGCAGCTGTGCACGCACACAGCTTAGAGGGAACCTTGCTCTCTCCCTCTCTACACAAAGTCAGCTCTGGGCCTCTCAGGTCCCAATCCATATTTGGGCTTCAGCCTTTTTGAGCTTTGGCCCCTTTTCCTCTAGCTGAAGCCCCTAGGCTCAAGCCCACTATTTCAGACCCTGGCTCTCTGGATTTCAGCCCCACAGTGGAGGGTGCCTGCTAGGTACCCCACTCTTGGCATCTTCCCCCCACTACAGCAACTCCTAGTCCTCTGGTCCTTAAAGTTTAATTCCAAAACAAAAAATCAGAACAAAATGGCTAGTCACTATTACAAGCTACTTCCAACCCTCCAGGGTTACAGCAAAGGTTAATGCTGTCTGGAGCCACTGAGGCTTCCCTCCCCAGCTCCCAAGAGTTGCAGGTTAAAACCTTCCACCTCTCCCAATAGAGCCTGGGCTTATAAGGTGCTTGTACACCCAATGGGAGTTTAATTTGTTTTAGTTCTCCCTAAAATGAAACAGTAGGTTTTTAAAAACCCACCGTTTCCACCATTTCAGTTAGGGAGAACTAAACTGAACTAACCCCCTGTTGCACAAGGGTTAGGGGGCCTAAAATATACATCCCAGTTTGGAAGGGCTAATTTTTTGGCATGCATGGTATGTGAGTGAATATGATAATAGTAATTGGGCAACATAACACGCGATACATTTCATCAAAGGAAAGGGCAAGGTGAGGCACAGTGAAAGGGAGCAAAAGGTTAAACTGTATTCAGAGAGCAAGCTACAGGAGAAACAACATATAAATTCACGGCAGGCCTTCCTTTGGAATGCTGCATTCAGTCTTGGTCTTGTCTCAACAAGTGCAGGGCAGAAACAGAGAAGCGGGCAGGAGAAATTTGAGATCTTCCACACAAGGGGCATGTCTACACGTGTATTTATTCTGGCTTAAAATTATTGTGCAGTAATTTACTGCATAAGCGGGAATAAGCCGGCATCTACACACGCAGGCATTAAAGTGCCTTAACATTGTGTGTGGACTGACTTGGGAATAAAGCTAGTCCCAAATCAGTCCACATACACAACGTTACTGCTCAGTAAGGCGTCTACACATGCATTAGTGCATCATAACTAATTGGGTGTAAATTTGATACCTGCATGATCCAAGTATTAAATTTACACTCAAGTCAGCATTAGTAGCCATATTTACTCTGCGGTATGAGTGTGCATGTGTAGATGTGAGCCCATACTGTGCAGTAATTTTGGTTACTGTGCAGTAGATGTGCATGTGTAGATGAGCCCAAGGAAAGGTTTAAGGGGCTGAGTGCTTAGAGCCTTGTTCTGCTACTTACTCATGGGGAGTAGCACCTTACTATGCAAGCAGTTTCCTTGATTCCAGTGGAACTACCTATGGCACAAGGTGTTCTCCTGGGTGAGTAAAGGCACAGAGTTTTCCTTTAATACTTGTGGCCAGTTTGCACTGGAAAGCTACTTCTCTCTGAGGTGCTTGGATTTCGCAGAGAAAAATTGTAGGGTGCACAGGTACTGACATCTTTCAAGGTTACTGCTCCCCGGCCCGCACCTTGGAAAATAGGCACAGATGCTTATGCAGACATTTGGCAGCATCTTAGGCTAAATACAAACATTCAAAAAAAAAAAACCCTAGAGGAAGCACTCTTAAGTATCATGCTTTAAAGTGCCATAAGTTAGAGCATGAGTGAATCAAACAGATGTTTGCTGTTCAGTGGGGGAAGCTTGGAGCCTGCCTGCACTCCTGCATACCTCCCAGGAGGCTATCAGAATGGCCCTTCTCCCCAGCCCACCCTGCCCCACCAGCTGGTGACTGTCAGCAGTGGCTCGCAGGGGAAAGCCAGCATCCCTTTCCCATACCCCCCTGGCTAGGCAGCAGTGTACCACAGGGCTGGGGCTGCTTGCATGGACAAAGAGACCAGACCCCTTCCCCCACAGCCCCCCCAGCCAGGCAGCACCCCGCCGCAGGGCCGAAGCAGCTGCAGGGAGAAAGTTTCATAACCCCTGAGCTATCAGGAATTCTGGGGCTCAGCACAAGTGTTCCACTCCATGCAAATATTAATTGGAGCTTGAACTAGAATTTGATTCTCCCATGACCTTGGAAAGTTGCTTAACCACTGATCTATAGAGTCAGTGCTCTGCTCTGGGGACCAAAGATTACTGTATTATCTAATGTTGATTTGCAGAATTCACTAAGCATGTGTTATATGCACACTCTTTGCATGTGTTATATGGGGAGGTGGGGTACCTCCCTCAGTACTGTGGATTCTAGCCTAGAGGTTAGTACCCAAAAGTTAAACATTATAATGCTGAACCAAATCTAAAAAGGGATTTAAAAGCCTACAAATTAGACTTTCTGGCACTCAGAGTAGATTCACAAGTTAGGATTCACAATCCAAAACCCAGAGTTAGGCACCTAGGCCTTCCAAACTAGTGATTCTCAACCAGGATGCCACAGTCCTCCAAGAAACAGAAAACTAACTTATAATCAGATCATTTCAATAATTGCTAATGATATAATTATCATTTAAAGCAAGTATCCCATATATATTTCCTCTAAAATAGTGTGACAGTAATTCAGCAAGTCCAACTACACCGTTTGGTAGTTTATAAATGTACTTTCTAAAAGATTTCTTTAAGTAATCTGTTGGTTTAAATGTTTAGCACAGTTTTGGGCACTTGAAGAATAAAAGACAGTAATGATATGCTTATGGAGTCATACAGATATAAAATGATTTTGGTTTGATCCATTATGTAAGCTTCAACTCTTGTTCTATAATCAAAATAAAGAGATTTTATTCAATTCATTATACTTTGTTCCAATTCTTGTATATGCCAATACATTAATAACCCTTGCAAATAAACCACAAACAATTTATAAATAAAACAACAAAAGCAACAATACCAAAAAAAATGTATGTTAGGAGAGATCATTTACTGAGGTCACTGTCCTTTTGTGTCCTTTCGTCTGCTAAAATGATGCACAAAGTCAGGTAGCAGAAACACAGAGCCCCATCCCACAGTGGGATCCATACTGATAAAATCATCCAGGTTCATTTTGGCATCTAGACAAGGAGCATAAAAAGAAAATGTTCAAGTCCTAGACACAGCTTCTCTATAGGATAGGCATTCAATCTGTCAATCAAATGCGGAAACAAATATGTGCCTCTGGCAGGCATTAAATGCATACACAACACAAAAGAGCTCATATCACAAAGAAACCTTTTACTTGTGAGCAGGGAAACAAGCTCACAGATAAATTCAACACATGGTAAAACAACGCTGGAGTCTGCATTTCCAGTTTGCAGGATGTAATGTTTGTCACTGTTTTTCCTTTGCCCATACCATTAGTTTGGTTACCTGAGCAGAGTTCTTGACAATTAGAAGAGAATGTATATAAGAAAGAGATTCCTTCCCACAGAGCAATCTCAGACAGGGTGCGCGTAGCGCGACAGTGGTGTAGTGTAGATAAAGGTATTTAAAAATAGAGAATATCAAAGGGACAACCCCCCTCCCAGTAAAACAGAGAGGACTTTAGGCCCGTCAACATTTATAAAGGCTGCTTGCAGATGTTAAAAAAAAAAAAAAGTGGCGCTTTAAACTCGGCGTGTTCCCATGCCAAGCCCAGCGCTCAATATCTCATAGGAAGAGATCAGGGTCTTGCCAGAACATACCTCTCCTGGGAAAACCATTAATGGGCTTGAACCTGATCTTACTGAAACCACTTGAAACACTCCCGCTGACTTCCATATGCTCTGGATCTAGACTTAATGATCAAAACTGGAGACAGGACAACTTTCTCTAACCTGTTGATATCTATGGTGCCCTTTTTAAGACATGACAAGTTAGAATTCACAGGGACCAACATTACTGTTTAAACCAGTAGAAGAAAAATGAAGACTCTTAGTAATGGCTACCTTGGGTAATTTCAGTTAGGGATGCAAGACAGTTATTACTTTAATTAGTTTATAGATACAGTTGAACAATACATTGCTTTTCTATGAAAAGACAGTAACTAGTAACAGGGGCTGCTTTGTTTCCTTGGCTCTGAAAATGGCTCTTTAACCTGCTTAATCTTATCCAACACACTCCTTTTATTGTGTCCCTGGATCAGTCAGTAGATGGCACTACAGCTGCATGCAACTGCCTACCTTACTTCCCAACACTAATATTCCCTCTTTGCAGTGCCTATTATGTTTTGCTTTAAAAACTGATAGGATGCCATAAATACATATTATGTCTAACAGCTTTTAAAAACAGCTGCACAAAATGAACAATAAGAGAGGAAAGTCTTTCTTGTGAGGTACCCAAGCATGAATCCAGACCAGTAGAGCTACAGCATGGGATGCAGATGCTATTGTTTGCAATCCAGCTAGGGTTTCAGAAGAGATTTGAAGTAGAACATATAGGAAAAGTTTTCAAAGCAGAGAGGAAAACACTCAGCCAGGGATGAGAGAAGACAAAGTGCGTTGCATTGGGGACTCAATCCTATTTGGGAGCAGAATTGGGCGCTAAGAAAGAAACTGTTGCGGGGACACTAATAGAATGAAATGTCAGTCTGACTTGCTCATTTCTGCCTTCCAGAGAGCAACACTTCTTTTGACACAACCATCTTGGTACTGTTACACACAAGACGTGCTAGCACTGCGACTGTAACGCTGCACTCGGGACTCCGACAACATCCCTTCCATTGTGGAATTGTTGTGAGCAGGGGCTTAGGAGTACAGCTTTATATTGGGGAAGTTCGATCATTGCTAGATCAAGCTAGAAAACTGAACGGATATAATACTTCAGTTTTCTGCCAAAACTGAGTAGACTAAAATAATACAGGCAAATCAGAATTTCCAGGTAGGTCCATAAAAGGACTTAAACAAGGTGTTGCCTACCTGCTACTGTAGGTGCTTATGTCTAAACCTGAGATTCAAAATCTCTGCTTTACGGTTGCTTAACCTTGGAGGATCCCAAGGAATCTGACTGTTCAAACAACATTTCCTGAGGCACCTAAAGTTTTGCTTCTGGGCATGCTCAGAAGCACTTTGGTGCTGACAGCAGAAGACAGCCCCCCCACCGCACAGCTCGGCATTCCCCATCTTTCTCCTTTGTGGGGCTGACCACTAGGTATTCTCAGAGCCATTCCACTCGCATAAAATGGGGGAAGAGGGTGCGGTGCTGCCTTTCCTTTACCATATATTCCAGTGGTTAAAATGACCTCGCTAGAGGGTGGGAGACCCACGTTCGATTGCCTCCTCCGCCTGAGGAGACAAACCCAGATTTCCCACTTCCTGGGTGAATACTCTGGTCAACAGGCTTCAGTGTATTCAAAGGTAGAGAGCTCTTTCAGTTCCTCCTCTGGACGCTAGTCCACTTGAACTAGAATATCAAAATATTCATTAGAGCAGGACAAAAGCATGCAGTCTAGAGGTTAGGACAGTCACCCGTTGGGGTTGAAACCTGGGTTCAAGTCTCTGCTCCCTCCAATGAATACTTAGTACTCTTTACACCTGCAACAGGGACTGGACTCCAGGTCAACACCCTGGCAGGTAAGTGCAATTGTCACTAAGACAGGGATTCATGCTCTCTCAGCAGTTTGTTAATCCATTCAGAGTGGTACATTTTCAACAGGAGGAACTTACTGACCCCCTTCTTCAGCCTGGTGAGCAGAGCACTCACATAGGAAACGCAGCTTTGAATTCCCTTAGGCTGCAAATTTAAACAAGTCTCCCACATTCAGTGCCATCTACTGACTGATCTAGGTATAGATGCTAAAGAGATCGGCAGTATGGCAGCACCTCTTCCTGCAGCTGTTAGGCAAAAAAACTAGCCTTGTTTTTGCAAAAGTCAAATAGAGGATTTAGGATTCTCAGTTCCAAGTGCTGAAGACATACCCGTCCTCTTGGCAATACCTACTGGCCAAACCACCCCAGTGTCCTGGTTTTTATAGATCCATTTCTTAGAAATCTAAGTCTCTTTCTGCATTAAATAAGGAACCTCAGTGCCTAACTTGGGCTCTTGGATTTTACTAAACAGCAAGATGCCCAAAAGTTAGGCTTTGTACCAGGTTCGATAAAAGCGCCTATTTGCACGTGGAAATTGCATCATTCACTGAATGCTGTGTCCCCACTTTACACTGGTCTGAGTCATGGGCGGTTCACAAGAATCCAGTATGCCAGCCACACAAGGCACACACACTGTTTCTTCCAATTGTTTTGTGCAATGCCTTTTCACCTAGTGTAGGTGGGGTTACACAGAGCAGTGGGGACAGAACCACAGCATGTGTACTAGAGAAAATGAGGCAGGGATGTAGCTTCAAAGAAGTTCTTGGCACCTTTGTAAGTGAAAATGGCTTGAATTGTATTATAGAAGAATACTGCTAAGTACAGAAATCTGAAAAAAGGGAACAGAGGAAACATAGGGAGCCTGACAAAAACACGGTCTTGTCCTTTTCCATGTTTCTGGAGGTTGGAAACAACAATAAAACAGAATTATGAAACAACACATCAGACTTGACCATAGGGTTCAGGTTAACTTGTTCAAGTCTTCTTCAACACTGAGGGCATAGGGGAAATGTATTTTCATTGAGCTTTACAATTTACTACTCTTACAGTCCTAATACTAAACTCTCAGGTATTAAGCTGCTGCTATACCATATATTTTCTCCTCAGTTATACCATATTTTTATTTCCTTTTATATTTTTTTCGCCCCTTGACTTACCAAAAGCTCCAGACACACAGACCTTATTTCTTTGATTGATTTTGTTCTCAAGAGGTGAAAGAATATGCATGTGCTGCTTATCTTCTCCCTGATCCTAGACTTCTAGTGAAAACACCAAAAGCAAACACCAGTTCAGGGAGAAAGCATGCAGGAAGAAGCTGCAGACACCTGCATAGCCTCTGTCTGGCAACCTGTATGTAAAACTGATGCGTTACCCATGGTGCCTTTAGCATGTGTTTGTCTGTCCTGCCCACTCTTTTCAAAAGCAAAATACATAATTTATGACTATCATAGGTCTCTCTTCTAAAAACGTGCTGCACTAGTCCTACCATTTTGCTACTGAACACCTGGGAAGACTTGAAATTTGAACTACGATTTTCAGTGTAATATACAACTGTTAGCATCAGCTCTAAGTAGCAAGACCATCTGTTCCTAGTAATTTTGAAATTGTTTTTACAAGATATATTTCATGTTGGCCTGCAGCTAGGCCTCTGATCTCATCACAGCCCACAAGCCGAGCAGAGCTAACCCACATCAATGCGTGGTTAGGAGGCTTGAAAAGAAAACTCAAATGCAATATTGCCAGACCCAAGTATCATGAGACTGACTTTAATAATGCATCTGCACTGCCTTTTTTAAAATGAAGGCTGGGATTCTCATGCAATCTCCCAAATCCAACTTCAGTTGCTTAAGCTAGGGACTGAATTAGTGTCCTGAGACTCATAGCAGAATCATGGAAATTGGCAACACAACAAGTGGCAATTAACCAGGTAAAGCTATAGAAAACATTCTTCCTTCTGAGTCAGCACCGAACCAGTGGCTCATGATTTAAAAGCAATGTATTCCTTTATTGAGATGAGAAAGAAAGCCAATCTCTTCATTATTTGTGGTCTTTTAAAATCTCTTTTTGTATGTCACTGTACTATGGTGCACAACTCAGGAGCCAAAGCCTCGCTGCAGGGGCTCAAGGGTAATAGTCTGCCTGCATAGGAGCTCTGGGCTAGTTGATAGGAATGATTAGTTGGCCCAATAGGAAGTTAAACGCTCCCAGAGAGATGATGCTAGGGCAGGGGTGGGCAAAATATGGCCCATGGGCCAAATCAGGCCCACCAACTGATTGGATCTGGCCTACAGGTGGGCACCCACCAATTGATTGTATCCAGCCCATGGCTGCCCCCATGGGGCTCTGCATAGAGCTGAGCCCTGCCCTCTCCTGCCCAGGGCTGCTCATGCCATGCTACCAGCCACTCGCATGGCCATTCATCCGGTTTTGTAGAGGACAGCCCAGCTTTCTGCTACTCTGTTCTATTGACATGAAACTGGACGCCTTTACCAGCCACACTGCCCCAGCCCTGGACAATGTGCACAGCTTCCCAGCAGGGCTGCTCCCCATGTAGCTGCGGCTGCCAGGGTACTGCTTGGATCCCCCTGCTTCCACCAGCTGCACTACGTGGGCAAGCTCTGCTGTGTGCACCCCCCCACCTGTCCCCTCCACCCCATTCCCTCCCCACCATCCCCTCATCCCTAGCCAGATTGCGGGGCCTAGAGCACAGGCAGCGCCTGCCCCCTCAACACATACACACACCCCCACACCCATGTCTCCGCCCCCCCCCACACACACACCCACAGCCCCCACAAACACACCCATGCCCACCCACACACACCATATACAAGAGTAAGACATTAGTTTGAGATATTATGCTATTGCCTCTATATATGCTACTCAAAACAATATGTTAGGACAAAAATATTTTATAATAAAATTAAAAGATGTTATAGTAGATATTTGATTGTTAGTATACAATTTGCTTTTTTTTTTTATCTATGACTTGTTAAAATTATATCTATCTTCAAAATATTTTGCATGTGCAGCCCTTGACAGCTCACCAAAACACATTATGTGGCCCACCAGCCAAAATAATTGCCCACCACTGCACTAGGGAGAAAGGGAAGGGCAACACTAAAGCACTATGGTGAAGCCCTTGCCCTGGATAGGAGAGGTGGGACGGAGGAGGGGGGTGGCGGATGATTTGTTATTTTGTTTAGTTTGAGGTAAGAAAGGGGAGAAGGCTGGCTCCTGGGCCTGGCTAAAGGAGTAACAGCCTGCTGCAGTCACAAAAGTAGGGTACTGTAATACCCTGGCTTTAGAAATGCCACCATGTAAGAAAAGAGGGTTAGATTTCTAAGTGTATTTTTAGAGACTTATGATGTTTGTTTTAGTAAGAGTACAAACAAAAAGATATAACAATATTAGAGACTAAGCCCTTTTAATTACCCTTTCACTGGCCCTAGGGAACTCAACTACTCTAAAATGATAAAACTGATAATACAATGATAATTAAAAAAAAAAAAAAAAGGTAAAGAAACAGAGAGCTTTTCATCTTGATGGACCCCAAAGTGCCCTCCAAATAAACTGACCCCATGTAACCTACAGGATCAATGCTGCTAACACTGAACTGCAGTCACCACTAATATGTGGGAATTCAGCTGTGCACAACACAAATTAATGAGGGAAGTGAAATACCACATCGAATTGAATTCTGCAGGGAGAACTGAGGCAGAAGGAATGTTATCTGAACTAGAGTTTGGCCAAAACACTGAGACTGCCACCCACGTGCTCTTCAGTGATGACAAAAAGTCAGCTGCTCAGTTTTCCATCACATTGGAAATAAGGCATCTCAAGCAGCACAGCTTCCCTGTAACCCAGCAGTGAAACATTCATTCTGTTCAATGTTCATTACTGATAGAGAGAAAACTGTCTCCTACAGAATTTCTCCTACTTCTGCTTTCCAGGTATAAACTAAGAGTTACACTGAACTGTACCAAACTATTTGTAAAGTATTACCTGGAACAGAGAGCCAGGGGCTCTTGTTACTTTAAAGGCAAAGCCACAGCAGGAATGTCCCCAGGTGGGGGAAGACAGCAAATTCATAGGTAGGTGCAGGGGGAGTAGGCAGTAAATGCTTATTGCAGGAATAACTGCCTACCAATAGGACAATAGGGTAGAGCTCTGGTTAGGTAGCAAGGGCACTACTGTAATTTGGTCAGAGAAACAGCAGTAAACTGCCCTGGAGGGTGAGGGGGTGCACCTGCAGCCAGCCACGATAACTCGAGGAAGAAGAGTTCTGGCCAGCTCAGGCTGGCAAGGAGTGGGAGCTGCAAGCCATGGCAAGTACTCCCAGGGCTGAGAGAGCCAGGGAATGGGGTGGTGGCTTGGCAGTAATATGATGACCCAGAGGGGGGCTTTGAGTTTTGAGTTTAAAGTGGCTGCTTGGATTTTTTGTTTTAGTTTTATGCTGGAGGACTAGTGTGAATAATAGGGATGGAAAGGAGGCTCCAGGGGTGCTGGAGGAGCATGCCAGGTTTTAAGCCCTGCCAGAGGCAAGAGCATGAGATAGAAACAGGCTAAGGCTGAGAGGGCCAGGGCTGGAGTGCAGAGGGGGTGATGGAGGTGGTCTGAGGCCGAGACTGAAAGGCCAGGCCAGGCCAGTGGGCCTAAGTTACCAGTCTACAGCCAGAGTAACCTGTAGGCTAAGGCTAAGGCGGTGAAAGCCTATACAGGAAAGGAAATGATGCCAGAGTGACACCGGTGAGGCATAGTCATGGCTATGGGAAAGGCTAGAGGCCACAGTTAAGAGCCCTAAGACTTAAATAAGGGCCACAGGTGGTGATCACTGGCTCACAGTGCCAATCTGACACCAGTAGGTCTGCCAGGGCATGACAGATGCCTGTGGAGAACTGTTATTATGGTTAGTGGGCAGAGGGCCTAGAGACCACACGAGGTCAGTCAGGATTGGTCGGGCACTGGTGAGAGCACCCCAGGGCTCAAGGGGAGCCTCCCAATCGCATCAGCAGAACATCAAGGCATGGCAGGAGAGCTAAACAGGGCAGGTTATATAGAAGACTGGGAGCATGAGCAGGATTAGAGTGGCCCCTAGGAGGTACTATGGCAAACCCAGGGCCTATCCTGCCACAGTGCCGATAACTTTGGGGTTGTGTCATTGGTACCGACAGCCTTGATACAACAAAATACGTATCTTTAAGTATGAGTAGTCCCAGTGAAGTCAGGCCAAATTCTCTTTAGTCAAAGTCTTGCGTTTCTGTGAAACTCCATGTGCATAGGAACATGAATGTCCCAAGTAAATAAAAATTATGAGTGAAGAGTATGGATAGAGCAGAAGGAATCGAGTCAAGGTAAATGAAGTGAAATGCACAGCAGGAGGCATCAAGACAGAAGATGCTCAAGGGAAGGAAGTGGAAACAAAAAAGGGTCGAGTCAAAAAATACCCTATAAAATAGGGTTGCCAACCTTCCTTCCTGGAGTGGCCGTGAGTCTACTGGAATTGGCATCAATCTCCCAGTGACTACTGAAAGCAAAGCAAAACTGCAGCAGAAGGAGTAACGGGAGCGATGTCCATTTCTGCATAATATCCTACTGGTTAGCACACCCACCAAGGATGTCAGAAAGCTGGGTACAATTGTTTTCTTAACTTGAGAGGATTCAAACCCACATCTCCCACCTCCTAGGCAAGTACCCTAACCACCAGGCTATACACTAGGATTGTGGGAGGGGGGAACTCCCCATCCCTCCTGTTGAAAGGGGCCACTGGGAAGAGGGGGATGCAAAATGAATGTAAAATTCATTGAGAGGACTCCAGATCCCAAGTGGAGGAGGCATTTGACTGCAGCCCTGACCCAGGCAGCTAAGCTCTGGAGGGATGGAGGGAAGCAGTTTAGTGAAACTATAGTGCTTAGTTCGTCCCATTGGCCAGCCCTTGGCAGCTCCCTATTCTGTATACAGTTTTTTAGATCACCCTTCTCAGGCACTTAACTCCCGCTATGCCCTGTATGGAAAGCATAGGCTGGGTATAACAGGGAACGCAAACTTTGAGAGTTCGAGTTTAAAGCAGTTGCTTGCATTTTTTGTTTTAGTTTTAAGCCAGAGGACTGGGAGTGGCTGTGGGAGCAAAGGGGATAACGAATAGATTACCAGGCAGGCACCCTTCATTGCAGGGCTGAGGCCTGGAGAGCCAGGGCCCAAAATAGTAGACTTGAGCCGAAGTGTTTCAGCTAGAGAAAAAGGGACTGAAGCCAAAAAGACTGAGGTTGGGGCCTGAGGGTCCCAGTGTTGATTCTAGGTAAAGAAAAAGAAAGAGCATGAGGAGAGTCTCTACAAAGGGGCAGACAGGAAACCATCAACAAGGCATGGGCATGCCTGGGGGGCAGCAAGAAAGCTTAAGACACCTAGAAAAGGACTATCCCTGTCTCCAGGGGCAGCTTCCCTCTAAACACGCATTGATTTCCATCAAATTGTAGCAGACAAAATAAGAGGTAGAGTAGACTGGGTAGTACTGAAAAGAGAAGGGTAAAAAATCCAGACCCATCACACTGGGCACTGGATTCCACTCCAGGAGTCAAATTCACTACAACTTTGGCATCACAGCACCTGACTGGTAGGAGCACAAGTCTTCTATTTGGACTTAGCCCTAAGTGTTTAGTTATTGAAGATGCTGATACATCCAAATACTAATCTAGCATGTACCAAACTGTAAGCAGATGAGTAGTCCCATGGACTGCACCAGGACTACTTGCATAGTTAATGTTAATTTAGTGGTCTTAGCTGGACTGGAGCTGGAGGGCTTAGCACCTTGCTGAATCGAGCCCCCGAGACAGAACTTAGCCTATAAATCAGGAAAGCTTCCCTATTCGGGACAAAACAACACAGGGAAGCCACAGGAACCGTCCCAACCCACATGGCTTCTGGTGCCCCCACACAGCTCCGCTATAGCAGCTGTGCTGGCGGGGCACACAGTGTACCCTGGGAGGCACCAGCTGTTAAAGGAGCTGTGGCTGCCAACAGACAGAATGGAGTCATTCACATATATCTTCTGGCGGTTTCCCTGTGGTGGAAGAAGCCTTCTGTCACTTGCAGAAGGAGGGACTTCTGCTGCCTCAGGGGAGTCAGACACACCTATAATTGTGCCAGAAGAACCTGAGTTCAGCTGCCAAAACCATGATGTGAAGGCCTTGCCAAACCTTGAACAAGTCACTTACCCATTCCCACATTTGTAATAAAAGGACAATAATGCTTACTCCCCACCTCCCCACCCCCAGGGTCTTAATGAACATTTAAAGATGGTTAAGTACTGGATAATGTGCTGAATATTGTCCTACAGGTAAGTGCCAACTGTTTTCTAGGCCCATATTTTTTCTGATGAAACAGTAATGAACTCAGTTGCAAAAGGAAAGATGACTATGCTTTTAAAGGTATGGCGCCCATGTCAATCTCTGATTTTTATAGTTTAATGCAGTCCGAAAGCACAGATGTCATTTTTGTGGAAACTGAGCACCTTACCTGCCGTTTCAATGCAAGGGTAAGAGGGAGGAGGCTTCAGCCACTTTCCGCTGCTGTCTTTCATGTGAGAGCGGTCAGAAGCAAACGTCTTCAGATAAACATCCGCTCGAACTGCCCTGATTTTTCTAAACAAACATACAAATTCAAACACACTCAGTGGAGGAGATACTTGATTCAATATACAGTGCAGGCCTTGTATTCTGTCCTCTTACCTGCGATATTCCGGATAAATATCATCGTCTGATTTAAAAGCCTCTTCAATGTAAGTATCAAACAGACATGGAAATGGCAACGCTGTGTCAAGGTCATAAATGAAGTTTTGGTCTCCACTGGAATCATGAAGTAAAATAACATGGTAATCCTAGAAAAAAGAGTTACTGATAGTTAGCAAGAGTTGCTAATGATCAAGAATAAATCCTCTCTCACATCATTACCAAAGCACAGTACATGTGTGACAGCACAAGGGTGAGTTGGCCCCGCACTCTTTCCTGACACCATGGACAGACATTAGGGTGGCCATCATAGGGGACAGTTTGGTTGTCCACTGTCCTCTATTGATACGAAACCCGATGCCTTTATGTCCTCTATCTTTCTCTTGCTTGACGTAAAGGTTTCATATCAATAGAGGAAAGAGGGCAACCAGACTGTCCTCTATGACAGCCACCCTAACAGACATGTATTTGAAGTGCTCCAAACAACTTGCCCACCCTCCAACCCCCACACAACACTTCAAAGTGGCTACACTGGCATTTAGCAGCGTTGCCAGAGGGCTAAAAAGCAGTAATCCATGCACCCTCCAGTCTTCAGAGGCTCCTGAAGAGAGAGTGCTCACTGGCTGTCTGCCTTGCTTTTGGGGCAAGGGCTGGGGCAAACCACCATGGGATACCAGAAAACCAACGGTCTATACACACATTTCAGGAAGTAGGAAGCATTTCAAAGATGTTCATTTTCTGAGGGTCATTTTTTAAGTACTCCTTCAGCCCTACAGGTCTGTAATGCCCCGCCATTCGGAGTGCTTCAAACAGCACATCTGTCCAGAGCTCTAATCTCTTCTCTGGGCAACTCTGTCCAAGCGACTCATCCCAAAATGCACTCCCTCCAGGTGACAGGCCCCTACTTGCTCCCTTTCCAGAGTGTAACTCTGTGGATCACCCTACTATAGACTGGATCAGGCTACAGGTGCCCCTTCCCCCACTGCTCTGCCATGGTTAGAGGCACGTGGTGCCTTATGACTCTCCATCATCCTTCATGAGTGAACCCCTTCAGTTAACAGGTTTTGCTACATTCCCGTCTCTGGCAGGAACCCCCCAGCACTTGGAAGGAACCTCAGGATAGTGGCCTTCCTGTTAACACATCAGGTTCAGCTAAAATTGGCACCTGTTCCACAATCTTCTGTGGGTAGCTGTGACCAGGAGCTGATTACGGTGATTTGAAACGAGTTCGCCCGACCAGATATTTCACATGTACACCCGAAGCCAGTGGAGAGAGCTCTGCATTTGGCTGTAGCTCATCAGACCTCTTCAGTGATCTTGGGCACATCCTGCAGACATCCTCCCACTTAGTCCCACAGCCTTGCAGCAAGTTGTCCAATACTACTGTCTTCCAGAAAAGCTGTTGTATGGTCCAATCTCTTCTTCCATCTAACTGAGGGCTTTAACAGCCAGGATTTCTTTTGATCCTAGTCTCTTACCGTGAAAAAATAAGTTTGTAGCCCTTCTGGTAACAGGTAGGTAGATAATTCCTAATGCCTACTTCCCCTCAACAATTCTCTTAAGGACCTTTAGTAGGTAGTTTGCCTGGAGATATTATCCCTGTTGTTGATTCACTTCCTACTTCCTCCTCCATAACAGCCTCCTTTAATCTAAGTCTGTACAATCAGCCTGAATAATATCAAGGAGGTAAACTGAGGTACATAACACTCCCACAAAATAACAGAACTATCTCCCTCATTCTCCAAACCAGAGTTAAAAAAAAACGAATGGGGTTACCTGGTTTTCTTTTTTGTCTCAGCCCCAATGAAAACTGGCACAGAAATGCTGACAGCTTGCTTGTTTCTGAAGAGATTACTGCTTAATTTGAATGCTGTGTTTTACCTTTCTGTAACAAGGTGATCTGCCCATTAAAGACGAGGGCACCTGGGGCCAGCCAGCCCTCTTCCATTATCAGCCCCAGCTGAGGAAGGAACATATAATTATACAGCTGGCAAACGGCTTGGTTGAGGGCGAGCTGTAAGAGGGAAAGGGATTTCTGTTATAGCTCCTGAAACTGGGCGAAAGCCTTGCCTCTGAGAGTCAGACTCCATGATGGACGTAGGAACCATTTTGTTTTGACCCTTTACTCAAGTTTTATGAATAAAACCAGGCCCTAAAAGATAGTTAGGGCGCTGCCCAGTGACACAGGTAACCAGTAGCTTGTACTGTCATTTTTTACAATTAGATGAATCACATTGATTATAATGTAGTAAAGTGAATGGGAAATCCTCTTACAAAGTCTGAGATGAAGTCTTTTGATATTTTCAGGAGAAAACACCATCCTGAAAGCATAATACATGTGACAGCCCTAGCCACTGGGGACTAAGAATTGAAAGGAACTTTAAGCAAGTTATATTACTAGCCTGGTACCTGGACTGGAAATGCAGGTCAATGCAATAACAACGTTTCAAAGCCTTTAGTCGAGACTAGAATGGGAAGACTGTCATGCCTGTGGAGTGTTAATCAAAACCTTTCATTTCAAAACATTTTTGTGGAAAAGTGTTCAATTCTATAGTGGCTTCTCCCCACTCCCCCTCTTCTCCCACCATTTCAATCTCATTAAAAACAGATTCTACAGTTATTTTTAAAGCTAAGGTATAAAGCCTACTACTTTTGGGAAGAACTCTTGCAGTAATTTAAAAAATATGGCAAACAGCCTTCATTAAGTTCTCCCAATCAAATCCCTCCCAGACTGAGATGACACACACCACTTTTTATTTTTGAAATTCAGCACCTAAATACAAGGGTTTATACTAAAAGTACTTTCTCAGCCTTTATTTACTGGAACTTGGGAATTGCTACTCCAGATTCTGATGGGTGCTTCATTAATGTGATTCAGAAAATTGGGTAAAATTTCTTGAATTGGAGAGGAAGGGAGGTTAGCTTTTGCCCTGACACACTGGTAGCTGTTGGTCCTAGCGAGATCCATGCAATAAATCCCACAGGTTTTGTGTGTGAGACCAGTTTTAGATATGTTGCTTTTGATATTTTACTTCTTGAGGAATAATATAACCATCTGTGCTATCTTCTCTCTCTTTCTTCCTCTGTATGTTTACTACAGTTACTTGCTGTTAATCTTCCTTTTAAGCCTTTTACGGCTTGATTATTGTTCTGCCATAGTAAAAATAAGGTAAGTGTCCTCAACATTGAGTCCTCCTTTTTATCCCCGTCTGTGATGTCTTGCCATTCATTTGAGCTTCTAGGATCTGCTATTCACCAAGCACTCCGCAGAAATTCCTTGGATAAAAGACCACTCTAGAATCCCATGTGCTACAGATACAAGCAATGATGGCATTTATCTTTGAACCAGACTAGATGGAGGGTTGTTCAACAACGCAAGGTTCAAAATTAAAATCAAGGTGAAAGAACTGGTTCAGAGAGATTTCCTGTTTGCGGATGATGCAGCTTGGTTTCCCATAGTGAATCTTCCCTGCAAAATCTCTTGGGGAGACTTTATGAGCCATGCAAGAGCTTTGGGATGGAAATTAGTCCAGGAAGACTGTGATCATGTACCAAGGGGAGGAAGAACCAGTACCTGACATCATTCTGGAGGATAAATCTCTTGCTAACATTGACAGTTTTTGCTACTTGGTTTCTATGATCAGCAGAAATCTTGAACTTCAGATTGAATTAACAGAATCAGAGAAGCAGTTAAGAATTTTGGGCTATTACAGAAAAGTGCCTGGAACAACAGCAAACTATCAGCTAAGGTGAAGATGCATATCTAGGAGACTTCTTTGCTGTCATTCCTGCTTTATGGTTCAGAAACACAGACTACATATGCTAGGCACATAAAGAGACTGAACAGCTTCCACATGAGATGTCTGCGTAAGATCCTGCAAATAAAAAGGGAAGACGGAATACCAAATGCAGAGGTACTGGAGCATGCAGACTGTATCCCCAAGAATATTTTGTATAGTGAGATCTCTAAAAAGCGGGATCACCTTGGATGGTGTTACCACAATGTGTGCAAAAATGATATGAAGTGGCTCAACATCAACATAGAAAGCTGGGAGGAGCACATAGAAACCTATCCATACATGTCACTGGGTGCAGCTTAACATCAAGCAGCTTCGATCCAGGGGATGGAAGCAAAGCAATAAAGAAGAAAGCAGCACGCTGTAAATATGGACTCCAACTCAGACAACATATGGATCCATGAAACTTGTAACAAGCTGTGTCACTCTCAAACTGGGCTTGTCAGTCAGGCGTTGGATCAGGCATCTGACTACTCTTATGTGTACACCATGCTCCAGAGGATTGACAGTTGCCTACTACTTGCCAGGCCCAGGACTGCTAAGCTTCTTGCTGTGAAGCTGCAAGATAAAGTCTAAGTGCATCTTGTCCATTATGCCCACATCAATATTTGATTTAGGGAAGAAATACTAGGAGAAATATGTGGCAATGCTAGTTGCAGTGTTTAATGTGCTACTAAAAGATGATACAACACTGCAGACAAAAGTATGTAAAAGAACCAACATAAAAGGGAATAGAATGCCTTACCCAAACTACAGGTTTATCTCCACATCCTGATCTCTGCTTCCAAAGTGGTATCTGCAAATTACAAGTATTAAGAAGTTCTTTTGAAGTAAGATTAAACAAACAGGTAAGATTTCAGACTATTACAGGACAAATTATTGTCTACTGGCTGACAAACTTAATTGGTTTATGTTTTATCTGTAATAATCATAATAATAAAGCTTCTATTAGTCTGAGGGTTTTTTTGGTGAGTTCCTAATTGGGGATCTATTTTGTATCCTACAATCTGTTCCATCTGTTTCCTACTAGGCTGAGGGATTTAATACATCTCAGGTTCCTGTCCAGTCCTGACTCACACATGCATGACAAAAATACTTTAGGGTCTTTCTTTGGCTTCCCATTATGCATGTGCCTGGGCCATCTTCCCACCACAGTGAAAAGGCCTGAATCTCAATTTGGTGGTGACAAATGAGTGATATGGAAAACAACTTACCATCTTTCTGTCGTTGGATATGAAAATAACATAAAATTCTTCTAATGGATACTGATCCTGGCTTTGGATGTATTCACAAAGCTTCCAAACATTTTCTTCACTGTAAAACACAAGGGATTTTATTTAAATGTCTGCTTCATTCCCAATTCATAAAACTCAGAGCAGGATAGCCACTGTGCTTTTCCCACTTTGAGCTTCTGCCCAGGACTTCCCGCCGACCCTTCCTTTACACACCTGTTTGTAAAGATAAAATTTAGAACTTAGACCTACGGTGTTTTTTTTATAACACAAATCTTCACATACAATTAATAAACAGTATTGCAGTCCAAATGTCTGACGGCTAAGCAGCAGCATTTGGTTGGCTCCAACTAAAATAAATGCTGTGCAGTATCGAGAGTTAGCATTGTGCCAGACTTTTCCCTTTCTCTTTTCCTCTGAAGAAATTACCCTTGAGTTGAGTATCCCTTTGAGCCCCTTTAATAAAAAGCTGGCCTGAAAAGAGAAATGCAGGTGGTGAAACGCATGTAATGTTTTAAATAGAAGGATAGTACAGAAACAATCCTAACAATGCCACTGAACAGCCGTTGGTTGGGGATGATCTATGCGTAGCTGTGCCCATGTTCTTTCGTGGGTATTCCCAGGTTTCTGGGCTTTGCTGGTTACCCCACCCCACCTTTCTGCTATATGTGTCAGGGTGTTTTTAAGCCTCCCCAGAGGCACTGGAGGTTAGCTACAGCAAGCCTGGGGACTCTGGGGTGCGCCAGTGCTCCCCCTGGGACCAAAGCCAGAGGTTCCTGGTTGGAGGGTCTCGCCCCTCCACTCAGTCAGACCCATCATCAGTGGGGTCAGGAAAGAATTGTACCCCCTGGTCAGACTGGTACAGGCTTGGGAGGGCTTTTGCCTTCCTTTATAGCAGGGGGCTTGGCGCTCTGCCCAGGATCTTTTGAGTGCAAACGGACAACATGTCATAGAGGCAGGACGCCGGCTGCTGTGGCGCCCCTGCTCTCCCCCGGGGCAGGCTGGGGTGTTCACATGCAGAGTTGAGAGCACGGTACGCGGGGGTAGCGGGGTCTGGATGGGGAGGACCCAGCTGACCCAAACCCCACACACCACTTGCTTGACCCCATTTACAGCCTGGATGGCCAGGCAGCCTGGCTGGAGCCTCCCATGCCTGAGCCCACAGCAAGATGCGACTGGCCGGCCCAGTCCCCAGATAGGCAATGCTGTTTCTTAGCAGTGGCTCTCGGGTGCCCCCGCAATATCACAAGCATGCATCAATCGATCACTTTTTTGCATAATTCAACTTTGCAAGGGACTCTGGGATGTAGTGTTCAAGAAGACAGTGTTTCCCTTCCGGCCCCCCCCCCGACCGGAGCAGCATTTGCTGGGCTGCTCGGGGCCGGGCGGTGCGTGCCCGCACCCGCGGGGACCGGCTCCCCCGGCCGCTCCCGGCTCCCGTGCGCCCCGCCTGGCAGCGCGGCCCGGGGCTGCACGGAGGGCCGGGGCCGGGGCAGCCCCGCGCCCCCGCACACGTGCCCGGCGCCCTTACCAGTAGCAGCTGGTGTAGACGCAGCCGTGCCGGGCAGGGGCAGGTGCAGCGCCCGCCCCCGCCGCCCGCTCCATCGGGCCCGGGCGCGAGTCCGCGGCGTTTCCTTCCCCGGGAAACCCGGCTGCAGCGACCGCTGCCGGCAAGAAGCAGCGCGGCGGCGGGGGCGAGGAGGGAGCCTGCGCCTGGCAGGAGCGGGAGAGGCCCGAGCCCGGTGTCAGCCTCCCCGCACCCGCACCCGCGAGCCGCTGCTCCGAGCCAGGCTGACACGGCACAGCCCTCCTCGCCCGACCTGCCTGGTGCTGTCAGTTTGCACTCAAGAGATGCCAGGCAGCTCTGCCAGAGAGGACGGAAAAAGCACCCCCCCAGTCTGGACCAGTCTGACCAGGGGGAAAAATTCCTTCCTGACGCCAATCTGGTGATCCGTCTGGCCCTGAGCAGAGGGGCGAGACCCTCCAGCTAGGAACCTCCTCCGGCCAGCACCCGAAGTCCCCAGGCTTGGCTGTTGCCAACACCCAGTGCCTCTGAGGGAGGCTTAAAACAGGTAGCAGAAAGGTAAGGGTGGAGGCAAGCAGCAAAGCCCAGAAGCCTGAGAAATCCCCATAGAAGAACACAGCGCTACACCTAGATCGTCCCTGACCAGTGCCTGCATTGGTGACGTGTAGAAGGTGAACACAGGTGCACGTGCACCCCCAAAGCTTGGTGGTGCACCCCTGCAAAAAGCGCCTGGAGGCAGTTGCTGCTTGCCCACCCCCCACCAAGGACACCGCCAGTGGCATCTGCGGGTGGTCCCTGATTGCCGCTGGCTGCTGTTTCCAGCGGCATCTGCGGGTGGTCGCCAACTACCCGTTGCCACTCGCCGCCCCTGCCGCCAACAGTGCCACAGCTGCCTGCAGGAGCTTGCCGCTGCCACCGCTGACAGCGCCACCACCGCCTGTGGGAGCTCGCCATGCTCCCCACAGCCTCCGGGGGCACGCAGCATTCATGAGTAACTGTCCAACCTCTTCTTGGATACTTCCAGTGATGGGGAGTCCACAACTTCCCTAGGCATCTCTTTCACTGCCTCACTGTTTTAACAATGAAGAAGTTTCCCAGGGGCATGGAAACCAGCCAGAGAGAAAGCATAGTTGGTACCTGGTGGGGCAAATACTGTCATAGTAGAGGCAAGTGCTTCCTCTTGGTTGCATTTAAATCAGTGGCAGGAGAAGGAGATTCCTGGACTAGGTTTTAAGCCCCAGGAACTTGCAGATGCTTGAAAGTCTTCTCGGTTACCACCAGCAATCCCTCAATTGGAGGATGATCTCTGCCACAGCTCATTGATGGGTCTTGAGGTGGCTTAGAGTCCAGAGGTCCACCCACAGAAATTGCAGGTCTTTCCGCAGGGGAGAGTAGGCTGTGGGCTGATTCCTCTCCTTTTCCTCCTTCCACTCTCTCTTCTTTGAGGGCAAGACACTTTACCTCAAAACGTTTGAGGCTTCTCAATGCCTGGGCCATAAAACAATGTCTTCTTTAAAGCTGCTAGCTTTACCAAATGCATTCCAGAGTCTCTTGTAAAATTTAATTATGCAAAAGTTATGGATTGATAAATGCTTATGATATTACGGGGACACCTGAGCACCACTAATGAGAAATAGCTTTGCCTATCTGGGGATTGGGCCGGCCATTGACATATGCTGTGTACTAAGGCAAGGGAGGCTTGAACCAGACTACCTTGAAGCATTCAGACTGTAAATGAGGTCAAGCAAGTGGTGTGTGGGGTTTTGAGTCAAACTGAAAGGGGCTGCATGTGTTTGGTCTCTAGAAGTTGCTTTGGGTGTCACTTACCTTTTATAGTTTTAAACTCTTCTCATTAGCACACAGAAATAAGGAAATCAGTGACCGAGGGGTTTAAAGAAGTATTTGGTCTTTCTCACAATGATCAATTGTCCTGTCTTATTGCAAAGGAGGTCTTCTTTTTTCCTGACAACAAACCTAAACTGTCCATATTTGACCTACTAGTACTTCTGTTTTCTATTTTCACAGCTACTATGGCCCCTGTACATCCTGTTGCGCAACTTTCAAAGCAGGCCTGACACTTTCTCCAACTGCTTAAGGCTGTGAGAAAAATTATGTTTTGGTAAGGTTGGAGTGAAATACCAGTGATATTCCAGGAAATATGAGAGGAAAGGTTGTGGGGTTTGTTTTTTTTTTGGGGGGGGGGAGGAGGGGGTGATATCTTTTACTGGACCAACTGTATAGTTGGAAGAAAGTTAGACACTTAGACAGGTCTCTGGGAAAGAATTCAAAAGCTTATCTAATTTTACTCCAACTGCATAGCTGATCTAATAAAAGATATCACCCTCAAAAAATTTTTCCAGAACAAGACAGTTCTTAAAACTCCTGGCTTCACATCAAAACCATGGTGAGGTCTCCAATTAAATGTGTGGATAAGAGAATTTTGGAGTGTACAGATGTGAGGTTTCTGGCTGATGCCCATTTCTAACTGAAATATATTGAACTTTTCTCTTTTTTCTTTTTTTGGGACTAAAATCTTCATGTGAACTCTTCACGCATTTTCTTGCTAAAGAGGAGGGAAGTAAAAAAACAGTCTTGAAGAAAACGGGTTTGCTTTTCATTAAAATAATTTTATTTTGGATTGGAAAGTATAGTGTAACAATGTCTGTTTGGAAGACAGTGTGGTCTTTGTCCTCTCTCCCCTATCAGTTGAACCATATAGTACTAGTAGTGTATTCCCAAATCAGAACCACAAGATAGAAAAATGTATTTAGTAGCCAGTTTTAATGAAAATGTTGGTAACCAGGCCATAATTTAAGAGCTAATGGATTAGGAACCTACAATTAGGCCTTTTTTAAAATCAAGAACTTGTTGCTACTAAAACTAGTAGAGGATTATGCTTTGGGTCTGAGATCTTCGTTTCGGTCCCAGATGACAGCCCGAGATGTGGCTTAGTGCTGTGAAAAGGAATCATATATGAAAAATATATGAAAAGGGAAAACCTTTTTATGCTGATGATTATTTAGTATGGAAAAGAGAAGACTGAGGAGGTATTTGGAGATTAGAAGGAACTTTCTGACTATGAGGATGGTGAAGCACTGAAACAGGCTACCTAGAGAAGCTGTGAAATCTCCATCCTTGGAAACTTTCAAAAACAGTCTGGACAGACACTTGGCTGGGATGTTTTAGTCAGGGATAATCCTGCCTTGAGTAGGGGGCTAAATTAAATGACCTTGTGAGGTCCCTTCCTATGATCCTATGATTTTGGGTTTCCTAATCCATTAATTATGCAAGCAGGTGTGACTGAACTATTAAACAGAACTCTAATCTCCAAAATGGCTCTTACAATATGTCCAGATGTGTTTCCCCCCATCAAATAGGAACCTTGCTGTCATGGGCTGAATTTGGCCTTCTGTACTTGGGAGGTCAGGGAGGTGAGCAGGTAGGGAATCTAGAATGCAGTGCTTCACTGAAAGTTAATTTTACACCTGAGTTGATGTTCACCCAAGTTAATGTTTGCACCAAAAGTTAAAAACAGTTTGCAGGGCTGTGAAATAGGAGCTACATTATCAGGAGCAGCTAAAAGACAGGAGAATTAAAGAAGAAAGGCTAGCTTTATTAGTGGTATGGCAAGACCATTTACAAATCAGAAAGGCTTGTGGAATTAAGAGCTTAGAAAGAATCAAGTAGATGATAATGAGCCATGAAGTCAAGTGACTCCCTCACTGCTACCTGAATAGAAATGCTGCTGCCACTGCCAGGCCCTTTATTTTAAGTCTTGGGTGGAAGAGGAATCAAAGGTGGGAGGTGTGACTGCAACCTTGCGCTTCCCAGATCTGCCCCTGTGCTAGATAAATATCTATTTTGGTTAGTCTATAACAGAGGTGAGTAAAGTCCAGGCTATGGAACCTGCATCGCTGTGGATGGTTTCCATGGAGACCCCAGCAGCGGGGGCGCTGGCCAGGGTTTCCATGGAGATCTGCCTCAGCAGAGCTGACAAGCCATGCAGCTGGGTGGGGAGCTGCGTTGGGGCTGGGATCTTGCAGTGGGATCTTGCAGAACTGGGCCAGAGCTGCGATCTGTGGCCCACACACCCCAGGCTGGGATGTGCAGGCAGCGGATCACAGCTCTGCCCCAGCTCCAGCCCACGCTGTCACCACGGCAAGATTCCAGCCCCGGCCACAGAGCCTCTCCCCGCCCAGCTGCATGCTGGGGCCGGTCTCCATGGAAACTCTGGCCCCACACTGTCACAGACCCCACTGCTGGGGTCTCCATGGAAACGGGCCACAACTGTGTGGGCAGGGGCTGCTGGGCAATGGGATCCAGCTGCAGGCCAGATCTGCCGTTTGCCCACCCCTGGTCTATACAGTGCAAACCTACCCTGCCTTTGTTACAGAACAATAGAAAACGAGGGTTGAAAGGGACATCAGGAGGTCATCTAGTCCAACCCCCTGCTCAAAGCAGGACCAGTCCCAACTAGATCATCCCAGCCAAGGCTTTGTCAAGTGGGGTGTTATAAACCTCCAAGGATGGAGCTTCCACCACCTCTCTGGTAAGCTGTTCCGGTGTTTTACTGCCCTCTTAGTGAAAAAGTTTTTCCTAAGTTCCAACCAAAACTTCCCTTGCTGCAACTGGAGGCCATTGCTCCTTGTTCTGTCATCTGCTACCATTGAGAACAGTCTAGCTCAGGGGTGGGCAATTATTTCAGTTGGAGGGCTGCTAAATGAATTTTGGTGAGCTGTTGAGGGCCACAAGGGTAGCCCCGCCCCTTGAAATGTGCCCCGCCCCCGGTCGCCATCTTGGGACCAGAAGTCCCACCCCTAACCCCTGACCTTTGCCACTGGAAGTCCCTCCCATTGCCCCAGAAGTACTCCTTGGAGGGGGGGGCGGGCACAGTTTTCCTCTTGGAACCGAAAACAACCAAATCATATAAAAAAAAGTCAAACATCTACAATAATGTATTTTAGTTTTGTCAAAAACTATTTTTGTCCTGATTTATGTGTGTTTGCATGGTGTATATAAAGGTGATTGCATAATATCTCAAACTATAGTCTTACTCTTGTATACTGTGTGGAGGGGCATGTGTGGTGTGTGGTTGAGGGATGGGTGGGGGTGTACGGTGGGGTGTGGGGAGTGTGTGTGGGGCTTGTGAGGGGGTCTGGCTGAGCTCCAGCCAATTCCAGGAGCTGCACATGCTGGCATGGAGTGGAGCAAGGTTGGCCCATCTCTACTGTGCAGTGCTTCCTGCGTCTCGTGCAGCTCCTCATGCACCACTGTGGGAAGACCCGGCACAACGGAGCCAGCTGCCTTCCCCGATTCCTGCTGCCACATGCAGCTGCTGGGACATGCAGAAGTGGAGGGAAGCCCCGTCTCCTGCTTCCCAGTGATGTCCTGGCAGCCGAATGTAGTGGCAGGGAGCAGCGAGGGCAGCCGGCTGCATGGTGCGAAGCTTCCCCTGTGGCACACAAGTGCTGGGAGCTGCCCGTGAAATGCTGGGAGCCCAGCACAATAAAGGCAGGCCAGCTTGGCTCCACTCCTTGCCGCCACATGCAGCTCTCAGAATTGGCTGGAGCCATGTGCTGCCAGGTGGCTGTGCCTGTGTGGACCATAAGCATCCCGAGGTTTCGCCATTTGCAGCTGCTGCCACAAGTAATGGGCTGTGCACCGGGGGGGAGAGTGTGTAGGGGAGTCTCCACACCCCACCTTACCCCCCACACACCCACACCCTGCCCACCCAAGCTCCACACCTCCACCAGCCCCAGCCCCATGCTCCGCAGTCCCACTCAGCTGCAGCTTCTACCCCCTAAATCCATGCCTGCTGCTGCTTCCCTACCTGGTATCCTGAGCAAGTGCTGTAGCAGGGACCTGGAGGAGCCACTGGAGGCCTGAGAAACTGAGCAGATCCCCTGGCAGCTGCAGCAGTGGCACCAGTGGCCCCACCTGGATGCTGCACATGCTGGCTGGGCTGGGACCCTTCAGTGCAGGAGGGTGGGAGCAAGATGCACAGGCTGGGCAGGGTACAATTATTTGGTGGGTGCCTGCTGGCTGGACAGAATCACCTGGTGGGTGGGATCCAGCTGATGGTGGGCCATATTTGGCTGCCCCTGTCTAGCTCCATCCTCTTTGGAACCCCCCTTCACATAGTTGAAGGCCGCTATTAAATCCTCTCTCAGTCTTCTCTCCTCCAGACTAAATAAGCCCAGTTCCCTCAGTCTCACCTCAAAAGTCATGTCCCCCAGCCCCCTCACCATTTTCATTACCCTCCACGGGACTCTCTCCAATTTGTCCACATCCTGTAGTGGACACAGTACTCCAGTTGTGGCCTCACAAGTGCCAAATAGAGGGGAAGAATCACTTCCCTCAGTCCGCTGGAAACGCTCCTACCAATGCAGCCCAGTATGCCTTTAGCCTTCTTGGCAACAAGGGCACACTGCTGGCTCATATTCATCTTCAGTCCACTGTAAACCCCAGGTCCTTTTCTGCAGAGCTGCTGCCCAGCCAGTCAGCCCCCAACCTGTACCAGTGCATGGGATTGTTCTGTCCTGAGAGCAGGACTTTGCACTTGTCCTTGTTGAACCTCATGAGATTTCTTTTGGTCCAATCCCTCGAGGTCTCTCTGACTCCTAGACCTACCCTCCAGTGTATCTATGACCCCCCCCCTGCCCCCAACTTGGTGTGTCTGCACACTTGCTGAGGGTGCACTCTGTCTATGCCATCTTGTGAGCCACGTTTGCACACCTGAAGTAGAGTTGCCAACCCTCCAGGATTGCCCTTCCGTCTCCAGGAAATAGATATGAATCTCCAGGAGACTGCTGAGTGTCACCAGGTTGATAAATGATAGGGCATTCATTAAATAAATATTAAATGTTGAATCCAATTTATACAGTCTAGTGGGTTTTTAAAAACGTAATAATCGTGTACATTTGCCTTCCTGAGTACAGTGCAGTAGATCAGTCATTAATGTCCTTACATCCTCCTGGAATAGATTCAACCAGTTGGCAAAACCCTACCCTGAGGGCACTCACAATGTGTGTGGCACCCCAAAAGGATCTCGAGGCCCCTCAGGGTGCTGTTTGGGAATCAGGGGCTTATGGAGGACTTTTCCAGCGGCCCCAGTGCCAGGGGCAGCTGGAGAGCAGCACGCCCTGCCAGGGGCCGTGGGCGCTGTGGCGGGCGCTGCAGCTTTAAGAGCCAGGCGTTCGAAACCTCCTTTGGCGGGAAGTGGGGGCGGGGCCAGCGCCGCTCGGCTCCACCAATCAGGCGCCGGCAAAACACTTCCCTTCACTTTCACGCGCCAAAAATTCCGAACTTGGCGCTTCACCCTCCCGCTGTCTCCCTCCGCGGCGCGCCCGGGACTACGGCGGGAGGGAAGTCCGCGCGCAGCGAGGGGCGGCGCTGGGGCCGGCGGAGGGATACGGCGGCCGTTCTCGTGGCGCCAGAATTCGGAGCGCGGCGAGGTGGGCGCGGGAGGCGCCGCCGCCGCCATGGTGATGCTGCGCAGCGGCGCGGGGGGCTGCAGGATGTCGCTCCGCACCGCGCTGAACTCCAGCTCTGAGTTCCTGTCGCTCGACTTGCCCTCGTCGCCCGCCCGCCGTGTCCGGACCCGCGCCGGGGCCGCCGCTGCCCGCGCCCAGAGCAGCGTGAGTAGCGCCGGGCCGGGGCTGGGGGAGGGGTGGAGCCCTGCTGCACGTTACATGCATTGCGCAGTTCCCTGCTGAACACTGCAGTCCGTTTCGGCCGGCCACGCGTGCAGAGCGAGCCCCTGCTGCACATTACATGTACTGCGCACTTCCCTGGGGGACACTGCAATCGGTTTTGGCGGCCAGTCGTGCAAAGCGATCCCCCTGCTACACGTTGCACGTATTGCGCAGTTCCCCAGCGAATGGGTGCAGTGACTTTGGACCGGCTGCCCCTGCAGTGTAATGCTCCTGGTGCACGTTACATGCATTGCGTAATTCCATGGTGAACACTGCAGTCCACGTGCAAAGCGAGTCCTTGCTACACGTTACCTGTATGTTGTGGTTCCCCTTGGACCGACCGTGCAAGGGTGAGGCCCTTGCTGCACGTTACATGTATTGCGCACTTCATTGTGGGACACTGCAGTCTATTTCGGCGGCCACATGTGCAAAGCAAGCCTCTTGCTACACGTTACATGTATTACGCAGTTCCCCAGCAAAGTGTGCAGTGATTTTGGATCCATTGGCCATGCAATGCAAAGCCCCTTCTGCGTGTTAGATGTATTGCGCAGTTCCCTAGGGAATGTATGCAGTGATTTTGGACTGGCTGCCGGTGAACATTGCACTCCGTTTCGGCTGGCCACGTTTGCAAGGAGAGCCCCCCGCTAAATGTTACATGTATTGCACAGTTCCCCAGCAAATGTGTGCTGTGATTGTGGACCGGCGGCCCGTGCAATGTAAAGCCCCTGCTGTATGTTGCGTGTATTGAGCAGTTCACTGGGGAACGCTGCAGTCCATTTCGACTGGCCACCAGAGATGTGGGGAGGAAAATTTTCCAGTGCTTTATTTTTCCATGGAAAATTTTCCATTTCTAAAAGGTCGTTGTTTCATAAAATTCATTAGTAATAATGAATGGATGTCAATACAATATTAGGCAAGCTTAGCAGTTTCAAAGTTGTAATTAATGTTTTCAGGTGATTATCCCTAGGAAGTGTGGGAGAAAGTACGTGTATGTTTTATTGATTTGTAAACGGGAGAGTAAATACACTCTCACACACACAATAATCCAAACCAAAAATCAAGTTATGAATTCACCTAATTGGCTGTGCCATACATTCATGTGTGCAAAGTAACAAATTGTGCGAGGAACTAGTGAATCGTGCAGTAAATGTAGACTGGACACAGGTGCAGGATGGTTATCGCACCATCAGCAGGACTCTCTAAAAAGAGCTGACTGGCCACTAAGTTAGTGCTTGAAAATGTGGAACAGCTCCAGATCTGGTTTCTATCCGGCTTTTAATTTGAATGCGTAGCAGGGCTGTAAGACTCGCACAGTGAACGGGGGAATTGTACAGTGTTTGCATAGCGTTTGAACACTAAATGCATAGCACGATTCACCGGTTCATTGTATGATTCTTACTTTGCCCAGCTGGTCAGTATAAAGTAAGGATCGTGTAATTAAATAGTGAATCATGCAGTCAGTTTAGACCAGCTTCCCTGGGCAAAGTAAAGATCACACAATAAACTGGTGAATCACATAATTAATTTAGACCAGCCACCCTTGTAAGGTGAGAGTGGCCCCAAAGGGCAAAGTAATGATCCCATAATGAACTGGTGAATTGCACAGTCAGTTTAGATGGGCCACCCATGCAAAGTCATTATCATGCAATAAAAATGTCTGCCCAGCTCTAAAAAGAGCTGCCGGCTATGAAATTAGTGCTTGAAAATGTGCAACAGCTCTATAGCTGGTTTGTCTCACTTTCTTGTGAATGTATGGCAGAGCTCTTGGGCTTAAAGGCACTGCTGCAGTGGTGCTCAGCCTTTTGACACACCTGGCAGCCCTCATTGGACCACCTCCCTAGCAGTAGTGAATTGAGCAGCACCTCATTTCAAACACTGGTTCTTTGATGACTGCTTACTGCCTTGCAGAGAGGCAGGGCTGCAGCCAGGCAGGGACAAGCCTCAGCCTGTGCTTATCTCTGCACCTCGCAGCATCCTTCAAAAGATCCCGTGGCACCTCAGGGTGCCTTTGCACCCTGTTTGAGAATCACAGCTCCACAGGTACCAAGCTGAACCTCCAGGCTTTATTCTTGTGGGCAGAAGTATGGAGCTCTGGCTCGACCAAAATAAAGACATCTAAACTAGTGACTGTCAGTCAGGGTGCTCTGGCACCTTGTGGGGTCGTAAAATGCTTTCAAAAGCTAAGTGGGGTACCGTGCAAAATTTGTACTGTAAATACACAAACCTATATGTGATGTACAAAACTGTTTGTAGACCTGTACATGATTTGGTCATGATTTACATGATTTACACGATCATGATTTACATGATTTGTAAAGCTATACATGATTTACAAAATAAACCCAGAGATTTCAAATAGGATATTTTAGTATCAAAAACATCCTGGCCTGTTGTGGTCTTTCTGAGGCCTTTGCTACAGAAGAATTGTTACTATTATTTTTCCATAGTGTAAAAAAAATCAAAAACAAGGGAAAGCTAAGATCTTGGATTTTCTGAGCCGTGCCTTATGTCTAACAAAGTTGATCTAAGCTGTTCATAGGTTATGCAGCATACTGATGCTTGGAAGCTGGATCATTTGGTTAGAAGGATTAAATCAGGTCTGTCTCTGTCTCTCTCCCCCCTCTGTATTTAGGATTTCTAGTACATAAAATTCAAACGTCTACAGTTACTTTGCAACCAAACACTTGCAGGCATGATAAGTACTCTGTAAGTCATAAATAATAACTTCCATACGGAGATTTAAAAAATAATTATATGTTTTTAATTAAGTGCAAAATAGTCCCAATTTTAAATCTTTCATATTTCTGAAAACTGAATATATTTTACTTTAAACAGTCCTTGAGCAAGGATGTATGCAAGACCAGGAGGAATGTGTAGAATTTGTCTGTTTTTTTTGAAGGATTTGAAATGGAATGCCTCCCTGAATTCCACCATCACTAGCTCTTAGGTAAACACCACAGCAGTGTGAAATTGAAACTGATACATCAGAGCTAGTTCAGTCTAAAAATATGAGGTCTGTATTGTTGAATATAGCTTTCTCAGTCCTCTCCAGGTCGGGCAGTTCTCATAGTGGCAGAGTCAGGGTCTCGGGCAATAGAGACCCACCAGGTCTCTGCTGTCAGCCAGAACTTGGGATATTCCTCAAAGGAATTTTGCCCCTGCAGCACACATAGAAAGTTCTCTGTTTCTTCGTAGCACAGTTGTCTTGGGCATTTTAATTAAACATCTCTTCCTTTCTGTGGTGGGTTCATAGTTTTCTTTTTAAGAGCTACAAAACTATGAAAGAAGAAAATCTTTGATTTTTTTCTGGGGTGTGTTTAAAGGACAGTACTTTACTTCCCCTTGCTTATCAGAAATAAATGGCAGTTACAGAGAAAACAGTTGGCTGCTGGCCTGTGGACATTTACATCAAGACAGTTAAGCAGGGAAACCAGCTGGCATATATATGCTTGAAATTCATAGCGAGGCAAGTGAGCAGGATACAGGGAAACTTCCTTTACTAAAATCAGGGCAGAAAGGATGGCATTAGTGATCTATTTTTCATAACCCTCTAGCCAAACTCTGTGAATAGGACCACTGTTCCTACAATTTACAGAATGAAAAAGAAAGTTGCTCTGAAGCTTTCTCAATTTGGGGGAAAGGCAAGACCACCTCAAGAGGAAGAATTTTCAGATCTGGGCCATCACATAAGCAGGATTGATACTCAACTTCTGTGAAATGTGCTGGCTCCTGCATCCTTTCTGATACTGTACCAAGAAGTCCTTTATCTCCAGTGGCTTTGCTTTATTTATCATCACTCAGTACTGTCATCTGCACTCAGCATGAGCGCAGCGTCAAGAAGCGTGAGCTAGTAAGATTCAGATATCTGGTCCTTGGAGAAGGAATCCTTCCCTTCCAGCCTGCAGGACTTCCCCCTCCCCCCCCATTGTATGGCTGTTCTTCTTCTGACAACTTGTAGGATACATGCCAACAGATTATCATAGCCCCAGGGCAAGCCTTCCTTCCTCCCCCCCCCCCCCTAGAGAATCTGATAAGGAGCAGCAGTTGCTTATGTTAAGGTAACAAACCATCATGGTAGTTTGGAGGAAATTAAAAAATGTTGTTTTAACTTTAGTTGCCTCACTGAGAGCACTGACACGGAGTCCTTGAGTGAAAATTTGTGGGTAAACTGAATTAACTTTTTAACTGCACACACGCTGTTCAAATGCAAACCCTTATCATTCTTTATTATTATTATTACTATTATTACTATTTTTTAGGAATTTTCTGCTGACAAAGTTGAACGTTGCACTGGACACCGTTTGAGATCAATGAGAAAAAATAACCTGTCATCTTCAGACTCCAGCTTTGACAATAGTATGGAGGTACTAAGTGAGAATGTTAATGGAAGGCACTTTACAAGGTAAAGGTTCTTTCCATGATCCTTAGTCACTATCAAATTAAAATCTAATAATTTTAAAAATCAAGGGTGAAAGAGTAAAAGTATTTCAAATGCTATTCCAGTACCTATGTACTCCCCTCCCAGTTTGTACTTCTACTATCAGTTATTTTTCTTTCTATCAGAAATATTCTCTTAAAATGTTGTTGTAGAGACCTGTACAAATCTGGCAATGGTGAAACAAAATGTACACAATGCACAGAACAAGCTGAGACTATACGTATATATTTTTTTTCAAATCTTCTTGTTAGGAAATTGTGCATTCAATTTTGAGACATTATAATGTATGTGGCATATTGACAGTATCCCTTACAATTTTAAGGTATTAGTCTCTTATTCTGCATTCTTATTTTCAAATGTTTACACTTTCTTAAAATATAACGCTTCCCAGGGTTAAAGTTTTGTCTGCTCAGCTCTGTGGCCTATCTTTGACAGTTTTAGAACAGACTTTTTCATTCACCAGTATTGAATTGACTTATAGATTCTTGCCTAACCAGTTCTCCCATTCAATCTCGGGACAACTTATACTTTAATTGAGAAGGGAATGGAGCCAATGAGCTTTCACTGGGGAGGGCCGCATAGAAATCAAATGGATAAATAAAATGTAATTATTGAAAAATGCTTAGTTGAAACCTACCAGGGATGTTATAATGGTCAAATTAATTTTAATTCAGGAAATGTACAACTGAAATTAACTTTTGTGCTATAACAAATGCTGCTTGTATGAGGATGATGTAGCACCTCTCTTTCTTGGCTTGACTAAAGGAGGTTGTCCAATTCCACAGTTATACATATGCTTCATATCCCAGTCTTTTTGTAATTTTTAGACTTCATCTTTTTTTTTAATTTTAAAACTTAAGTAAGATAAACCAGTGATAACTTTCCAAGCCTTGAAATACAAAGTCCAGACCTTTGAACCTGCATCATTTAGCACTGTTAGGTCCCAATTCTGCTTGTGGTCTCCTGGCTCTATGAAAATTGTAGGTCTCTTGTATGCACAAGCCTAAGTTTTTTAACTTAGGTTCTACTCGTTACCAGCTTTATAAGAAATTAAATGTTCTTGTAGAAAAGGATTAAACTGGTTCAGTAACTTTTAGTTTTTGTTTTCTTTATATAGGCAGTCAGCAAAGCTGCAGGCTGACAAAAAAAATGAAGATTGTAAAGAAGGTAATCCCCCCCTTCCTTTCCAAGTTTGTTAATTAGTTTGATAGTCTATAAAGGGCATGTTTTATTTGTTAGGGTATTTCATTACAGTCAGTGTAGTGCTGAATACACTAACATAGGTGCCAGAAAATGAACTAAGAATTCAAACACCCCCCCCCCCCATCAAATCAGGTATTTTAGTTCTGTCTGGGTTGGCCAGCTTGTCTTGTGTGTCACAAGTGGCATGCGCAGCAGCTGTGTGGGATACATGAGGGTGCTGGGTAAGCCAGCAAGTGACTAGAGTCCCCAAAGCCCCTGCGTGGCTCATGGCTGTCGGCAGGTACACATACGCAATGAGCCATGTTGGGGCTCCACAGACCCCAGTGCAACTGCCTGCCACAGCCAACCTGGGACCACAGTCCAACTGCTTGTGCAGTCCCCATTGTCTACTCTCCTTCCCCCTGCTCCAAGACTACAGGGTTTCCCATCCTTTTCTCTGCTTGCAGGTGGATTTTTTTGCAACAAGCCTGCCATTTTTTGCAAAAAATGTGCAATTGCATATTTGGCATGTCCCTACATATGGCATTGAAGGCAGCACCTTGTCAGGAGGGCAAGACCCTGCTTGTTCTGTCCCATGGGAAATGTGAGCCTGGAAGCTGTTGCTGAGCACATGGCAAAATCATTACTTTTTGGAAGTATCTTGAGAGAGACAGCTGATAAAGGACAGAGAACATCCCCCCCCCAAGCCCTGGGACTCTGTTGCCAAAGGCCACAGGGTGCACAACCTGTACCTGTACAACTAGTACACAGCAGTGTCTTTCCACCTCTTTAAAATGTTTACAAGAAATGCTTCTGTTTTATTTTTATTTCTAATTGTCGGTTCAAGAGATGCAAAGCAGTTAAACAGGTGGCCATCCCCAGAGCACACGGGCCACAGGCAGCCACTGTGTGTGGCATATGAGCTCGAGGCACTCAGTGGAATGGAGGCAGTGGGGGCTCACACCCCTGGCTATGCAGAGTGAAAAGGCAGCAGGTTGCTTGTGCGGGAGGAAGTGTCAGCTCCAAAAGCTGAATTAAGACTTCACTTATCCTGCAGCTGCTACCAAACTTAGGGCTGTGGATCCTCATTCACCATATAAAATTGCAGTAGTTGCAGGACCAAGAAAGGGTTAATCTCGTTCTTGTTGCACTTTCTCTCACTCTGTCTCTCTCAAGTGTCCTGCCACTGCTTGGCTCTGCACGTTTAGAGAATCAAGCTCCCCTGTTATTATTCTGGCACCCCAAGCTACAGACTGTCAGATAGATCTGTGGGGGTCAGGGATCAATGACACTCAGGGTGAGATGGGGCTTAACTTGTGGCATGCCTGCCAGTAAGTTTGACCATAACTGGTTCAGTCAGTTAGTAGAAGTTTAGTAGCTGGGCAGTACAAAGGTGTCTGTTCCAATGCTTCTCTTGGCTTTCATTAGGCAATAGGTTCTGCAATCTGCTTCTGATTGCTTAAAGTATATTATTAATAATTACATTTGAACTAGGGTTAGGCTTAGTGATCAAAATTTTTTTTTCAAATCTCTTTAATTTTCCATTTTTTAAATATATGCCACATTAACTGTGGTCTAGTAGTGGCCATTTCTTTTCCTTTCCATTTTAATAACAACTGTTAATATGAAGTGCCCAGAAATGTGGTGACTGATGCTGGGCATGAATGTTGGTCCAATTTTGGAAAAGCGACTTCAGATGCTCATTTTTCAGGTGCTCAGTTTTGAGACAACTTCATTGCATTGAAAATGTTAAGAGAATCACAGTGTCTCAAACTTAAGACCACCCAGGTTAGGTAGCTGCTTACAATATCTTAATACAAATATTTAAAATTACTTGTAGTAGAATGAGTGAAAGCATCTTAAGAGTAGACTGTAAAACCTATAGGATTGTAATTTGTATTCATTTGTAATTATAGGAATATTTATTTCAGTAAAATAAATCAGAACAAAGGTTGCCTCGAATTCTTGCATAGAGCAGAGAATGGCTATCTAGAGCCTGCAGGCCAGATCCAGCCTGTGAAGGTCCAGTCTGGCCCAGGAGACAGGTGGCACCGTGTTGTCCATCCACTCAGAAGCATGTCCGTCTGCTGTGGTTTGCTGATCTACCGTGTCTGGGCTTATCCTGTATGCAGGGGGGGGGTTGAGACTTGCAACCCACAGCAATGGCATGTTCCAATTTCTGGAGGTGGGCACTCGCAACATGTTGCTGACCCATGCCCTGAAATACAAGCACGCTTAGTTATACCAGATCAATTTTCAAAACTGTTAAACAACTTCATAGATGTTTTCTGAATAGAGAATTTGAACATGTATAAATACAATAGCTTATTGCATTTTAAATTCAAAATTCAATAACTCTAACTTTGTAATTAAACAAAAGCCCAAAGCTGATGGATTTTTTTGCAAGATTATTTTACATATTGTGTGGGGGCAGTGTATTAATTAATATTAGACATCTAGAAATTTTAGTAATTTCAGTCACCAGATCACTGAAGACCAGAGCAGAGGTGAAAGCGGCAGAGCAAGTTCATGAAGAGAGCAGAGATGTGGAGGTCCGTCGCAGCTGCCGAATTAGGCGAAGCCGATATAGTACTACAAACCAATCTGTATTGTTTGACAAACTTATAACAAAGTGAGTGTTGTTCTATCCTGCAAAGTAGGTTAAACAGCTCCTAGAGGCTTACTTCTAAGCATGTCATAGGATTTTCTTTTCTTCAGTATTGCCTGCATTAGAGGCAACATAAAAAATGTTTAATTATTAAAAATGTTTGCTAAAACTAAATTTACTGTAGCAGTTCTTTGCATATTCCTACGTAGGGAATGTATATGCCTCCGTGTACTGCTAAAGTTCCTGGTCTTCCAGGATTCATTACCAATGGGGCTATACAATACCAACTCATAGCATAGGGTGTTCAGAGCCATGGTTATAAAAATGTCTGTGCATCCAACTTCTTTAATTCCTTCTTTGCTGTTAATTGTAGTTAATAGGGCTTTTTCCATGCATGGATGACTCTTGAATCTTGCATATCTCCTGTCTGGTTTTACATATGAGTAAATCATTCCAAGAATAATGGAGCTGCTTAATACAGGGATCCTAAATGTTCTACACTGTCATAGACATCAATAGAGGCTATATCCAGAAGGGATTCTGTAGTATAGCAATTTCTTTGCTTCTGGATCTCCTTCATAACTGAAGAGATTTAATTTCACACCTGGAAAGTTGTGCAGCTCTCCTCAGTATTGTAGCCTTGATGATAAAGGAGGAATTGACTGATTTAGTGACCCATCAGTCCTCGTTCTTTCTTCCTTTAATTTTGGCTTCTGAGCTTTTGGTGTTCTGGAATGTCACTTTTGCAGCTCAGACTGCCACTTTTTTCCAGAAAATTCTCAAAACTTAACAGTAGTTAAAGGGTATAGCTAACAAGTGTTATGAAGAAATAATTTGAGGTTTAGAACAACTGCTAAGGGAAAATAAATATATTTTTTCTCAGAGGGATGCTGTTGACTTCTAATTTTCAGTCAGAAGCATAATTCTTGCAAGGTAACATTAAAATTACTGTAATTGAACCAAGAAAAAACATTAGTTTCTTTTGTTTATAGATTTTTTTTATTTGTTTGTTTATTTATTTTTTTTACACAGCGATGAGAGGGTTTTTGTTTTCTTTTTAAATAAACTATAATTGCAAATGCATATAACTTGTTAGGGAGATTAAAGGGCAAGTATAACACCAAAAAATATTTTTAAACTTTTTTTTTAAATAACTAGCTAATATTTTGACAGTGTAATTTTAAATGCATCAGGTTATACTTTCCTGATTATTAATAGTTGTTTCAGGTATTTTAAATATTCACTGAAGATATTCTTACTCGCATGTCACAATCTTTATAACAGCACTGCAGAAGCAGTCTTGCAAAAAATGGATGACATGAAGAAGATGCGTAGACGCAGAATGATGGACCTGGAAGATCTTGGAGTGTTTAATGATGCAGAAGAGGTAAATATCTGCTCATTCTATTGTAGATGCATATCTAAAGTATCTTTTTAGATATGCATCTTTTAGACAGCCAACTCATTTAATTTTAGTCCTCTTGCATTTTTCTCTATTGTCACAGAGAATAGTCTATCTACATTGATTTCTCAATGACCCTTTAAGCTTTTGAAGACTTAGCCAATCCCCACACAGTCTTTTTCAGACTAAATAATTCCAGTTCTTTCAGCCTTTCCTCATAAATCATGTTTTGCAGGTTTCCAATCATTTTTGTTGCTCCCTTCTGGACTCTTTCCAATCAGTTCACATCTTTCTTGAAGTGTGGGGCTCAAAATTGAACACTATTCTCCAAGTCAGACCTCACCAGTGCTAAATAGAGTGAAACAATCACTTCTATTAATATGGCCCAGTATGCTTTTTGCAACAAGATCTAAATCAATTTTTTTCTCTCAAAACATAATGTCACAATGGTATAGTATAGGACACGGTGAGGCTGCTGGGCATCTGCTTCTGCAAGTGCTGGGCTGGGGGGAGTCATTTGGCTCCCCACACCTGGCAAATTCAAAGCCATGTACCTGGCAGCCATTAATTTAAAGATGTGATGTGATGTGATCCCATTCCACATAATTGCTGTATCTAAGGCATCCGTCCATTGCAGAGGAGTACATACATGCTTAACTTTTTTTTCCAGAACTGTTACTGATCCCCAATATTTTTCATACTTAGGAAAACCTTGATATGTACTCTCGAGGAAAGCAAAAAATGGAGATTCAAAGAACTGATGAAGAAACGACTGATAACCAAGATGGCAGCGCAGGTCAGTGTTTTGTCTTAAGTTTCTTTACTGTGCTTTAATGAAAACATCTACTGTTTGAAGTGATCTGCAGTACAGAAAAAAAACATTCATGTACTATTGTTTGTTACCCTAGCGCATGGATCTTGGGCCATTACTGCAGTTTCTATTGTAATAGGCTCTTTGCAAAAAAACAGCCAAGAGTCTTTGCTCTGAAGAGTATAAAAAAAAAAAAAGTACAGGAGTATAAAAAAAAAAAAAGTACAGGTCAAGAGATGACAAATGAATGGGGTGGGGGAAATAATGCAGACAGTATTTTATTAGCCTAAGCAGTGGAATTTGCTAAATCGGTAGCTAAGCAGTGTGTGTCTGTGTGTGTGGTAAGAATCTTGGCAAAGAGTGTTTTAAGGAGTATAATGAGAGAGATACCTAGGTATTTATGGAAAGCTCTACGTGAGTAATAAAGGTCAGCAGAATCAAAATGCTTTCTTCTCTGCTGAGAAGGAAATTGAACATATGGCCATTGGAGACTTGGTACAGAGGCAGGACTTGGTATCATGATACCGAGTGAGAGATGACAGGAAAACTGCAGGCAGGTCATGTATAGCTTTGAAGAAGAATACTTTAGGTTTGATGCAAGGAAGAGAAGGTGCTAGTGGAGAGAAGCAGAGAGAAGAGACTTGGTCAAAGTGACAAGCTAGAATACTCTTTGCAGTAATGTTCTGGGTTGATTTGGTGGCCTGAGATTCCTTCTCTCCTCTTCACAACTGGAGTAATTGAGATTATGAGAATTTTTTAGAGATGGAACTCTGAGTGTGAAGGAAAGCATGAATTGTAGAATCTGTAGGATCCTATGAAAAATATCAGTGTTTCCAAAGGGAAGTGGGGAAAAGTAACTGGTTAGTGGGTGGGTAGATTTCTTATGGATGGTAATGTATATAACTCTTATCTATCAGTTCAAGTCCTTTGTTAGGAGAATATTTTTAATGTGGTGATGGAAACTTGTTTTAACCAAGTGCAATAACAATACTAGGCAGACAAGGTTCTTTGGATGAATCTGATATCTTTTATTAGACAAACTTAAATAGTTGGGGAAAAAAATTCTTAGCAAGCTTTCGGGTTTAAAAATCCTTCATCATACTGAGGAAGCATCTGCAGTTGGTGTGTACTCTTCCTGGATGGAATGAATAGTAAAGAAGCCAGAGGCTGGGCTGTTATGCATGCAAGCAGGCAGTCAGTGAAGATGTAAATTGAGTCAGTGAGTGAGAGACAGGCTGGGTAGCAGGGTGGGGGAGAGTAGGGGGATGAATGTAGCAAGTAAATAGTGGAGAGGTACCTGGGGAGTTAGGCAGGTTATAATGTATCATGAATCCAATGTCTATTTAGTCCATGATTTTTTTTTGTATCCAGGAGGTTGATGAAGTGAAGTTCATAGGTTCGTCTGTGAAGAGTGTCTTGTAAATTCCCTTTGAGGATTAGGACTAAGAGATTGGAGAGTGATTTTTCTTGTGAGAAATGTGCCCCCACAGGTAACTGGATAGTCTTGTCATTGATAGATTTCCAGTGTGCATTCATTCTGGTGCACAGTTGTTGTTTGGTCTCTCCTATGTATTTTCCATCAGGGCATTTGGTGCGTTGGATGAGGTATATTACATTTCTGAAGGTGCAGCTGTAAGATCCAGGAATACTGATGGCTCTGTTGTGGGGTGTAGTAATTGCAGGGGGTGATGTGTTGTCAGGTTTTGCATTTCTTGTCATGGCATGGTCTGGATCCATTTGGTATGTTCTGGGCTGTAGGAAGTTTTGCTTCTGAGATTAGCGAGGTTCAGTGCTTGTTTGAAGGCTAAGATGTGTGGTTCCGGGAAGATCTGTTTAAGAATAGGGTCTCCTTGTAGTATGGGTTGCAATTGTTTGAGGATTTTCTGTATGGGTTTGAGGGAGGGGCGATATGTGATAACCAGTGGTGTGCGATTCGTGGAGGGTTTTCTTTTGTACTGCAGCAATTCTCACGTGGTATCTGGTGGCTCTTTTGAATGTGCATTCTGTCTCTCTGGAGGAGTGTCCTTGTTGAAGGAAAGCTGTTTTTAAGATTAGTGAGGTGGCAATCCTGGGTGTTCTCAGTGCAAATGCAGTGGTATCTGAGGGCTTGGCTGTACATTACAGCTTTCTTGGTGTGTTTAGGGTGATTGCTGGTTCTGTGCAAATATGTATGTTGATCTGTGGGTTCCTTGCATAACGTGGTCTGTATTTTACCATTCTGGATACTGATCATTGTGTCTAAAAAGGAGATGCTTAGTAGATATCTCCCTTTTCTCTATGGCAGTGTTACCCAGCCTTTTTTGTACTGCAGGTTGGATGGGCAGTGCCAGGTTAGTCTGTGGCCCATATGTGGCCAGTGGGCGTAATTTGGTATGCAGGGCCGTTGCAGCAGGGTGACCTGGCTGTGGGGAGGTGTGCAGCCCAACCCTGATCCATCCACTGGGTTGGGGAGTGGCCTGGCGCCTATCTGGATGTGTGGGGCAGAGTAGCCTCACCCCAATCCAGACTCAGAGGTTGAAGGGGGATAGGTAGCAGCCTGGCCTAATCCAGACATGGAGGGGGGAGGAGGCTGGCCTGATCCTGCTGTGTGGCAATGGCCCAGACTGGGCTAGATCCATCTGTGTGGAGCTTCTACCACTCCCCCACTGCCAATTTTTCTGACCTGTGGGGATCCTCATGGGCCAGATGCCATGGCTGTGCATGCTGGATTTGGCCTATGGGCCTAAGGTTCAGCACCCATGCTTTATGGCATAGAGTTGCAAATTGTGTGGTGTTTTTGTTGTCACAAATATAGTCTATGGCAGACTTAGGCATCAAATTCAGATTTCCAGACTCCTAGTCCTATACTATGTAGCAATAATAACTAAATTTCTTTTTTTTAATTATCTTAGAATTAGAGGAAGTAATTTTTTTGAAGTAATAACATGTCATCGCATTAAAAATAGTCACCTAAAACAAATAACCGTGGGTAAAACTCTGGCTTTTTGAAGCCAGTGATGTTTTTGCTACTGACTTCAGTGAAGCCATGATTTCACCCAGTGCATCTGTGAACATCTCTCTCCACAGATTTCCTTTCCTGGGATATCTCCCTTGTAAGCTGTTCTTTGGGTTCTGCAGTTTTCCAGCTCTGTTCTATAGTGAATACAACAGCGAGCTATGAATTTAGTGCAATTCATTCTAACTCCTGGGTACCAGTCATATCATAACTGATTTTAATCCTTTGCATGTTTTAAATACACACAGAGAATTTCTGTCATTTGTAAGCTAGGCTTATTCAAAACTTTCTGTTAAATCAAATTAGTGTTATTCATAGTATATGTAATAATACAGTGACTTAGTTTAATGAGAAAAAGAGCCCTAAGAGTAAGTCTTCTATCATTTATAGAGTCATCAGAAGAAGGTGAAGACCAAGAAGATGATGATGGAGAAGATAATCAGAAGCGCTATGACCTGAGACAAAGGAAAACAGTTGTACGCTATCAAGCCCCAATGGAAAGTAAGTTGCATGTCTGATTCCACACCCCCCCACCCTTGTCTGTGGTTGGCCATGGGCACTGTTATTTCTTGAAATGAACCATCTCTTTCTTCTCTTTTCCTTTCTTACTTCAGAAATCTCTTAGCTTCACTTATTCTCCACTGTCTTGCCACTCAGCGTGCTCATTACTTTACTCTGCCTACTTTAATTATTGATATACTTATCTGTCCAAAATAGATTTAACTACTATATTTTAAAATACCATGTTGGCATGGTGTGATTCTACAAACATACAGTAAAAGCCCTGTTATCCAGCACCTTAGAAACCAGCATGTTCCATTAACCGGCATGCCAGTCAACATGGCAAAAGCAAAACCGAAAGTGCACACCATGGCATTTCCAGTTTCGCCTAGCCCCCATGGCCCATGGCAGAGCTGCCTGTGCTGCCAAGCCCACATGGTCCGGGGCAAAGCAGCCTGTTCAGGGCCCGTCTCCCTGTCCCCCAGCGCACTGAAACCAGGGAGGGGTGGTTGTGCGCCGGGAGGGGTGGCAGCCCAAACAGGCAAAGACACCTGTTCGGGCCTCTCGGGTAACTAGCATATTTGGTTATCCAGCACCCCCATTCCTCATGGGTGCCAGATAACAGAGCCTTTGCTGTAGGTGCATATATGGGTTGAATTATATGTCAGTAACTGAACAGGTAAAATTTGCATCACATTTTTTTTTTTAACTGTATTTTGAAAGCTACTAATAAATTAATTCTTTACATGCCTGCTATTGCTTTTTAAGACCTTCATTGACAATAAATGTTCTTGAAATAATAGTAGCAAAATCAGTGTGCCAACTGCAATTCAGTAATACAGGTTTCTTTTAAGAAACATCATAAATGAACTGCTTTTGAAAAGCAAATCTAAACAAACAGGATATGCTGACAAAAGAAACTTAATTCCTAGTTACCTCTCTCCTGTGTGGCATAATACTTAAACACATAGAAGCGGAGGGTGAGACCAGTTCACTTACATTTTCTGCTCTTTGTGCTGTTTGCTCAGATAGTTCTACTAGATCTTTGTATCTATCACAAATAAAATGTGCATTCTTTCAATAGAGCCCAGGCATCAAAGAAAGCCCAAGCTATTTTATCCATCCTCCCCATCCCCGGTGAGACGACGATATTCTTTTAGCTCTGCAGGACCGCGAAGTCCTTACTGTAAAAGAATTACAAGGTTTGTATATGTTTTGTAATTTATTTTCATTCATCAAAGTTCATGGCAGGCTCACTGTCAAATGCTAGTTGAAATGACTTCCAAGGTGATAGTAATTATGGAGACATTGCTGTTGACTATATGGGTATAGTTCATTCCGTTTTTCATTCAAAGCAGGGATTCAAAATCTTCAGGCATATCTTTGTTCCTAGAACCATTTTTTCTGAGAAATTCAAGCTCAGTTTACTTGCAATTTTTATTTTTAAAGGAACCATCAAACTTCCCTTTGTTCCAAGTGATTGTTGTTCGAATAATGTAAACTTCAGTTTGCTATATAACTGATGTTAATTGAAAATTTTCTTTTGTGGGCAAGATTTAAAGAAAACAGGAGTCAATGTAACTCTTAATTGTATCAATATTTAGACTACAGGGAGAGAGCCTGGCTTGCAGCTCAGGTAACTGGAGTTATTGTAACACTGGAGTTAATTGCCAGTATCTGTTCCTCCTCTACAAAAAAACACCTAACATGCAATCATTTTGAGTTGCAGTGCTTCTGTAGCGCACAGGAGGCTGAGAATGTAGCACAGGATTTTTCATTGATAGATTGCTTGATACTAGTGTCACTGCCCTTTACAACATCTATGTCTGTAAGTAGTAACTTGGGCATAGTATTTACAGGACTGCATGACCTTGTTGCCATTGTTCGACTCAACACTGAAACAGTACTGTTGGAGCACAGATCTCGGGCACAGAACTGAGTTCTCTCGGGCTGACTTTTTCCTCCACTCCTTTTTCCTGTAGCACTGGTCTTGGTAAAAGCCCTCAGAATACATAAGCTTAGTTGCAAATAAACAGGGGCAGATCGATCAGTAGAGCTTGACACTTTTCTTTTATGCTTCTTTTAAAAACTTGCCTCACAGAGGCAAGTTATAAAAGCCTTACGGTTGATCTGACTTACTTTCAAATAGTTAGAGGTATTTCATAATAGTATTCTCTTTGGACTTCCTCATTAGCATCTGTGTGTGAAGTTTCATATATGATGTAATAGAACTCCAAACTTAAGTAAAAAAAAATATATATCTTTTATTTAAGTGTGTATACACAATTTTTTTTAACTTATGTTTGGAGTTAGCTTAAATATAATAATTTTTTTTATCCTGAAGTTACTGACATATACAAGAGTGTTATAGAGAAATCAAAAAATACATACCCAGGATAATTTACTGTCTGCATCTTTTTCAGTGAAATTATAAAATGTTAAGATGAAAGTACATAATTATGATGCACAGAAAACCAGTACATGGTGTCACTACTGAGCAAAATAAAGCTTGTCCTCCCATCCTGCTCAGGTATATTACACCTACTGTTGAGTATAAGTATCTTGGCCAGAATTTTCAAAAGTGACTAGTAACTTTTTGATGTTCCAATTTTAGATGTCTTAGGTCTTGATTAGAGAAGGTGTCTTCTGAAAATCAGTGTCAATTAACATTAGAAATTGTTTGAAATTTTGGCTGTAGAACATCACCTACTTTAAACATTTTAACTCACTATGTCACTAGGACATTTTTTCTTTCAGTGAGGAATGCTCTCTCTTTCTTCCTCCCCCTTCCTTTCCCCTTCCCCTTTCCCCCTTGCAAATAAAGATGCAACTGGTAGGGGAAAAAACCCACAAAGGAGAGAGACTGCCTTACCTACCAGGTTTCTGCCATGTGGGAATGAACAATTAGCAGCTTTTTATTTTAACTTGTTATGGTGACTACATAGTGACATTTCTTGCTGTTTTTATTTAAATAATTACAATAAATACAGACGGAAACATGCAATCCATAACAGTGATTCTACATCCTCCTCCTCTTCCTCTTCTGATGATGAAGAACGTTTTGAGAGGCGTAAGAAGCGCAGCCGTAACAGAACTTTAAGGAGGTTTGTGTCATTTTAAGTAGTTCCTCCTCTGGCCCGTAAGAGAGAGAATCTGCATGTAAATAAAGCAGTAGTCTCTTAATTCTTACAGAACAGACTTCTAAGTAACCACATCTGTAGGTACGTTTGAGTTTAAAAGGAGCCTGTGAACTTGGAGCCAATTCTAGAAGCCCATCAGAAACTCCTTTTAAAAAAAAAAAAAAAAGATCTCCTTAAGCAGCATGAACTGAGCTTTTTCAGTTTCCTCATGAAAATGCACATTCTTTTCTAATCTTCTGTTTAAAATGGTACTTTTATCAAAGGTGAAGCAGTTGTATACAAAGTACTATAAAATGCAAATGTAAATTGGCTTAAAAACAGCAGTAGTTGGTTGGTAGGTTTTTTTTGTTATAACTTTTTTTGTTACAATGTTCTTTGTTTTTATTGTCAAGTCTAACTAATAGATGTAAAAGTTTCAGGTAGGTGGTCGCTGTGGTTTTCAAAAAGGATGGCATTCCTTTAATGACAATTTGTGAATGATTGCATTCAAGATTCTGTAGGATATCATAACATTAGTATATAAGTAAAATTAGGAGGTTTCCTATGGTCTGTGCAGACAAAAATGTTTGGGATGGAGTAGCAGTTCCAGACTTGCTGGATGGGTTACATGGGTTCACAGTAAACCATGGAAACAGGAAGCACTTGCATTACTATCTCTTTTCTTGAAGCTTGCTTATTTAAATTACTGGAAGAATTGCTTTCATAATTAAAATACTAAAGTAGGATCACAATATGCAAATGTGAAATAAGGAGTTAAGTCAGTTATTGCAGTTCCCACCAATTCCCTAGGGCTGAAATTTTCAAAAGTACCCAAAATAATTTAAAGTGTAAGTCCTCGGAATAGGCTTTTTGAAGGTGCTTCTTCAAAAGATAAATCACCTTTTGAAGGCTTCACCTTCAGATGGAATGGGCTTTTTGAAGGCTGCACCTTCAAAAGGTAAATCACCTTTTGAAGGTGATTTAACTGTGTTAAAATATTTTAATAACTTGAAATGTCTGGAACGGTATTTTTTCCTGTATTGACACTTGGACATTATGAATCTAATTCAGTTTTATTAGCAAAATTCACTCTTATTGCAGGCATATACAAACTTTTGTGTTATTTTCCCAATAAACTATTTGTATTTTACTTCTCTCTTCGTCTCTCTCCTTGCCTCGCAAACCAGGTGCCTTCCACTTAACTTTCGAAAAGATGAGTTAAAGGGAGTTCACAAAGATCGAATGAAAATTGGAGCAAGTCTGGCTGATGTTGATCCAATGCAAATAGATTGTTCAGTGAGTGTTTTATATCTCAAATACTGTGAACAAAAGTTCTTTCATTCTTTGGAAAATCTTTATTAAGTTACCTATAATTATCTCTTTACAACTACCTTTGTGCACAACCTGTTCTTCACCCTACTTCAAAATTTCCTTGAATGTGAAGTGCATTTTCTTTTGTAGCCGCACATAATGTTTTTTTCTTTCTTCTGTTCTTTGATCCTTGGTGTAGTATTGCTGTTGAGATTGCAGTATGTTAAATACTGCACTCTCAAATTCCAGACCTTTGGGCCCAGCGATTCAGTCCTCAGTTCTTTTGCAAACAACTATGCACCTTTATCCATCAAACTTTGAGTTGAAAAGGGGGAGGAAAATAGTGCTATCCACATGTGATTGCTTAGAAATTGTAATTTAGCCCTTTTGACATGTGTGAAGTATATTGGTGGGGGGGGGGTGTAACACAACAAACACACACATATATGTAATTATTCCTTTTTAGGTACGATTCAGTAGTGTTGGTGGCCTCTCTACCCATATTTCAGCTCTGAAAGAGATGGTGGTTTTTCCACTACTTTATCCAGAAGTGTTTGAGAGATTCAAAATTCAACCTCCAAGGTAATATATAATTTATTAGAATTTGAAGATTTGTATTTCTGTTTCCTGGAGAATTTTGCATTTTAAGTGTCTTTAGACCTTATCCAAACAGATCAATCCCAAGCATACATCATTTCAAGAGTCAGGTAGTGCATAGTTGAGGCATCTGTTTTAAAATAAGAATATACGAATATGAAAAGTGACCTGGATAAAAATAGCAATTCCAGTTTCTGTATTTTAACTTGACTTCTGACTTCCATGCTAAATATGATCAATTTACAGATGGAGACAGTGTTTCACATCTACATAACTTATTTTGAAATCTAAAGATCTGATTTCTTCCTGCCACCCTGCTCATACATAAATTCTAATATGTGGTTAGAGTATTAGTAATACTGTTTGTTAACGGAGCAAAATAAACTCCGCCTTTCATATCTATTTTGACTGTGTGTTGAGAACTAGAATATAATAATAGATGCTTGTACTAATGAGACACATTTTTTCACTGAGCATATTGTAATAGATGGGAACTTATTGGCATATGATTTGCACACATGGAACAAATATAAGTAGGAGAGCTCCACTTTCCCACGGTATATAAAGCAAAGATTCATGGATTGTAAGGCCAGAAGGGACCTTGGAAGATCATGGGGTCCAGTCCTCTGCAGAAAAGATAGCTGGGGGTCAGGTGACCCCAGCAAGGTGGCTGCTTGGGTAGAACTATGTTGGCAAAAACTCAGTAGAAACCTACTGAAATGTAACTTCAGACTTCTGAAAATGAAAGATTTAAGTTTTACAAGTAACAAGTCTTGGGGTTTTCTTTAATATTACTTTAAACTTCTCTTAATGGCATCTGACTTAATTAACAATTCTAAATGTTAGTATCTGCAAAGACCTCTTGACTTTGCAACACACTGGATCTGTTTTGTTGGGTGGGTGTTGGGCATATCTTGAGCATCCCTGTTTTCATGATAATGTAATTTACTATGGGCTGACCTTGTTTGTGGCTTTCATTGGGAGAGAGGGGTCTATTTTACTAGTTCATCACAGATGAATAAGAGAATGTTGTGCAGGTATTGTAGTAGTGGGAACTTCAACTTTTGAAGAAGATAACCTGTTTAGAGCACTGGACTGGACCTTGAATTCAGTCTTCATTTGCAGATTTTGCTACAAACTGTAGAACTTTAGGAAATCACTTAATTATTTTGTTTCTTTGTTTCTTACTTTGTAAAATGAGGATGATCTCTGTCTCTCTCTCTCCCTGTCTTTTTTAACTTGTTTGTTTGGATTGGAACCAATGTGTACATATATAATAGGGAAAATAATTTCCTCTTATTGGCGAAATACTAAGACCTTTGTAATATAGAAAGCTTAGACTTGATCAGGGTGCTTATGCTCTGGTCAGATCTGGACTGTGGGACTCCTGGTGGGTTAGATTGAAGGGCAAGCAGTGGCTTGTCAGCACAGCCCTCGCTCACTCATTTGCCAATGACCAGTTCTAATAGAGTCCTGAATTCTGCAGTAGGCCATACCCACTGCAATCCAAGCCCCCAAATTCCCTGGTGTGCCAGCAGATCTGTGGGCCATGTATTTAACACCCCTAGACTAGATAGTAGCAATACGGTCAGGCTTTTAAAGTTGCATAGATAATAACATATTTTTGCTAAATAAAAGTGTGTGTTTGTGTCCATGCTAAATTGTACACATTTTGATTATTTGTTTACCTGTTACCCTGCATATTGATTGCTACTTAAGCTCTTGAAAATATGTTCCTTTCTAAGGTATCCTAACTGAAACATGGAAATTCATGTGTTTTACAGAGGCTGTCTGTTCTATGGTCCACCTGGTACTGGAAAGACCCTTGTGGCCAGAGCGCTTGCTAACGAATGCAGTCAGGGTGATAGGAGAGTAGCATTCTTTATGAGAAAAGGAGCTGATTGCTTGAGTAAGTGGGTGGGAGAATCTGAACGACAGCTCCGATTGTTATTTGATCAGGTAAGTGTACTGCAGTGTACTGCTTACTGCCAGTAACATCCATAGTTTACGGTTTCATAATGCTTTTCATAAGGCCTTGCTTTCAGTTGTTTAGAATTTTGCCACGTTTTAATGCGTTAAGAAGTTTTACACATCTGGGTGTCTTCAAACTGAATCTTTTTTTTTTTTTGAAGTTGTAATAAAAAAAATTCAGTCTCTTCCATAGAAAGAGATTGCAGAGAAATGTGCGGGTTTTGTCTATATCTTAGAAAAAAAGAAAAATATTGCATCTTCTCACTGAGCAGTCCAGGCATCTCCACACTAGAGCTTGGGCTTGGAACTTTAGGCACAGGAGAGAGAGGTGGGAAAAGAAAAAGTTGCAGGAGCCAGGAAAGGATTCGGGATATGAAGAGAGAGGAATAAACATAGTCTGAGGGCAAGATCCACTACGTAAGCATGTTTGCCTCCAGAACCTGTAACTTAAAGACTTAGAAATCCTGCTTTCTTCTGAAGTCAGTAAAGAGATGAGAAACCTATAGGCAAGGACACCCTCCACCCCAAATGACGATTTCATATACAGCATTATAACCTATCACTTGTTCTAATTACTCAGTTAACTGAAAAAGTAGTGGTCACTGCTCCTGATCTAATATACCTTCTGATGACTTTTGGTAGAGAGGTACATGATATAATATTTCTGGTTTTATTATCTTGGGGTAGTGGCACTTGTTTTGGCTTTTTTTTCATCAAAAAGTATGCTCACACAACCTTGATTTGGGAACTTCTTAACTTTTGAAGGCGTAATATTTGCAGCGATTACTTTTTTAAATGAAGGTGGGGTGGCTTTTTTGGATGTGATAATATATTTCTCACACTTCCAGTATTTCTGAGCCTGTTGTTGTTGTTTTAGGCCTATCAGATGCGGCCTTCAATCATTTTCTTTGATGAGATAGATGGTCTGGCTCCTGTACGATCAAGTAGACAAGACCAGATTCACAGGTATTGCACTTTGACAATTTCCCTCTTTTTAACATAATATTCCTGATGGTCTGAAGGGGAGAAGCTGCAGACTTTTTGTAGGAGGAGGCACCCACATATCTGAGCAGTGTATTGCAGGTAATTAGAGCTTGCACTGCTACCAAGGTCAGTATGATTTGATTTAATTTTACAATGGAGTTTCTTATATTCTCCAGTACAGCTTTTCAAATGAAATCATATCTCCAGCCTGTCCATTTGCTTTTTTAGTGGAGTAGTTGGTGTTATCATTTTCACATCATAAATGAACAATAGGCCCATGTAGTGTTTGCAGCCCTAATGAAGTATTTCAAAGAAAATTTTACACTTTGTGTGGTAATGAGACAAAACTTTATAGGAAAAAGAAAAAAAATTTTTAGTCTTGCAAAAGATTTCAGTCAAATGTAAATGAGCACAATTATGTTTGCAGTCTCTGTGCCATCTGAAGAAATGCTGAGAAAACTAAATGGGTTCTTTTGAATCTAATGGGTTGTCAGCCTTGAAATCTAATGTACATAAAGTACATGCTTTCTTCATCATTGGATTTTGTTAAAGGGTGTTGATGCTGTCATGGTTTCCTAAAATGAGAAAATTAGAAGTTTCCCCCTATATCCACCTCTCATCTAAACTGTTTGCATCTCTGTACAAAAAGTACAGAGAAAGAAGAGGTGTATCCTTTCTAAAGCACTGTGTCAATTGCTTCTTGCTTGCTGAAAAAGCAACACTAAGACTTCTGGGTCATGATAGTCTTTCCAAATGCAGTTCTGTACTTTCAGCTGCATAGTTTTGATGGTCAGGGAACATGCAAGAAACAAGGCTTCTTTGGTAGTATCTTGTACTGGACCAACTATGTATTTGGGAGAGATATTAGCTTAGCTTTTTGGCATAGTTAATTTTCCTCTTATCGGTGCTGATCCAATATGGACCAATATATTGGTACATCTCTAATATCTTAGGGAGCTTGTGAAATGTTTCTGGGTTGGGGATTTGAGGGTTAGTTTTAAGTTTTTTTTCTTGAAGCTGATCTATAAACTATTTGACCTCTTTTGAGTTCAGTTTGAATATTGATGTAGTGTGTTCTCTAAGTTCCTTTTAACAGTTGGTGTCAGACAGTCATCTGTTAGCTTAACTGATGTAGCCTTCATGTGATTGAAGGTGTGTGATTC